>NC_137938.1:21069923-21669923 GCF_963969265.1 Rhamphochromis sp. 'chilingali'
CTTCTGTGTCCATCTTATCAGGTCATCTAATAAAATGACTTGAAAAATGTCTTGGACATTCACAAGCCAATTGTGCACCGCAGCATTTTAGTGAGTTCCCTTGGCTTGCACTCCTGATTACAAATACACACGTAACAGTTTTAATTCTGAGGGATCTTGAGGTTACACACAGCTCATAAGAGAAAGCTTCAAAAAGCAGAAGACAGCTTTTCTGTTTGACTTACTGTCAGTGAGAGCATCAAATAAACGCTGTATGGTCGCCACATCTCTAACAATCCTACACTCTTGAACGCATCGCATAAACTCCTCCTGATACAGAGGCTTACAGGGAAGCTGAAACTTCTTTACATGGTCATCAGGCTCCACCAGCGGCTTCTCATTGTCTGTCTTAACCTAAGGCAGAAAAAAAAGACAACATCACTGCTTCATCACCAGCAGGTGCAGAACTTCAACCACGATGAAAACGTGCGTGAACCAACCTTGAGGATGAGTCTCTTGAGTTCAGGCCGCCTTTGAGCTTGTTGTCTCTCATCTCTTTGCAGCGAGTCTACGAGCCATGTGACCAAGCTAGTGGGAAAAATTGCAGTGTCGGTCTTATTGAGGTTTTGGAAGTCGCTCAGTGCGTCCAGTCGCCGCGAACACAGTGTGTTGATTAAACCACGCAAGTAGTAGTATCTGCAGGAGAAAACTTATTTTATTCATGTCTCAGGTCACTGGTGTCAGCAACAGCACTGAAAAGCTTTATAAAAGAATAAAGCGCAGGGAAAGCTGATTCTAAGCAGCGGGAAGCACATAAATATAGATATAGGTGTATATAATATAATATATAGGTGCGTATAAAGAATAACAAGAGAATACCTGGCCAGCATGGCAGGGTTCTCACTTTGGACAGAGAAAATGGCTTTTCCAAGCTGCTGGATGAGCTCAATGTAATAACTTTGGACAGAGTGGAAGGACAGAGATGCTGGGAAGTCTGGAAGCTTGAACACCTTTATAGGTTTTGGAGTTGTGCTTGGTGCTGGTAGAGACAAAAAACACAAAGGGGAGGAAGGCAGATTAGACAGATTTTCTTTGTCTTGACAGTGTTTCCTTCATTAAATCAGTCAATCAAGTATTATATCTAACTGGGTATTAACCCCTGGGGTCTCACCGGGGTCAGATAGGAGGATCTTGGAGAGCGGTGTGTTTCTTTGGAAGCCGATAATCTTATCTTCTCTCAAGTTAGGGAGACTCATGCCCAGTCTCTTACTCAGCCTCGTCTCTGTGATGGAGCCCTTTCTCCTGGCTTGAATCTGCTGCATGGTGGGTCTGTGTGGGGCTTCAACCATGGCCTTCATCCTAAAGGATGGAGGATAGAGACAAAAGAGTGCTGCAGAAAAAGTGTTCACCTGAACATTTACCAGCAGCGTAGTTGTCATATGCCAACATAAGCATATCCATCATAACTTTATATCTGAATATATTTTTACTTTCCGGCTTAACAGGTACATGTAAGTAAAGCTGATACAGCCAAACGCGACATCCCTGTAACAGATCCTAACTTGATGAAGGTTGTGGTGCTTCTGAGTTTTTCCAAGAGCGGTTTGACCACCAGATTTGTGCCTCTTTTAATATTATCAGTTACCTCGAGCTCATTAGGTTAAAAAAATGGACATACTTTTGCATCTCAGAACGAGTGCTGAGCTCCATTCGTGCAAAGCTATCCATTTTCCTGTTGAGACGATCCTTGAGAAATGAATGGAAGATATGCGTCTCCAGCACCTGCAACACAGTCCTGTCAGTTCTTTTAATTATGCGTAACCTCTCCAGCATCAGTGTCTGTTGAAAGATGCCGGCTGATCTGTCGCCCTTCTAAGCAAAGCCGCACCGAGTCAGCCTTTACCTTCTTATAAAAAAGTTGCTCAGCTGGCTCTCTGGTTTTCAGGAACTCTTCACTGTGAAACACTCGATGTTCATAATTCAGATGACTGCTCACATCCCTGTTACACACACACACACACACACATCAGCAAAATATTAACACATATCTAAAAGAAGCATCCCACCAATAGTGGACTGATTAGTAAATTCAGAACCTGAAAATGTTGACAATTAATTCCAGTGCAATCCTCTGGATGTCGTTGTTAAGGCTGCGTTGCCATGTTCGCCTCTGTGCCCGCTGTTCACTGATGTCAGTGCAACTTGCATGGTGGCACTGATCCAAGTCTAAATGTATTCGTAATAACTTACACCTGCAAAATAAATTCAAGTTAAGTGAAAGTACGCCCTCAAACCCTCATCAGGTTCTTATCAAGGTCTACACCATGTTGCTACTTATTTACCTAATCCAGAATGCAGAAGCAGTGTGTGAAAAACTAAGTACACCCTTACTTCTTAAGTAGCAGCCAGTTGCTGCTAATCTAATGCACTTCCAAGATCATTAACAAATATGAGCATCTCTATAAAAGCAGATGTTTTGGCAGTTTGCAGGTCTGGAGTACTCAGCTGTATGTTATTAAAATGCTAAAGGAAAGGCTACAGCAATGATCTTAAAGAAGCGCCTGCTACTACCCATCAGTCACAGAAGGGTTTAAAGCAATTTCCAAACAATTTAAAGTCCATCATCCTACAGGAAGAAAGATTATTTATAAGTGAAAAACTTTCAAGACAGTTGCCAATCTTCTCAGGAGTTGACATCCCAGCAAATTCACCCCATTGTCACATGAGCAGTGCTCAAAGAAAGTGCCAATAACTCAAGCGCTGCATCTCAAACTCAGGTTAGATGTTAAAGTTCATGACAGCAAAATTAGAAAAAGACTGAACAGAGGTTTCAATATAAAGACTCTTTTTCTATTTAGAAAAACAAGGCAGCACAGTCTCCACAAGGTTTCTGGCACAGTGTCCTTTGGACAAATTACCAAAGAGGAAATGTTTGACCATAATGCAGATTAATATTTGATGAAAACCAAATTGAGCATATTAGCACAAACACCCTAAAACAACGATCAAGCACGGTGGTGGAGGGGTGATGCTTTGGGCTTATTTTGCACCCACAGGAACTGAGCATCTTGCAGTCACTGAGCTGAACTCCTCTGTATACCGAAGCATTCGAGCGTCAAATGTGAGGCCAACCTTTAGCTGCCCAATAGCTAAAGATGGTTCTACAAGTTTTTGAATCATAAGGTGTACTTAGCTTTTACTCACTGCTTCTGGATCTTGGCTTAGTTTGTAATAAACGATGACACAGTGTAATATGTTCTTGTTCATCTGAGGTTGTAACTAAATAACTGTAAGACCTACTTAGGATGAGATGATTTGTTTTTTAATGATGTATTTAAATTTAAAGTGTTACAATAAAAAGAGGGTGTACTTTGGTTTTCACATGACTGTAAGACTCTGACTTTTTAATCATTACCTGGTATTACAGCATAGTATTTACTTTAACAGTTTTTTGGCAGTAAAATAAAGTACCTCTGTGTGAAGCAGTGTGCAGCAACTGGAGGAATGTCCGGCAGGTTAACAGTATCAAAAGTAGAAGTGCTGAGACTTCCATTATCAATGTTAATTAAGATCAGATCATCTGTTTCCTGTAGAACACAGTAACATGAACCAGGTTCAAACAATTATAGAACTACTAACTTATATTTGAGCTTGGGGGGTAACTCCATTTCTTAACCTTATCCTTTACAAGAGGTGGGCGAATTACTGGGAAATTTAAAGTAGAAGGTTATGTACTTACAGCTGATACGTCTGCAAAATGACTGAGATGGCAGCCCATAAGAAAGGCTGTAGGAGCCATTAGAAAGTCCAGCATGCCTTTAGCCAGGACAGGAACATATGGGTGCTGCCACAGCAGAGGCTGGAAGAGTTATTAGACAGGCAAGGAAGAAATGAATGGACCAAAGATTAAGGAGCGGATGGCTTTATTGTGGACTGAGGGGGTCCATCGCCCACTAGTGTTGGCACTTTTTAGACATAATAATTTAGGTTTTCTATACAGAAGCTCTAAAGTTTAATATATGTGACTTTTTTAATGCTTAAAGGGAAATTAATAATTGAGTTATCCATTTTTATATCCCTTACTGTAATTTGGTGTAACATTAATACCAATTAACATCCATCATCCAGACACACTCATTTACATAAGAGGAATTTCATTTTGGCAAATTTTATGAAATACCCATATTCCCAAGGTTTCCAGCTGCACCCTTCCTTTTAACTGTGGCACTGACCCTTTAAGACTTTGATTGTAACTCTCAATACTTTTTTTTTTTTTAAAGGATGGAATTAATAAGTATTGCATGCTTATACTAACTCTAGACCCTTGAAGATATGCTGTGGATTTTGATCTAACCTGCAGAAACAACAACAAGCTCTCTGCCATCAGCGTGAGTCTTGCCCAGTCAGCAGAAAATAACACCACCCGCTGCTCCTGCAAGAGACAAGACAGCACCTACAGGGCGGGAGACAGAAGAACAGAAACAGAGGGAGGGAAGTGGAAATGAATGTGAGTCTCCACTCGTTCGATTAACACAAACACAAAACAATGTGTGTGTTACCTGCAGCAGCTGCTGTGGCCTGAAGCAAAGGAAGGGCAGGTGGAGGTCTAAATCTATAACCGGGTGGTCCTTGTCTTCTCTGGAGGGCAGTATGATGGTCAGAGGACGTATTGTAAACATCTGTAAAACATGTGGATATGAATGTAGTGCACTGTGCTGGATACACTGGCCTACTCTGAGCTCCAGATTTTGAAGTCTCTTAAAGACAAATTTCAAAGTCTTTATTTAAGCCGATTACAAACACACACAAACCAAGTGCAGCTGTCCAGGAGGTGGAATTGGCACAAGTGTCAGTTTGGCCGCAAACTCCTTCACTCTCTCTTCCATGTCTGACAATCGACAGGTTCTCAGCTGGATTAAAAGACTAGCAAATCAACAGAAAGAGTCAGACGAGAAGAAGGCTCTCTAACCTGCCATAACCACACTTCTGAAAGTCAGATTTCTTACAGCTATTTTTAAACTCAAGAGTCAAAAATGTCACAAAAACCCCTTTTTGATCTTAGCAATTTAATTTGCTGAGTAATTAGGTTCAGTTCTCGGGTTTCTTACCATGAAAGACAGTCTTTGAGTGCAGTGAAGTAAGGATGCTTGGATATGACACAGATGCTGTAGGCACAGAAGAGTTTAGGACACTTTGAAGACCCTCTACCATTTCGATAGAGAGACATCCCTTCCTGTGGAAACACAGATAATCCAACAGGGACTTATTTTCTTTTAAGGGTTTTGTTAGTTTCATGAAACATTACAGTACACTGCACACATGCTGACTGCTTATCTTATTATTATACTATCATATGCAGTATTATGTGTAAGTAATTCGTACCAGTATTGGACGGTAGCACTGCATTACTACTCCATGGGTCTTGTTGCCAAGGATGTCTGTGAAAACCAGGAAGTGGAATTGTTCCTCTTTCTGTTCACTGGTTACTTGGAGGCCACCTGGTTAAAAAATGAAAATGTACATGTGCATTGTGTTTTATGAACACAATGTGTCATTATAGTACCGCTACAGCACACACAGCCAGAAGGCACATGTACAAAATCTCTGAAAAACTCTATAATTAAAATATATTTAAGAGAAGACTGTTGGTGTTTTTTGATGGTATTTAGGTGCAGTATATACAGTACAGTGCAAAAGTCTTGAGCCACCCATATTTCTTCATTCCTTATATTTTGCTAGAAAAACAGGGAACAGGTGCAGAAATATATTGAAACATGCAAACATGAATGGACATACAGTATGTAAGGCAAAAACAGAGTTTGCACTATTCTAATGATCTGGTGTTGCATGGTGGCTCAAAATAACATGCAGTTAGAAACAACGAAAGCACCTCCACCATTTTTACCGATGCCTGTAGACACTCACTGTTGTACTTCTCTCCTGTTCTCCTCTGTAGATTCACTCTATCAGGGCGGTTGCCACTGATTTTCGCTCCAGTTCTTGAGTAATTTGACATACCTGAGGCTTTTCTCCCTGTTTCCTTTCCTGAAGAAAGGCTTCATAACAGCCACCCTTCCACAGAGACCATTTCTGATGAGGCTTCAGTGAACAGTAGATGGACCAGCTGAAAGGTCAGATGCATCTCTGAGTCCGTGTGTCAGGTCTTTGGTGGATTTTTTCTTATTTCATAAGGATGTGACTTTCATATGCTGTAGATTGTTTTTAGGTCTACCGCTTCTTTTGTACTCCACTTGTCCATCCATCCAGCCATTCATTCATTCACTTCCACTTATCCTTTTCAGGGTCGCGGGGGGCACTGGAGCCTATCCCAGCTGTCATAGGGCGAGAGGCAGGGTACACCCTGGGTAGGTTCGGTGAGATAGATACCACGGTGGCCTTGTCAGAGGGGTAGGTAAACCCAGAGTTTGCTCCCCCAAAGTCAACGGGGCTCTGTCTGGCAAACACGGTTTCTCAAACCCTCACCACGGTCCATATTTGCATCCAGAAAGCCTCACCCTGGTCAACAGGACTCAGTAGCCCCGAGCGAGCACTCTCGCACGCACGCAGCGGTACCGCCGCCGCCCGAGGGGCTACCTGGTTGATCCTGCCAGTAGCATATGCTCAACACCATATACAAATGTTTGTTGTAAGTTTGCCAATGTCCGCCATCTGAATGTTTCATCCCCATTAAAAGAACCATTACCATGTTCCAGTGGACGTCAGTAACATGAGCTTTCATCGTGCATTGTGCATGTGTACATGTACTATACGTGTGAGTGAGTTGTCTTAGTGTGTCTTTGTGTCTGACGTTGTGTGTGCTATGGAAAACCTTTTACCGGGGAAGCAGAGCTGAGGTAAAGCCATGAGATCGATGTTTTTAGGTACACTGACATCTTCTATTCCTCCTCTTCGACCTGCCTCATCTCCACCTGCAAAAAGGCAGCTGGTTGGAGAGACATAAAAACTCCAAGACACAAAAAATCTATGGTAAGATAGGTAAAATGAAGAAATACGATATTAAAGATCAATAACTGTTTTGTATTTAATAATAAAGTGTTTTTTTCTCATGTTCCAACTGGTGTATTTATGGGTCAAATGTACCAGACCTTGACTGGGTGTTGGTGCAGCTGAAGGAGGCAGTTCTCTCTTTTTCCTGATAAAAGAGCGCCGCAGCTTCCCATGTGATCTCAGCATTTCACTTTCAGCCTGTGTTCTGCTAACAAAAGGTGGCGCCAAGACTGAAAGAACCTCCGGCTCCAACAGGAGGTGTTTGAGAGTTTCATCATCGTTGTTAATGGTCTGAGTGGGGCAGAAGATGGGAAAGATTTAAGAGGGTGGGAAGGGGGAGGAGAGTCCTTTCTCATACTGTACCTAAACTGGAACTTTGCTGATATAACCAGTAAAGGTTTCTGTTTATCATTACCATCACCCTTTTATCAGTTTATAGTAAATTACTTATGTCAAACATTTGTGTATCGGAGTGTATTTTAAGGCAAAAACCTGGCAGATTTCCTGGAGTTTGTCACTGGATGCTCCAACCACCACGCAGGCTTCCAGCAGAGCAGGCAGCAAAGAGTCTGCCATCTCTGAAACCAATCCACGACCTGGGTGAATACACCTGACCAAGGGTCTACTCAGATGTGCTGGATCTAGAGAAATAGAGAGGCAGGCTAGAGTAAAATGAGCCAGAAATTAGATACACATTAGGAGGTAAAGATAGAAGGCAAAAAATACACTTAAACTTGTTTGTGTAGTAATAAATCAGACAGTTGTCTAAGCTCTCTGATCGTCATCCTTCTCTTTAAAAACAACACTTCTCAGCTAAATAAAGCTATAACACATGACCGAGCGGCTGTTCCAGCTCATTATTAGAGTCGCTGTTTTTGTTAGCATCATAAGAAAAATGGCTCAGATGAAAACTTCTCAGAAACCAGTGAGACAACACCACGCATTTTATTTGCATAAAACATGCTGAATGATTCTGTTGTGCACTTGTTTTTGCACTTCCCTCCATAGTCGGTTGAAATTAATTCAAAGAGAAAAGTATCGATACAGAGCAAAGCATCTCTTGTTACTCTTGTTAAATGCACAGGGCTTTAACTTCATATAAAATTATATCACAACATTTCTCCCTTTCATACTTTAACATGTGAAACCATCACTGTCTGACTGATTTTACATATTGATACCACTAAAGAATGGTAGGATTTGCCAAATAAAAGCATAATTTTTCCATTTTCGTGACAAAAAACAAAACTCCTGAGACATGGTGTTGACATCATAAGTTTAAAGCTGCTGACTGAGTGCTCAAAGAGCTCTGTGAGAATATAAAATGAACCTCGCCATGATGACTAACAGCCCTCTGGTTGTCACAGCACCGTACATCACTTTGTAAGTGCATTATAAACACAGTTGATGTGGACAGTCCAAATTTTTCACTACAATTTATTCATCAGCTAAACCTTTAATGTTTGTTGTTTAACTCTCAGACTTGTTAATGAAACAAGCATATTAATATGTTGTGGCCTGTAAAATGAACAACAATAAATGGCCAATAATATTGAGAAAATGTTGCCTTGCAGCTTTAATCTGAAGGCAACCATAAAGCAAATCCAAAGTGAGGCCATACTTGACACGATTACATGTGGAAAGTATGGACAGTATATGTCATTGCACCGCATATATTTCCTGTAGCACAGTTTCCACAATTCTGTCTACGTTGTATTATTATCTTTGGCTGTACAGAGCATTATTATTATTAGTAGTATTAGTAGTAGTAGTATTAGTATTGTAAATCCTATCAATAGGCATCCTATTCCCTTTATCATCTGCTTCTTTTTCCTTAGAGCTTAATCACCACATCACATTTCCCTGATGGTCCAGACAGTCTAGTCTTTTCCTGGAAAATTGGGATCATGTGTGCAGAGGAAGATGGAAACATGCACAGAAAGCAGAGATTACTTAGAAGTAGGCCACAAGTTCTACATGAGGGCTACATGAGTTGATATACTACCAGCTGGCTTTGATATAGTTAAAAGACTAAAAGGACTTTCTTAGAATCTGAGCGGCACGAAAGTACTTTAAATGCTCTCACAGGGACATGAGCACTTCAATCAACTCATTCTAACAATATCTTAACCTTGACCAAGTAACCATGGGAACAGGGTGAGACTCCCCTTGTTTAGTCTAAATTAACAGCTACTGGACAACACCAAGAATGTTAAGAATAAATAAAGTATTATTGCAAAAGCATGCTGCATACACATGCAGACGGCTTCTTTCAGTGATGTGATTATCATTTTATGCAGTACAGTCACATGACCCCTGGAGAAAAAAGGGTAAATTCCATACAAAACCACCACAGCACATATCAAGGCAAGTGTAACATGTTCTGATACCGCCACAACACAATCGTTTACATGAACACTTGTATCTTTGATACAAGTGCTTGATAGCAGCCAGACGTAAACATGATTTAAAAAGGAACATTGTGATTTTTACTATCAGTTTAATGGAAAATGCCCTGAAGTTGCCTGATGCCTAAAATATGATGTCTCCTTTGATCTGCTCCCATACTAATTGTGAAAAGTGCATCAAACAGGGTTCAGCTTGAACAGTGGCACTGTTACCAACGATCGAGATGAGGTTAAAGTGCAGTCAAAACGGCTCACTGAGATCTAACAATGATTCTTTTTACTGTTTTAATTTTTACTGTTCTTTTTATTGTTTTACTGCTGGGGCCATCCTAAGCTGCCTTAAAACTATGCAGCCCCTGAAACATAATGTCCAAGTCAGATCATTGCCACTGTTATGATGGAAGGTAGCATATGCTTTTTTCTGTATAAAGGTCACAATGTATAGTTGTATATCGACACTTGCATTCCTAGAGAACATTAAAGTGCCACACTTTAAGTTTAGCAATAACTGTTGTATAGATGTTGTGACATGTGATTCCGAGTCACACGCTAAACGGGTGAGACGCTTCTGTTTGCACAGCACACACACACACACACACACACACACACACACACACACACACACACACACACACACACACACACACACACACACACACAAATGTGTTTTAAAGTTTCTTTGACTTGTCACTAACCTCCTCACTCACAGGCTTCGCAGCTCCTTCTTATTTTTCCGCTCTCACATTAATAACGCCGATGCGGAGCTGAGCAGTGCGCAGCACGGACTGCGCAACCATGTCCTGAGCTGCTGAATGAAACAAACTCATCCCAGATAGTTCCCTTTAACGCGGTCTGTTTCCCGTTTCGCTATTGTAGCGGTTCAAACATGCGCACTGAATATTTGAGGAAGCGCAAAAAGCTTTTATGGACTTCAACACACGTTAGGTTTAAAGAGTGCATAAAGCGTAACTGGGCTCTGTATGAATGACTGGAACAATCTTTAACAATTAACGAAACACGTGTTTATTCTAATGTATTATATTTACAAAACGCTCATATTAAACACAAATACAATCTTGGGACTTACTGTGGTGATTTTTTATTACATGAATTCAATGTAAAAGGTTACACCCATTACAAAGAGCCCTATCTGAGTGGATTAACCGCTCAGGAGATATCTACGTGTCTGACTTTTCACGGAAAATTTATGATTTTCGATAAATAGTAAGTTTCCTTTTTTCAGCATCCTGTCCGCATCTGTCAACGGAATGAGGTCCCCCCCCAAAAAAGAAAAAAAATTACTCTCGCAAAGATAAAAAAAAAAAAAAAAATACATATCTCTATATAACAAAATGGAGCCCGAAAGGAAAGAAAAAGAAACGTTTCTGCTGTGTGGGATCATTTCGATATTTTAACTGTTTGTCTGTCTTTGTTTCAGTGTAATCTATCAGAATAGGAAAAACAACAGTGTGACCTGCAGTGTAAATTATGTTTTTCATTTTATGCAGGTTAAATGTCGCATCTGTTCTGCGGAGCTTTCTTACACAAACAAAAGCACCTCCTCAATGTTTAGGCATTACAGAGCCAAACATGAAAAGGAAGAGACAAACACAGGTAGGCTTATATAGACATTGAGCAGCTTTATCATAATTTTTTTTATTAATTAATATGTTTTATTATTTTGAAATCAAGCATCTAGGAAGACTGTTCTGGGCCAGGCAGTCCTGAATTTTATTATAAAGGCCTGCCAACCCCTTAGTATTGTGGAGAGTGAGGGGTTCAGGGGGCTGGTTCAGGTGATCCATCATACGTTTTGCCAACCAGAAAGGTTTGTATAGACAACGTCTCATCAGGTAGCTGATGTTAAGTACTGCATACTGATTTAATTTTGTTTCATCTTCAGACCATCAAGGAATTGATAGCCAAAAAACATGCGGAGAAACTCGAACGAGTGAAAATGGAAGTAAAGCAAGCTGTGGCAGTGAGTATAACAGCTGACATGTGGACCTCTTTGAACATGGAGGCTTACTTGGCTCTTACCTGTCACTACATTAATGAGAATATGCAGTTATGTACATCTGTGTTGGGTGTGAAACACTTTCCACAAAGTCACACTGCAGACAATTTGGCCCAATTCAAAACAGGCATGATGGATGACTGGGCCATCACAAATAAGGTAAGGTGTCCACTGACCGACAGCACCAAACATGATTGCAGCAACAAGAACTCTCCAAAGTCGACATTCAGTTTGCATTGCACACAAAATAAATTTATTAGTCAAGAAATCATGTGATCAAATCCCTGAACTTTCATCCATAAGAGACAAATCTAGACAAATCGTATCATTCTTCAGATCCAGCACTACAGCCAAAGAAAAGCTTGCCAAAGTGCAGCAGCAGATGGGACGGCCCATCTTGAAACTTATCAACGAGGTACCAACACATTGGAACAGCACATATCAGATGCTGTCACGGCTACATGATGAGAAAGAACCAGTCTGGGTATCTGTTGCTTCTCTTCAACAGATTTAACTCCACTTACGGCTGATGAGTGTAACATCATAAGGGAAGCACTTCTTGTGCTGGCCCCTTTCCATCAGGCCACAGTGGAGTTGTCTGAGGAGAGTTTCAGGATCAAAGATCATCCCGATGATGAAAATGCTTTATTGTGCACTTGACCGGAACTCTTTACATCTACGCACACAAACAGCCACCCATCTCCATGACCAACTTAGGCGTCATGTCACAGACACTGCTTCTAACCTGGAGTCATTAAGTGTGTTGACCCTATCAACCCTTTTAGACCCCAGATTTAAAACACTCGGATTTCGTAGTTCCTCCAAGTGTAGTGAGGCAGTCAGTCGCCTGAAAATGGAGTGTGCTGCAGTCCCGCACAGCATCTGAGCCACAGCCTGGACCTTCATCAGAGCAGTCACCTGTTCCAGACAAGTTCAGTATTATCAGCTTATTCTTACATTTATTTTGATGCTAATGTGTACTAATTTGGGGTAGATGACAAAAACGAAAATGGCCATGCATTTTTTATTATTTCAGAAAACCTGCAGCTCGATGAAGAAGTTGGCAGACAAACCAACAATGCAACAGCGGACTCCATCACTGAGGTCCAGCTACTTGGCAGAGAGAAACAGTCCAAGATCAGAGGATCCTTTAACGTACTGGGGGAATAGGAAGACGTCTTATCCGAACCTTTTCCACCTGGCTTTACAGTTTTTGTGTACCCCAGTTTCATCTGTGCCCCGTGAGCGTGTGTTTTCCAAAGCTGGGGAAATGGTGTCAAAAAAATGCAATAGACTGAATGGAAAAACATTGGATAAACGTATTTTTCTGAATAGAAATTTATAATAAACGCTGAGTCAATTACATTTAAATGGGTAATATTACATTCACAATACTTTCATTTTAATTTTCACTTAATGTCATTCACAATATATTTTCAAGATGCCTACAATATTTGAAATGTAAAAGATATAAAATGATTCCATGGAAAGTACAATACCTTACAGAGTATACAAGTATGAGTAGGTCATTGAATCAGTGTCTGTTGTGAGTCTCAAGTAAGTTGCCTGCAATGATATTTAAGGTCCAGCAGGTGTCAGTATGGAGCAAAACAACAACACTGTGTCGACATAGTATCGATACAGTTTGGGGAATGTGCTGAAACGCTTCACGAGGCCTCGTCTACCCATCACTAGTAGGATGTTCTCAGATGAGGAGTTTATCAAAGAGTATTTGGTGGACTCTGCCTGGCTAATTAGCCCTGAGATAAAAGAAGTATTTGAAAATATGCAAATAGTAACAAGACAGATCAAGGACACTGTGAAAAATGTGAGGCTTTAGCCAGACAATTTTAACTTTTCACTTCAGTTCGGGATGAGCGCTGTTAGGTCCGCAACACAGCCCAGTTTCTCATCTTTGTACGTGGGATAACAAAAGAGTGTGAGATTACAAAGGAGCTGGCAGAAATGCACTCTATGAAAGGGACTGTGACAGGGAGTTACTTGTTCACGGAGGTAACTGCATGAATTGATAAGCTGGGGGCTAAATTGGGACAAACTGGCAGGTGTTAAAAGCGATGGCTGTCCAAATCTGAAAGGAAAAAACATCTGACTTTTGAATCAGATATAGTATAAAGTGAGAGAAATGAACCTAGAACTGAAATTGGCATTTTTTGCACTATTAAATACACCAGAAGGTGTTGTGTAAGTCACTGCTAAAAATTAACTATGCTGTTGATGTTTCGGCTAAAATAGCTAACTTCATCAGGGTAAGAGCGCTGACTCACTTTGTTACACTTTCACTTGAAGTCAGTGTGACTGCTGGATTTTTATTCTTTTATTCTTCAAAGAGGATAGCCTTCCACACATAAAGAGATGTTTTTTACAAACATTCTCAGTCCTGACATTTAACAAATAAAGATAAACAACCTCTTTCAGCAATGATCACTTGTCTGCTTTCCTTCACATTTTTAACTCTGCCACAGAACCTGATTTTCATGAACTTACTCAAGTTCAAAACAGCCTAGATTTCGTTTGCAGAATTGAAAAACTGAGGATAAAATCTCAATGGTGCGACTAAAAAAAATGCTTTCGTTCAAGTAAACACAAAAAAGTCTCCACAACTCTGAAAGTCTCTGTGTGGTCAACAACAGACACACATTATGCATTATGGAACCTCTCAGATGCCCAAAGAGAATTCCAATTATCTGCCAGAGACAATACTGACAACAACAGTTTTCACAAATGCAACAAACCTTATGCACACATGACAAAATACTGAGTGAGCTAAAGTGACCTATGTCTAAATGACAGAATCCCATTGCATTAAAGCCAGCAACATTAATATCTCAAGGCACTTCAGCAAGAAATTGGAAAATGTTTTCTGCATCTGTATTTAGCCTGCAGGTAATGCAGGAATACACATAATTTTTACAGCATCGTGATTGTCTATTAAGCAGTTATAGAACAGCTTCTATGATGTAAAGTGTCAGACATTACTTTACTCTGCAGCATCAGCATTCAGAAGAGAGACAGAAAGTGCCCTGTGTGCTTCTTAAATCCATTTTTCAATAAAGTTTGTTTCAGTAGTACCATCTAATTTACTTTCAACAGTCACAACAGATAGCTGTCATTTGTCTTTTGGTATTCTAATGGCTTCTTTAAATCTAAGCAGCTGGAAATTTATTTGCATTAGAGCTGAGGTAGTACGACAAATGAAACATATCAAAACTGAAATACTTATTTCTGTTAGTACACAAAGCAAATAATTGTTCCAGCTCAGCTCCACCTTGATATCTTAATATGGACCTAACTTTCCGCCATGTCTTTTTTTTCTTTTTCTGATCTTTCCTTCAGAAAGGTCCAGAATGTAAAATCTGTAAATCAGGTAGATGCATTTGGTAAAAACCTCACATCCTGTGATTTCTGCTTGATGAGCATAATCCTAAGCAAGTCTTTGTATGGTCATGCTCAGGTAGAAGAGTGGTTTTCCATCTTATTCAAACTCTCCGTTTCTGTATCTGTGTTTGTGAGTTTCAGCAGAGCCTGTGTCTGCTCACTGGTATTTTCTGCATTCTGGTCTTCTACTCCAGGAAAACCCACCGAATCCTCGTCCTGCTCTGAGCTGCTGGGCTCCAAATCAGGATAAATGAGAAGGAAACAAGCTGCAAGAAAGCCAAGGAAAGAACCTCCAGAGGCCACAATGGGAATGACACGCACACTGCCAACTGCCTCTACCACAGATCCAAGTGCTGATGCAACCAAAATCTGGCTGATGTAAACCTGAAAGAGGAAATACTGTAACCAGACTATTTACAAAAACCTAAACATGCTGTTTCACTTTTGAACGTTTCTCATTTTGCTCAGTGTAACCTGAATTTATGCATCAGGGTCAGCTTAATTTGGTACAGTACTTACCTGGCAGGTTAAAATAGCGCAATCAATCCCAAAACCTCTTCGAGTGTTTTCTGGGCTGTGGTTAATGTACTGAGAAAAGAAGCATGACAGGAAAGACTGTAACTATACTGAAACGACCGATGTTTCTAATTGAATAAATGGGGAAGAGGCTCAAAACAAATAGTAATTAATTAAAGTGGTTTAATTGAATTATTGCATTAACTGTTTAGAAACTATAAAAACTGGAGCCATTTATAGACACATCAATCATTTTCAAAAGTAATTGGGGATATTAACATAATTTTAAATATAAGGATTGTTTTTAATTTTTGTGATTTGACACTATATAAATAAAACTGAATTGAACTGAATTACAGCACATTTGGTCAAACAACCTCAGACTTGACCATAATGGTTTTAGTATGCACCAGGAACATAAGTGTGATCATACCTCTTTTATTTCATGGTACTGGCCAAGTAATGCATAGGGACAGTAGGAGATACTCATGGAGATGATGCCCATGGTACTGATCATCACCATCGCAACATAAACATTAGGGATGATTGCCATGACTGCAGTACCTAAGATGAGAGGGAATCCAATCCGTAAGTAACTTTACAGAGGCTAACAACATTTATACTCATATTTCAACTATTCTAATAAGTCAGCTCACCTACTGAGAATCCCAGAGTCCCAAGAATGTAGATGACCCTAATGCTGAGATCAAAATGATCCAGATACTTCTGAAGGATGGCTGGGTGGAGAAAAACTGTCATTCACTGAGTAGTTAGCTGAATAGTTCTATAAAAAAATGAAGCCGTTTGAGTTTTACCAGAGCAGACAGCAGCAGTAGCAGCATAAACCACCAGTCCCCAGCAGCCCATCTGTACTCCTTTGTGATAATTTTGTAGCTCTGTGGAATTGGCTGGTGCCTTAAAGAAAAAAGAAAAAAAGTAGAAACACTGACGATTTGACTTCCACTGACATTTTAGTGCCTCATACTCATAAATTGTAAAATGTGCTAAGTCCACTGCACTACTGTGTGGTTTCCAAGGAATACAAAATACCAAATGATGTCAGGTAGTGCTTCAACAACAATACAGATGGGATTTGGAAGGTATCTGTATGTGTGTGCTTGTGTGTATACCTTGGGGTCTCCTTGGAAAATAACCTGCCCCATGAAATCTGTATAAAACACAGCTTCAGCTATAATGGAGAACCATGTGAGCAGGTGACACACACATAATCTCCAGAGCTGACTGGGCATCTAGAGTGAAAGTAATACAGGCAGTATTTATTACTGGAACATCAATCATCTCTGTTGACATAATCCAGTGCTGTAGTAGGAGAATGAAGAAGAAATTCACCTTCAACATGGACAACCACAGCAGCCGTACACTCCCACCCTTGTCTGTTCCTCCCTCACTGCTTGAGCCCTCAGATGACACACTGCTGGCTGAAAGCTGCAACCGTCGTCTGTCTGTATGCCGCTGGATGATGCTTAAATCATTCAAACTTTGGGACGTGGTGATTGGCCGAGGGGTGAAATGTCCTGTGTGTCGCATTCGATGCCGTTGTGCTCCAACTCGACCATAATATGAAAAGGTAAATGAGGGCTGAAGAGAAAAAACCCACCAAAATCAGTTTTTATACATCTGCAAAATAACCTATGTTGTCAATTAAAGATTAAACAATAAATTAAACCATACTTGTCTGTAGTAGGTGGGTCTGCCTGGCCGTGTACTGGATGTATGGTTTCCCGGCTTGGTGCCATGGGTTTTCATAACACTGGGGAACTCAGAACCATTGGCAGGTTTGGCCTGCTAGGACAGAAGAGAGAGGCAGTGTGGTACAAATTACTGAAGGAACACTGTTTGTCTCAAAGTTACCATAAGCTAAAAAACAAACAAAAACCATATTTGATCACAGCAGCCATTTTACCAGTTTCAACTGGGAATCCTCTGAGCCCCAGTTGGTCTGCTGGAAGGACGGATGACCATTTGCTGAATCTTTAAGTTCAGATAAAACTGAACTTATAGGCGTCACGTCGGCCATCCCATCAGGAGGGGGTTGTGGTCCGAAAGAAGGTGGGGCTTCAGCACTGGAATCTGATAGTTTGAAAACATCTTCAAGCTCTTCTTGCATTTCAGGTTGAAAGTGTGTCTCTGGCAAGAAATTTTGTGTGTCTGGGTCAAGGTCTGCATCTAACTCAATTGTAGCATCTGGCATGGCTAAGACTGAATCACTTTTACTCCTTACTGGCTCCACAGCAAGAAAGTCAATTTCCACTTCCTTAGGATCTGATTCAGGGTCGTCTCTGGATCGAGCTCGAGCAGAAGCATCCTCTTCTGTAATTACATCCAGTGTGCGGCCAGCTGGCTTCAAAGATACCTGGCCAGTAGAATCCCCATTTTCTGTGTCTTTAACCTGGTTTGATGGACTGAAGGGCTGCTCAGGGATACTGAACATGTGCAGTGTGACAGAGATAATAAAGACGATGGCTGCAAACATGAAGAGAACCTGCTCCTGTGATTGAAATGCTTGGCCCAGAGCTGTGCCAGTCCAGTCTAGACCTCCAAGCATGTATCCTATTGCTCCACCAAGCCCTAAAGAGACAGGTATAAGGGGATTAGTGTAGCATTATTATTTGTAAATATGTATGGAGGGTTGTGCAACTGTAATCCTAACATTATGCATGTATTCAGATTTGATAATATTCAGAACATTCGCTTTCTGCATCCATGTGAACATTCAAATTACACGGTCCATGTCTTTCCTCCACTGTGTCAAAGAGGTGAGCCTTCAACTTAAATTTCATTCTGGGAAAGAGGACGAAGTAGCTGTAGTATGCGTGGTGAACTGTGTGTTGGTGTCCAGATATCTAAGAATGTTGACAGTCTGATCCCCGCTGAATGAATTCCTGGTTCACAGTCTTGTGAATGTTGAGAACGAAACCTCCAAAAATCTACATAGACTTACCAGCAGAGAATGCATGAATGTTCAGCGCAATATCTTGCTCATCTGTGTCTGCAACATCCAGCAGATAAGCTCTGATTGGTCCCTCTGAGGCATCAGCGCAGAAGTCCAGCACCACCACGCCCAGCACAGTAAGAACGATGCCGATAGTATGCTTATTGGGAGTGTCGCCGACGGAAAGGCCTGAAGAGAATACCACAAAATATACACAGACCGGATTTGCTGAACTGCATTTTTTATGATTTGTTAGCAGATTATCTCCCTTGAAGCCTTGCACTCACCTATTAATGAACCATTTAAAAACAGTGCCACTCCCAGCAGTACACCTACACAAAGACCCAGAATGAACGGTCTTCTCCTGCCCCATCGCAGGCTACAGCAGTCACTGGCTGTGCCAATCAGAGGTGTGAAGAGGAGACCCAGGATAGGACTGAGAAACCAGGTTAAACTGTAATACTTTTCAGGAAGACCTGGAAAATAAACACAATTGATTCATTCAAGTATTTTCAATTACACTAAAGCTAATATAAGAATTAAAAAACAACCACAGCATAGTGAAGTGTGTGTATGTATATATATATATATATATATATATATATATATATATATATCTATATATCTATATATATATATATACATATATATATATATATATATATATATATATATATATACATATATATATATATATATATATATATATATATATATATATATATATATATATATATATACACACACACACACACACACACTAACACACACACACGCATACATCATCAAATAACATAAAAAAACAAAATAAATGAGACGGAATAGACTGTGTGTTTCCAAGTGATCTAAAAGCCTGTGAAAATAGGTAGGTCTTCAAGTTGAGTTGAAGATTTCCAATGAGAAGGAGAACTATATAAAAGAGGGAAGACTTGCAGAGTCTTGGAGCAGCAACAGAGAAAGCCCTGTCACCTTTAGATTTTAAATGGGAGCATGGGACCCACATAAGTATTTGACTGGAGGACGCAGAGTTGGAGTGGTTAGGTGCAGGCTAAGGAGATCTGAAATGTAACCTGGAGCAAAGCCACAGAGAGCTTTAAAGACAAATTGCAAAACAGCAATCTGATCTGATCTGATCTAAGAGCAAGTGTTTTTGTTTTCTGACAGGCCACAAAACTTAATACTTAATGTATTACAACCAAATGTAAGTAAATGTCTCATATTTGTCATTTTATTTAGGCGGTGGTGGGAATAAAACATACTCTGCAGAATTTAATACCTTTATCTGTTATTTTTATTTTGATGCAAGGCAGTATTTGTCCATTGTCTATTCTTTTAAATATTGAGATCTATCAGGCTTTGGCATTAGATATTTGTATTTTGACTCTTTTGCATTAGATATTTGTATTTTGACTCGTTTGCAAACCAGTTTTTAGCTTTCACTAAAATAAAATAAAAATGCTGACAAAAAGCTGATGATTGTTTTGTAATAAGTTACTTATCTACCAGGCTCTGTTTTGAATAAGTTAAGTCAAAGTTAAGCCAAATTTAGATGCAGGAACAGGCACAGAACGTTTTCATTATGATTTCAATACACAAAGGGCAAGTTTTCCCATGTTTTAATAATATCACATGACTTGCATTCCACAGCTGAAGAACCACTAGTCCTTTTCCATTATCAGTGGTTTTTAACTTAGCAGAAGCATTTTTGGTAATATGGCGGCCAGTTACATCAACACAGTCAAAAATATGCTACAAACAGGAAAGTGGTGAAACCTGTAGTTGTGCATGTCGAAGACAAAACTATGTTACAGCATGTCTGCAAATCTCAAAACACTACTCTTCAGTTGTTTTTACCCATTTCCAAACCGGAGAGGCATTTCCATTTTTAGTGTACATCAACTCTAAAAGAAGTGGACTTTTAGGTTTAAAATCTGATGAATTATGTCAGCAGGCTGACTGAGCTGGATAATTCTCAAGGGAACATTATGCTCTGTTCCTGCCTTCCTTCTCCCTTAAGTCAACAAAAGCGAATATAACTTTCTCACAGCATGAAAAATATCTCTCTCTCCATCTGTCTTTTCCATTACTGCTTATTTCCTCTTCAACAGACTTATGCAGCAAAGCTCAGAGATGCTTTATACACTTTTCACTAATGAAGTAGTTATACATGAGTGTGTCTCTGTGTGTCCAATACAAGTACATGGGGAAGAAAACTCTAAATGTTTGTCTGAGCTAAAGAATACACATACGGTAAGTAAAAGCATGATAAACCCATGAGACAAGAAAAATCGTGTCTATACTTCACTTGAGTTTTAGGTTACAAACATACCTTGTGCACTGTGAACAAAGAAACATGAACAAAGTTGTGTATCTGCAACAAGTTAATAAAACACATTTACTGTGCTTAAAGGCAATGTCAAACAGTTTTCTAAACACATGTTCAGTCAAGAACCCTGGGATTTCAACAAGCTATGGATGCATTTATTTGGCAATAATCAAAGGTAAGTTCAAAATTACAACCTGTCCCAGCATAAAATGAACTGCACTGCACTTGCTGAATGTTTGTTTTAAAGGTGTTGGCTATGGCAAAGTAAGCAAGAGTATGAGTGGTAAGACAAAACAAATCCTGATGTTTCACCAGCTCAGCAGTGTCTTTCAGTCTTAACACAATCGTTTGCAAGTCCTGAAGCTTTAAAAAGCAAAGAAAAAGCATAAAGATTTCTCCTTTTCTAATGTAATTAGCTTAAAACGTATCCATTCCAAAAAATAAGTGAGGCTGATTCAGTTCAATAACTTTAAAAAAAATCCTATGTCAATAATCCGTTGTCATCTATAACCAATATCACTTGGTAGATCATTCAACAGGTTTAGCAATAAACTTTATTGGCATATGAAAAAATAACTACCCAATCAGACACGTTAATTAGAATCAGTCAGTCTTATCATGTTGTTAATGGAGCAGAAAAGTGAAATGTGCTGTGTTAAACATTCTTCTCATACCTAACCAGTAAAAAATGCTTTTGTTCCAGGTCTGTTATGGTTGCTAACTTGACATCAAACCACAAAGCTCCCCGCTTGAGTAGAGACACGGGCTACATGATACAGAAGAGCAGCCCTGAAACCAATGAATTGTGACAACAATCAAATTCCACAAAGTCACCACTGTTACCTGACTACTACCACAACCACAGACTGATGTGCATCTGGTTTGGATAACAGTGGTTAGCTTCACTGCAAATCAAATCCAGCTATTGTTATATAGATAGTGAACCAAACACAGCATAATCGCTGCTACACTGCAACCAATCTTCAAGTTTTTTGACAGTGATTAGGAGAATGCTGCCACAAATGTGTCACTAAGATAACTAACTAGTGGATAAGGAAAAAACTGTGTTGTGTCTCCTACCTATTTGCAGCAGAACTGGTGTTACCAGAGCGGTTTCCATGGCATAGCAAAACTCACGTCCAAACATCACTGTCCCGTGCATTACCCAGCGATGCAGAGGGATTCGTACTCCTCTGCCTTCCTCGTCCATGTCTGTCTCACTCTCACTGTCATATGCTTCTTCTTCTTTGGGTCTTCTGATCTCTGGAAGACGAGAAGCATCTCCACCCTCAGCTGCCATCTCCATTTCAGTCTGGTTTGACTTCAGGGGAACCATTTGTTGTGGCTGTTATAGATCAGTATATATGTCTTTGTGCCACAGTTTTTCCTATAAATGCAAGCACAATCTTACCATCTTATCACTGTCAAAAAGTGTAATAGGCATAGTTTTCACCTTGATTTTTTATAGCTCATGAGAAGATAAAGCTATTTCAGAAGACTAACAAGTCACTACTAAGGTCAAAGCAAAAGAAACACAGAGGCGAGAACAATCACAGTTTTAGCACATCTCCAAAAGTATTTAATGGTGATGGGTAGGGAAGAGTGTAAGAGAGGCGAGGTGGGGTGATAAGTGTTTTATGGTCTCCAGCAGATGTTTGTGGTGGTGACCTGCAGTGAACTCCTGAATAGAAGTGGCTGTGTGCATGAAGTTTGGGCAAGTCCAACTAAGAAAGTTAGTGCTAGTCAGGCAAGTCCGGGTTAAAATATCTTGAGATTTCTCAGTAAACTCCTACTAATAATGTTACAAATTAACCTGCAAAAACAAAACAAACAAGAAAAACAGATACCAGCTGTGCAAAAAGCTAAAGCTATGACAACACAGGATGTAGCTTTGCCTTGATTTAAACAGGGAAACCTGTTAGTGCATTTTCCAGAAAATCTGTTCAGTCTCCAAATGCTGATACAGAAGTCTTATTATTATTAAGTAGATTTTTTAATGAACTGTTATTTCTGCAAGTAAATTCTAGTGTGAATGAAAAAACAAAACAAAATACACCACTGTCCTAGAAGGGTGCTGTAGCAACATCTTCCCCCAGAATTGCTTTATTCCCTCCTTATAAGATAAGATAACCTTTATTAGTCCCACACATGGGAAATTTGTTTTGTCACAGCAGGAAGTGGACAAAACAAAAGTTATGTAGCAAAAATTAGAATACAATACATTATATTAACTGTATAACTCCCAGAGCCACTACTCAAAGAGATAATACCTCCCTTAATGATAAGATGATGTTGATGGAGAGAGTGGTCAATCAGATCAACCCATACCAATGCACAGGTATCCAGTTTGGTTCAGATCTGGTGACAGTGAAGGTCATAGACTCCTAGCACTCTCATATCTATCATCATCCTGGAAGAGATCAGTGCCCTTAGGATTTAATTTTCTTATCTTACAACTCTCTTTTCAAGGGGAATAAGTGGAACCAGACACTGCCAACAAAAGGCCTAAGAGTTCGAACAGAGACACCTGATTCCCTTAGTCTAGGGTTTGAGAGGTTCACCCCATAATGGGTTTGTATAAATTAAGCCGTAAGACATAACAAATAATTTACAATAAGTATAAGCATCATAGACTCAAATAAAGGGCCAAACGATCAAAAAAATTAGACTGAATTAACCCAAGATTGCTCTGTTAAATCCAGTGACATCGCCACTATCTAGAACCTTGAAGTCATAATAGCAAAATCAGACTCATAGACAAGAGCCACATTAAAAAATAAACCATTATTACACCACTATTGCTGTTGCGTAAGTGGAGCAGAAAGCAAGCAGATCCTATTGACACATACCTTACAAGAGAGCATGGCAAAGACCATTCTTCTATTCTTTACTTATTCATTTTCTGCCTGGCTCTTCTGAGTTGAGCAATATGAAAAAAAAGCTTAGATCATGTATAAGTTGATGTTTAATGAGAGCTTTGTGCAGTTTTCTGTCATTTTCACAAAGAGACAGATCAAAGTGTTTTTGTGTTTAGTTAGTAATCCGAACAAATTAATGTAGAAAGGTAACTTTTTTTTAAACTTCATCGAGGTGTGTGAGCTGAATTCTCACAGGACTGTGTGTACACGTGAAGGTCCGAGGGGCTCGTTGGACCAGTTATGACATGTTTTGCCTCACCTGAACTACCTGCCAGTCTATAAATAATAAATTAATATATTAAAAATTATTTGCCGTTTTATGCGAATAAGGCGCACAGCGATAAAAGTGTATTCTCGTCTGGACTGAGAGGAAAAACACCAGAATTCAGGCGCATTACCGTTAACCTGACTTTGACTGACGCAAAAAGTTACCTTAGCAAGCTAGGCTTGGCTGATATTAAGCAGCTTACGTTAGCGAGTTAATAGCGGAGAAACCCACTTTCATGACAGACAGGAACGTGTAACGTACCTGAGATTTTACAGCGCTGTGGTAAAGCTCAGCCAGTTCCGCGTTGTGGAAAACTTCTATGACGTGTTAGCACAAAAAAAAAAAAGAAGAAGAAGAAAAAAAAACCTCTCACTTCTTTAGGTTTGCAAAACCTTTGCAAGCTAACTGGGTGACCATAGGGTTTACTACACTCACCAATTTCAATGGTTTCCACATTAACACAGCGGGGCGTGGCCATCAGAAAACCTTCGTGACGTCAGCGAACGCCTCACCTATGGACGACGGTGAAAGGGCAACTAGCTAGCATGATATAAGTGGAACCAACTGCATGGAAAATTGCATGGATTGATAACATAAAGAAATGAAAATATGTCAACAATAATGGACCTCAAGAACTGGAAAAAAAAGACAATTCACAAAGTCATAATGGAGGATATTTATTTATTTATTCATAATTCATTAATTCATTTACTCTTTTGTTTATTAGCTAGCACGCTTTCGACTCTTCCTAGAACTTGGTCCTATAGCTCTATATATGTTCCTATATGTTGTTCCTAAATCATTGACTTTGACTAACTTGACCATTAATTCGGTTAATTTCCTCCCTGCTCCAATATACATTTATTGCGATCTAGAGCTTCAAAAACAGGCTCTGAAGATTGATTAATTAGAAGCCATCAGTTCTTCAGGCTATTTAAAAATCGCATAATATTATACTCTGTTGTAAAAAATAAATAAATACATAAACAAACAAACAACCCTGTGCTTACATTCACAGAATCATTCGTCCAAGCGGTTTCCAATGCGCTGAAGTTTCCTTCGGGCTCGTTCTCCATTGGTTTTTTCAAAGAATAGGCAATGCTGCTCCCTGGTGTACATCAGTAGTTATTATTCTCTAATATGTTCTGATTATATTACTTGTTTGGGGATTGAGGAGGAAAATGCCCTCACTATTAAAGAAAGACAAGAAGAGAAAACGTATTTAATATACTTTTTAAATTCACATCTCAGTTTCTGAGCTGGTTAAAGATTGCATGGGATTAGAAATTAGTATGTATCAGAGGAACAGCACAAGTTGAGCTGTTTGGGGACAAAGTTAGAGAGGCAAGGCTGAGATGATTTGGACACATGGCGGGCAGAAATGATGGATATACTGGACAAACAATGCTGAAAATGGAGCTGCCAGCAGGAGGAAAAGAGGAAGACATCAGAAGAGTTTCGTGGATGTAGTGAAGGAGGAAATGCAGACAGAAGAGGATGTTAGATATAGGGTGAGATGGAGGCAGATGATCCACTTTGTCAACCTATAAAGTGAACAGTCAAGAGAACAAGTGTTTAAAATGAGCTCCACCTTAAATATCAGGAGCAGCAATACTGATCCATATATCACTGATGGGGAATTTTTTTGGTGCAGGATGAGTACTTTTACTTTTGACACACCTAATGTACAGTTTTCCATTGATACAGTTTAATGGGCAGTCAGGTATTTTCTAAGTGTTTTATTGCTTCATTTGCTAAACTAATAGTTCTATAAATGGTAACGACACTGCTCAAAAGTTTGCCTGTACTGATGTGGACTGGGTAATGTGTTAGGAAAGAAAGGATCCCACATTGTTTGACAGAAATGAAAACGATCAACCAACAGAGAACTGAATTTAAAGACGCCCTGAAAACCAAATTGAAAAAATGATATAGCAGCCTAGTCCGTTTTTCAGAAATTTCATTGCAACAATTTCAAATGTTACTCAGTATGTTGTATGGCTTTATGTATGGCCTGTTTGCATGCATGCCTAACAAGGATGAGGAAACTTATGGTGCCTTGGAGGATCTCCTCCCAGATCTGGACGAAGGCATCACTGAGCTACTCGACAGGACAGGACAACTTGGATGGACATAATATCCCAGAGGCGTTCCATTGAATTTAAGTCAGGTGAGCGTAAGATTTCATTTTGATACCAAATATCAGTCAGGGTGGGTAACCTAGCCTGTAGAGGTCTGTGCATCCCTCCATAAGCCTTTTCATCCCTGACCCATCCCCAAACCAGTCGTGCTGAACAATGTTAAAGCCAGTATAACGTTCTCCATGGCTTTTCGAGAACCTTTCATGCCTCAGGGTTAATCCTCAAGGTGACCCTGCACGAAAAGTTCAGGGCCGCAGTGGCAAATTTTGATATTATACAGTAAACATCAATTAGGCTCCAATGTCCTGACAGTAAGCACAGGGCCCACTGAGTAAAGCTACCCTCATTAAGTTTGTCTGTGAATGATTGGTCAGAGACATTCATACTGGACGCCTGCTAGTGGTCATTTTGTAGGGCTCTGGCAGTCTTCTTCCTGATATCTGCTTTTTGCACAAAGGAGCAGATACCAGTTCTGCTGATGGGTTAAATACTTTTTAAAACACTTTCCAGCTCTTCTAATGTAACTGTCTGTCTCCTAGAATCTACTCCATGCTCTTGAGTCTCTGCTGGAAGACACAGCAAACCTTCTGGCATCCTGGAGGATTGGACTACCCGTGCAACCTCTGTAGGGTCCAGGTATTGTCGTATGCTACCAGCAATGACACTGAGTCTAGTCACATGCAAAACTGATGAAAAAAAAAACAGCCAGAAAAGATAAGGAGGGAAAAATGTCAGAGGCCAAACACATTTTGTTTAGCAGTGTATTTAAATGAAAACTATAGAAAGAATAACATTTTACAATTTTTCAGCCAGGAAGAGGCCAGCAAGAGGCTGCGAGCACACTGTTTTAATCTGGTCCAGTTCGTCTTGTTAAAGAGTCTCACCTTTCTGTAAGAGTGACACCGCGCCACTGATGAATATGCATCTTATTTCTGCCAAATTGAATGGCAGAAATAAAAGGAAAACAGACAACACTGGAATATTTACCATTTTATTGAGACATTTTCTTGTGTAGTTTCTAATAATATCCAGAGGGCAGTTGGCTAAATTGACCAAGTGTCTATAGACATTGACAAATGAAAAGTCAGTCCAGAGTGATGGCAATGTTTCTTGGTGTGAATATCATATCATATACATGTGAATATCTGCATGTTATTGTGTTGGCGCTCATCATTGAAAAAAACAATGGCAGCACTGAGTGTCTGTGTTGAGTTCTGCTGGTCAGCAAGTTGCAGAACTCAGAACTTTAACTGTGCCATCCCTATAACTTATAGTTTTATGCACCCTTTGTAAAATATTTTACAGTGTGCGGTCCTTTCCTGTGTTGCTGCTCTGCAGTGATCTGAGAATCTTGGTCATCAATATAACATTATTAGTCATGGCGTTGTCCGTCCCTGCTGAGGCTTTAGAGCTGTGCTGCATACTGACAATGTCACCACTGGTCTGCTTGGGCTCTGCGCGGCGGAAAAGATGTCTCATAGTGGCCTGGAGACAGCAGGAGAAGTAAATTATTTGGAGAATCAATGAGTAAAAAAATGATGATGGGCATATCACACCTGAAGGGACAGGTGGATGTGGAGAAAAGAAGAAAAATGTCAAGTTAAGTTAAAGAATGTGGAGGAAGAGAATAGGAAAAGTGCTTCAGTCTTACCTGGAAATTATTTGTAACAAAACAGTAGACAACAGGATCCATACAGCTATTCAAACTGCTGAGGGTGACAGTTAGATGGTACACTATCACATGGTGAGGCATGTCAGGGTAGAAGTATACCACCACCTGCAGCACAAACAGGCAATGCCAAATGTTCCCATAAAAGCAAATACATTTTTCTCATTAAGTCAAACAAAAACGTTCATTTCATTAATATGTTTATTGTGTTTTACTGTTTACTGTTTTTATCTTTGTTGTATTTTATTAAAATTATAACTTTGAGATCCTTACTATTTTCCCTACTTTTGTATTCAGCTTTTTTAAAATAACATTCTATTGTATTTTAGTTTAGTATTTTATGTTAACTTTGCAGTCAATGACTGCCTGAAATCTAGAAGCCATTTATATCCAAATGCTCAGTTTTCTCCTCTGCCAGGACTTTACTGCAGTCATCTTCAGTAGCTGTCTGTTTGTGGATCTTTCTGAATTCAGTTTTGTCTTTGGTAACTGAAAAGCCTGCTCTACTGGGTTGACTGACTTGGGCATTGAACATTGTCCGATTTCTTTGTCTTGGGAAACGCTCTGGTTGCTTCTGCAGTAAGGTTTTTGTCACCATGAAGTGTTTGGTGCTGCTTCTGTTAGCAGTTGCATCATCAATAAATACTAATGACCCTGTTATACTGGCAGCCATACATGCCCATGCGATATCACTGGCTCCAACCATGTTTGACATATAACGTGGTATGCTTTGGATCATGAGCTTTTTCTTTGCTTCTCCATACTTTTCTCTTCCCACAATTCAGGTACAAGTTAATCTTTGTGTCATCTGTCCAAATAATCTTTTCCTGCACTGTTCAGGCTCTTTTAGATGGTTTCTGACAAAGTCTAATCTGCCCTTCCTGTCCTTAAGTTTAACCAGTGGATTTGCACCTTGCTGTAAACCCTTTGTGTTTACATTGATTGCAGACTCTGACAATGATACATGAACCTCCTGGAGAGTGTTAGTGAGGAAACAGGCTTCATCTGACCATAAAATTATTTATCAGGAAGTTGTCCAATTATATTTGAGCTGCTGAAAATGGAGGACTGTGTACTGTGTGTATACTGTATGTGTGTGTATACATAAACTTTCTGTCTTTTTAATACATGTCAATATTGGTTTGAAATATTGTACATGTATTTTTGTCTATATATTTATGTTATATATATAGAGAGATTTTTCTTTTGTTGCTTTATCACCTGGTAATATTGTCTAATCAAAATTGTCCTGAACCTACCGGTGACCCACAATGCAGGGTCAAGGTTCACCCAAGCATGGACATAATTTATGAGCAGTTCAAGCAAAGGCTGGTTTTCTGCCTCACATTTGTTCATTTGTAATCCTTTTAGAGGATAAAGTTGAAAGCATCCACAGTTTCATAAGGGAGAATACAATCATTAATACTACTTGGCCTTTTACTTGTTCAAATACTTGTTGCTCACCTGTCTAACATGAAAGGGTGTGAAACAGACTGTGAAGATGATCAGCACAGTTGTCAACAGCTGGACAGCTTTCCTTCTCCTATCCCTGAGAAAATAAAGTTAAAGATACCATTATCTGCATATTTTTATGGGATATAAACTATCCTATGTGTCAGTGAGTCAAAGACAGACAGACGGCTCACATACACACATGGAACAAAGAGGCTCACATTCAAACCCAATTTCAGTTCAGAATCAACATTTAACAAACCCCCTGCACATCTTAGGACTGTACGGTGAAGCTGGAATAACTGGAGAGAATCCATGTAAACAGTTAATGCAGTGCATCCTAAAAGTATTCAGAGCGCTTCACTTGTTCCACATTTTGTCATGTTACAACCTTATTCCAAAATCGATTTATTTACATTTCACTCGAGATTCTGCACACAATGCCCCATAATGACAATGTGAAAAAGGTTTGCTTGAAATTCTTGCAAATTTAAAACAAAAAACAAAAACATAACATGTATATAAGTATTCAGAGCCAGTGTGTGATTTCCTCTGAATATTTTGTGGATGCACTTTATTTTCTTCAATACAAGAAAAACAACTTTAGTTTTCTTTCCCGCCATCTGTCAGTGTAATATTAGTTCTACCTACCTGCTCTGTTGCATCAGACGACGGTCTGTTAAGGCCCACATAATGCGCAAAGTGAAGACCACAATGATGACAAGTGGTAGAAAGAACTCAGTGATGGTGAGAAAGAGGAGCTTTGAGAGACAGCAGCCTGTGTGCTGAAAAGCGGTGGAAAGAAAGGAGTAGGTAACCACAATGGCAAACAGCCATACAGAAATGCAAACACATTTGGCCACACTGGAGTTCCTCCAGCGACGAGAGGCTTCAGCCTACAAAGACATAGCAGAATGTGCAGCCTTGTAAGTGTCTAGCATTTTCAAAAGCACGACTGTGTAACCAAGCTACAGACGACACTCACCTGCACAATGGCAAGGTACCGGTCGACGCATATGCAGGTTAGAAACAGGATACTGCAGTACATGTTGACAAAGTAGCTGAAGATGTGCAGATATGAGCAGGTGATACAAGCTCCTCCACTGTAGTAGAGCAGGATGCGAGTCGGTAGAGAGAGATTCACCAAGAGGTCACTCACGGCCAGGTTGATGGTGTAGATGACTGAGGTGGTCTTTTGCTTGGTGCGGAAACAGAAAACATAAAGTGCAACTATGTTGAGCACCATGCCCACCTGAAAAACCAAAAGAGTTAAAAGATAGATGCGAGGAAAATTAGTAAGAGGTACTAAATTTCAACATAGAAATTATGTGCAACATTAAAAAGCCTTCGTCAAAACACCTTACCAGGAAAATAAGGGAGTTTATGACCACCAGTGCAATCCAAAGGCCATAGAAGTCATTGTAGAGCCCCTCATCTAAATGTGCCAGTCTTTGAAGATATCTTTCCATACCACTTGTGTTTGCTGGACCCGATATTTGAGGTGTATTAAAGGAAGTGTTGATGAAAAGCCAGGACTCTGTACCATTAATGTTCATCATCATGATGATGTGCGATGAGGTGATAAGCCGCCTTAATGATGCTGATGAGGATTGTGAGGATGACACGGATGATAAAGTGGAAACTGTCAGAGAGAATAATACAAGTTTTATAGAGAGATATATACACCACATTTACTGACAGATCCACGCATTAGTTGCATTAGTTTTCATGTTTAAACAGAAACCTGCAGTTTTACAGTTACATCGTCTCTAAAGGCCTGCCTTGCTGTACTATGTTACTTCCTCTTTTCTATGTTTGACTTCAGCATCTACAGAGAAACATAGGGACACACACTGTCCTCCTTTTCTCTGATGCTCACTCTCTCTGTCTCTGACCTCATACTGGCTGTTGCTGTTGTCACAGATACACTGCCATGGCTATTTTAAACCAATATCTGGCTTGTTGAACCCATATATTTATAATGTAACTATATTTATTTATCACTACAGCAATACTCCCTGAGGGGCTAGGATTAATTCTCATTCCAGCTATTATTATAAATAAAAAATAAATACTTTTGCTCTTATTGGCCAAGATATAACCCTCTCACAAAGTACAGAAACAACATGTCATTACTCTGGACATCCAGGGACCTTTTCATTTAATCATAATAAAAAAGAGATAGATCATTTGTTTTCTTTTCCATTTAAATAGCTCACAAAAGCTTAGATCTATAGTAAGAGAGTCATTTCATGGCTACATTAATTAGCCCCTGTTTGAGCTGGTGTGTGTATGTTTATTTACTTTAATTATTTTACTTTAAGTGACTTTTACTAAAAGTGATCTGAGGATTTTACACCTAAAGCCAACAGGACAGCAGTAGCGTGTTGAGATGAAGACTGTGAAGGAGAAGAAAAAGGTTACAGAATCAATCTCATGGAGAATCTACTGGCATTTAAAGCACTAAAAAAGGCCAAAGTCGCGTGATGTTTCGCATAAATGAGCTGGATTTCACTCCTGCATCCTTTGTCTTCCATGACAAATCCAGTTTAATTGCTCCTGTGAGTGCCACACTGGGAAGGTTTAAGAAGCCCAGTGTATGTGATGCCCGGAGTTTGTGTTTTGTGCTCCTTGCTTACAACAAATCTCTTAGCAAAATAATCATCCGGCTGATGAAAAATGTAGTCTATTCATGCTAATGGGAATAACATGCTCAACTGAGGGTGAGGCATGAATAATGTGATTCATCTACATGAACCGGAGCAGTCTAGCCACACAACATTAAGAGCACTGAAGGAAATAAATGAGTGTTTTCACAGTGACACCCTCTGATATTAGTCAGCTTATTTGACCTAGTTCATCATTATTAACAGTGCTTACAAGCGTTATAGTGGAGCACTCTGAGGAAAGTTTTTATTTAGGCACTTGCTTCTTTCTCTCTCTTTTATGATATATGCACAAATATGAATGTTATTCATCCTAAGCAACCCATGAACTATGTGTAAGTTTCAGCAGAATGGCAAAAAAGTTAGCCCTGTTGTCATTTCTTCTTTATTTCTAATAACTTGTGCATTTAAGAGTTACTTAAAAACTGTTCCCAAACATTCTTTGAGAATTTTTCTTTTCAGTTTGTCAAAGTTTTTCCACTTAAATTTCACTCTTAGAAATGTAGTCAGACATTTTCCTGTGACACCCGTAACTACAGCCAGTTGCATTTAGTTTGCCCTTACACACTGTTCATAAACCGTGTCTTCACAGGATCCAAATGAAATGCTTTAAACTTTATAAATAGCCTATGAGACAATATTAAATTAAATAATATTTCACAGAGCATGAGAAAGTGTATATTTTTGGGTTTTGTAAAAAAAACCTCTACTATCACACAACATCATGCCCTGTTTAATCTAAATAATAAAAACATTGCAGCTATAATTGTTTAAATATATTTTATTGAAAGTAAAAATGGCGAGATCACGCTGGAACTGTTGGGATTTATTATACATTATAACCATTAAACATCATGTCTACTGCTTATTGTATAACTGCAAACTAGTCTGTGTATCCAAAACAGCAATAAGATATCACCTAGCACTGATCTACCCACTCCCTATTCCTCTTCTGAGTTCTATTTTAATCTAATTTAGCTGTCACCTAATTTAATCTCAGAAGTTCAGAATACAGGGATTCTACTGTCTTCATTTTTAGATTATTTAGTTACATTGTTGCTTCTCGCTCTTGCACATCTTGTGTCTGTATCAAGGCACCATCTGACCTCTGTTCTTTATGTGCATCATACATATGATCACTTCTATGTTTGTTTGTTTTTACTATTTCCAGACCAGCAAGTGCCTACCTCTGTGGGAACCTGGGCAGCTGTGGTGGGAACACAGTGTCAAGGTCACCCTCAAACTCTGTCACCACTATCCCATGGAAAATACACACATAGTTTCAAGATTCCCTAAATCCACAATTTTCTGTGATTTGACTCACACGAGTGGATCTAGAATGCATCTCAACAGACGCGGCTCAAAATTAACCTGAAACAGCCTCAATGTACAAAATCTAGTAGCACCTGCAATCGTATAAATTGACTGACCCTCTCAAGTCATCACTTTTCAGGCTAAACGAATGACATTTAGGATATTTTTACTGATGTCAAATGTCAAATAAAGCATGTAAGAGTTAATACATGTGATACAGCTATAACATGATTGGAATCCTTAGGCAACCCTAACAGCACGACGAGCTCATGTTTGTTCTTCTATTGCCATCATGGGCCATCAAGTAAAGATTTATGATAGGAAAATTAAAATGCTATTAATTTAAAATAAAATTTACAGTAGGGCTCGCACTCTCTATCTGCTATAAACTGTAAATACTGCCTAGTGTAACTGTACTGTAATACCGCAACATTTGGCAACCCAGATGTAATCTAATGCATCGCTGTTTCCATTTTATTGTTGCTCCTCTTCTTCCGAAATCAAAGACAGTCATGATGCAATAACTGTAAAATGATACTGGGAGGAAAAGAGAGGGCTCAGAGGAAGATCCAAAATAACACTGTGCAAATAAATCCTAGCAGCGTGGGAGTCTGGCTTTATGTGTGTGTGTTTGTGTGTGTGTGTGCTACTGATCATCTAAAAGACAGCATTCAAGAAAACAAATAAGGCAAAATTATGGAGTGTGACAGTGATATATTATGTTTTTTCCTAGTTTTACTTAAACCCTTCAAGACAACTCTGATTTTAGAGACATATGTACTCGCGATTGGACTAAAAGCTTGCCGTTGGTGTTTCAGCACACCCTGATTAAGAAACAGTTCACAAAAATCTAACTTGGTGAAACACTTCATTAAGTTTTCAATTTTTTAATAAAATAGAAATTTTATATGACATACCTGCTGAGAAAAAGGAGATCAGTCAAATGAGTAACTCTGAAGTCAACTATGATGAAACTGGGGTGTCTTTAAATCCTAATCCAAAATTCCTTCATCGTTGTCCAAGGATACTTCAGCTTTCAGTGACCTTTGCAACTTTGTATCTTCATCCCCGTTTCTGGAAGTCGTCTTTCTGCGTTAAGCAGTTCATCATCAGGTAGAATTCCATTTCTGTTTTGTGCGTAAATCTGTGAACGAGATGTACTTGCCCATTCTGAATATCTCCAAATTTTTCAAACACCCTCCTGTCTATTGGCCTCTCCATCTGTGTTTGTAAATCTCACCTGTGTCAGTGTGTTCTTATTTTTCTCTTTTCCTATTTCTCCTTCTTTTTCCATCATTTTTAGTCTCTCTCTTCATTCAGCGGCTCGGGCTTAATACCTTCCTCCCTCACTCTCTAAAGCTCTCTTCAGTTTCATCCCCGGACAGGAAGTCTTAAAATGTGTTTACATTCCCGGGAACATGCATGTGCCCATATACACTATGCACACACACACCAGTGTAAAGCACAAGCATGCACACATAAAACATATTCTGTAACAAATGTTGTGCATTTTCTAGGGGTTTTTCTTTCTGATTTTGTGACTTTCTTTCATATAAACAGAGTGCGCAGTGATGGATTCTTATATCAAACATGGCCAAAGTTTCAAAAGCTTAGTCAGTGTTTGAAGTCATTCCTGTGAACCAAAAGCTCAGGCTTCAGACTTGGCTCTCCATGATGTCAAACAGAAGGAGTATCTTTAACATAGTCCTCTCAAGCACAAGAGTTACATACATCTGCTGTTCAAACCCTTTGTTTGAGCTGAGTGGCCAATCAGGAAAGGCAGATGTTTCAGAAAAATGAACTAAGGGCATGCAAAGAGACATAGTGTAAGATACATATAAATTTGGCTCATCTGCACTTTACTACAATCGAAATAAAAAAATATTGGTGAACTTGTATGAAGGAAAATTAGAGGCTAAATATTGTTTGCTGTTTTTCTTCACTGGATTTTTTAAAAATGTGTGAAAATTTGTGTGGATATGCACACGCACATGTGTGTGTTAGACACATCTACTGTATTTTGTAGACATTTCTTAAATGTGTTGATAAATGTATAAAGACATGATTAGATTGCTTTAAATGTATTTACAAGCAACAATTACATTACAAACTTTGAAAAACTCATGTAATGTAATGTACTCAAATTGATGGATGCTTAATTATTGTCATCATGTCTCCTGTAATGTGCAGCATTTAGCATATCTTATATTTTTTATCCATAACCTAAATACAGGAAGTAAATACACTGGTCTGACTAAAAATCACATTCAAATGTAAAACTCGGGCTGTCTCTTGATAACTAGTCCTGGTTCAAGCATCCATCAGTCTTGCAGAATGGGACAGGTTTAGGTCTCCTGGTTTCCTGGCAGGAGAATCATCATCACTCATAACTTGTCAGGCTAGCTAGAAAAGATCCGGAATAACGGATGCCAAGAGAAGCGCCATGGATCAACCTGTTAGAACGAGCAGGGTAAGAACAGAATGGAAAGAAGTGCATGGAGCAAGGGCACGGGAACATTTTAGAGAAATACTCAGAGAAAAACATGGAGTAAATATATATGTCTGCACATGTGGGTAAACAGAAGACAGACCGTTACAGTATATAATGTCTTTGTGAATGAAGGCTGTTATAGAGATGGTGCATCAATCTGTGGGTAAGAGGATCTGGAAGGTGTGGTTTATATCATTCTGAACACCGATGATTCGTAACAGATGTTGACATTTTTTGCATTTCTTACATTGGTGCAGCCATCTGCAGCAAAAAAGTAAAGTCTCCTGCCTTCCTTGTTTAACGGGAATGAGGAGATTTTTTAAATTATTCTGTAAACAACTACATGTATCCCTCATGACAACAAGCACAAGAGGAAAACGTGAACTTACTTGTGGAGTCTCTACAGAAACAATAATATCCTTAAAGACAGGAACCAAACTAGCCTTGTACAATTTCCTACCAAGTCCTTAAAGAAAGAATTATACCTGTTTATTTTTGTTTTGAAGGGATTGCCTCACATATCCAAAGTCCCCTGTCTTATCTACAGTCTAATCACCCGTGATGATTGTTTAACCAAATGTCACACTTGAGAAACTTTATGATTTGTCCCAGACTTCATGTTTAACTCTCTGTCAACCTGACAAAATGCAGGTTCACAGCCCTGTCCTCACACCTATGGATGACTAATCTACTAGCACATGGAGAGAAAGTGAGAATGTGATCTGGTTTTGTGCCCTTGGATAAAATAAAAAACTAAAATAAACTCTCACTGTCTTACACTGAATATTTAGCCAGGTAGGCAGTGAGCCTGATCATCATGACTATCAGTCCTTAAACCCTGGTTTGGTAAATGTCTGTGACTAAAGATTGAAGTGTATGAGTATTAATGACTGTGTCTGGATGTATTATTATATCTTTGCAGTTTCTGCTTTTACCTTGCTATCATCCAAACACACATTAAATAGTAACCATTAAAAATAAACTGGTAAAAGAAATAGGAGAGTAAGATTTGAGGTTATTTTGGAAAATACATGATGTATATGACTCTCACTGTAATTTGGGATGCAGGTGAAGTGAAGCATTAACCCATCATCCAAGGATGGAAGTAAATTTGCTTTTCTGAATGCATCACACGATCGTTCTAATCTTGATAAAGGAGCTGAAAGAAGAGCTAAGTGGTGAGTGTCACAGACATCATCATCATCATCTTGATTACAGATTTATACCACTGCCTGGAGGTATTAATATTTGATTACTTCAGAGCCTCAGACAACAGGGTCTTGAATTTAATGACAGGAGCCACTGGCGGTACATACAGGTGTAAAATTACTATGCACTGCTGTACATCGAACACTGTTAAGGGGTGAAAGGAGTGCTTAGGAGAAAGCTGGAAGGAAACTGCAGTAGTTGTCTTTTTCCTCAATGTTCTTTGAGGTATGATTCTCTGAATGGTGAAGTCTCGGTAGGGTGGTAGTTTGAGAAAAAAGTAATCCTTTAATAGAGTAACTTTTATCAGCAGTGTGATCTTATACAGTGGCAATTATGGGAAATGGCCTGTATTTGTATAGTCCCTAAGGACCCCAAAAGCCATTCACACACTGGTGATGGCAAGCTACATTGTAGCCACAGCCTGGGCGAGGCGAGGCTGCTGGACACTGGCGCCACCGGGCCCTCTGACCACCACCAGTAGGCAACGGGTGAAGTGTCTTACCCAAGGACACAATGACCAAGACTGTCCAAGCCGGGGCTCGAACCGGCAACCTTCCGATTACAAGACGAACTCCCAACTCGTGAGCCATGTGAGCAATTAGATACAGTGGGGCAAAAAAGTATTTAGTGAGCCACCGATTGTGCAAGTTCCCCCACCTAAAATGATGACAGAGGTCAGTAATTTGCACCAGAGGTACACTTCAACTGTGAGAGACAGAATGTGAAAAAAAAAATCCATGAATTCACATGGTAGGATTTGTAAAGAATTTATTCGTAAATTAGGGTGGAAAATAAGTATTTGGTCACCTCAAACAAGGAAAATCTCTGGCTCTCACAGACCTGTAACGTCTTCTGTAAGAAGCTTTTCTGTCCCCCACTCGTTACCTGTATGAATGGCACCTGTTTGAACTCATCATCTGTATAAAAGACACCTGTCCACAGCCTCAAACAGTCAGACTCCAAACTCCGCCATGGCCAAGACCAAAGAGCTTTCGAAGGACACCAGGAAAAGTATTGTAGACCTGCACCAGACTGGGAAGAGTGAATCTACAATAGGCAAGCAGCTTGGTGTGAAAAAATCAACTGTGGGAGCAATCATCAGAAAATGGAAGACATACAAGACCACTGATAATCTCCCTCGATCTGGGGCTCCACGCAAGATCTCATCCCGTGGGGTCAAAATGATCATGAGAACGGTGAGCAAAGATCCCAGAACCACACGGGGGGACCTGGTGAATGACCTGCAGAGAGCTGGGACCAAAGTAACAAAGGTCACCATCAGTAACACACTACAACGGCAGGGAATCAAATCCCGCAGTGCCAGACGTGTTCCGCTGCTGAAGCCAGTGCATGTCCAGGCCCTTCTGAAGTTTGCCAGAGAGCACATGGATGATACAGCAGAGGATTGGGAGAATGTCATGTGGTCAGATGAAACCAAAGTAGAACTTTTTGGTATAAACTCAACTCGTCGTGTTTGGAGGAAGAAGAATACTGAGTTGCATCCCAAGAACACCATACCTACTGTGAAGCATGGGGGTGGAAACATCATGCTATGGGCCTGTTTTTCTGCCAAGGGGACAGGACGACTGATCCGTGTTAAGGACAGAATGAATGGGGCCATGTATCGTGAGATTTTGAGCCAAAACCTCCTTCCATCAGTGAGAACTTTGAAGATGAAACGAGGCTGGGTCTTCCAACATGACAATGATCCAAAACACACCGCCCGGGCAACAAAGGAGTGGCTCCGTAAGAAGCATTTGAAAGTCCTGGAGTGGCCTAGCCAGTCTCCAGACCTCAACCCCATAGAAAATCTGTGGCGGGAGTTGAAAGTCCGTGTTGCTCGGCGACAGCCCCAAAACATCACTGCTCTCGAGAAGATCTGCATGGAGGAATGGGCCAAAATACCAGCTACTGTGTGTGCAAACCTGGTAAAGACCTATAGTAAACGTTTGACCTCTGTTATTGCCAACAAAGGTTATGTTACAAAGTATTGAGTTGTATTTTTGTTATTGACCAAATACTTATTTTCCACCCTGATTTACGAATAAATTCTTTACAAATCCTACCATGTGAATTCATGGATTTTTTTTTTTTCACATTCTGTCTCTCACAGTTGAAGTGTACCTCTGGTGCAAATTACTGACCTCTGTCATCATTTTAGGTGGGGGAACTTGCACAATCGGTGGCTGACTGAATACTTTTTTGCCCCACTGTATGCCTTCTAATTTGGTAAATGTTAAATTACTGTCTCCTAATCTAATTATTACAAACCTTCAAATTGTACACTAACAGGTGAAAGAGAAATTAGTCACCAACTCGGAGATTGTCTTTTCTCATAGACTTAAATATCTGCCTAGTCTACAGAAATCTAAGGAGATAAGGCAATACAGTTCCACAGTAAATTAGTACAGCTCTGAAACATCGTCTTCCAAAAGCTGCTTCAAGTTCAGATATTTGCAAAAATTTCCACCATTGTGGAAAGTTTAACAGCGAGAAGCTGAGTGAAAGTTATAATTGATCTTAAATGATCTACTTTAAGTTGGGCCTCTAAAATATACACTCACTTTGTTACATACAACCATTCAACTGAAGATGAATGCAAGTATGTATGAGTCAACACACAGCAGCACATTTAGGCTTGACATAGTTAAAACAACCTTAACAAAACTGAAAGCAGATGGGCTACAGCAGCAGCAGATCACAGGCAAGGCAAGGCAAGGCAAGTTTATTTGTATAGCACAATTCAACAACAAGGTGATTCAAAGTGCTTTACAGAGACATTAGAAACAAGAACAAATAAAAAGCATGATTTAAAATTGATTAAAACAAGCAAATAAACTAACTAACTAATTAACAAACAAACAAACAAACAAACAAACAACAGTATATAAAATCAAAACAGATAAAATCAGAACAGTAGATAAAATCAGTAGTTTAATGTAAGTTTTGAAATTTAAGCTTAAAGTGTGGATTTGGTGCTTTATTCAAATGCAGCTGAGAACAGGTGAGTCTTCAACCTGGATTTAAATAAACTGAGTGTTTCAGCTGATCTGACACTAGGTATCACTCCAGTCACCTAAAAATAGGAAACTGAGGCTGTAATTCAAGTCTGGATTTCCGATTTCCATGTGGATGACAGTCAGAATTTGGGCTTTAACAATATGAAAGCATGGATCCCTCATATTTTGTATTAAAGGTTCAGGCTGCTGGTGGTGTAATGACATGGGATAAATTTTCTCTGCACACTTTGGACGCCTTAGTACAAGGCAAGCACCATTTAAATACCACAGCCTACCTAAGCATTGTTGACTATACAACCAAATTATGAGAACAGTGCACACAGATACCGAAGGCTGCTTTTAGCAGGTAACGCACCCTTGACACAAAGCTCCTGTCACCTCAGACTGTTTTTTAAAAATTACAATCAGTTCACTCATTTGGCCTCCAGTTAGCAACAGAGCACCTCTGGATTGTGGAGGAACAGGAGATTCACATCATTGATGTGCAGCTGACAAATCTGTGTCAAAAATCTCTGAGCACCTTGTTGAGTATTTGCCACAAAGAATGAAAGCAGCTCTGAGTGCAAAAAGGAGTCCAAACCAATGCTATCAAGGCTTTTCGAGTGTAAACAGGATGTGCAAAAGAAATTTTTTACAAAGTTAAAATCTCAACTTCCCTTTCTAGCAATATATTTACATATGGCCGCACGGAGGAAAGAAAATACATGAAGGCTATGAGAACGCTGCACTTGTCTTCTTGTTTTCTGTATATTTCACTTTCAATACCAAATATTGTCTATTTACTTTTAATCTTTTTTTTTTACTTTTAAACTAAAATGAGAAAGACCATGTTCATGCCAAAATGGGAAAAAAATCTAAATAACACACACTTCATAAGACTTAAATTAAAACTTTATTTTCAGACACAAAATGTAGTTTGAATTATCATTAGACGTTACTTGGCACTAGTCTGGTGTTTAATACAGCACATTCTGTAATTGTTTTTACCACATTAGTCGTTTTTGTTGTCATACAAAATTTTAAAAAAGTCAGCACAAAAAAAAGTGGTGCCGCAATTGATACATGGCAGCTTCTCAGTTAAAAAACACCCCAAACATACACACACAGACTTTATAACCAATAACCACAATTTGAAAGAGAAAGTTACATTAATAAAATCCTAGAAGTATACATTCTTCTTATGATCCTCCCCTCACAGTAAAACCAAACAGTTTAAGGCCCCTTCGGTCACAAAGTGAAAAATGATTGGATCATAGATCTCTTTCCTAACCAACAACAACCCTTTGAATCATGGTGTCATATTAGCATTTCATAATGTTCAAGCACAGTGTCTCCACTGTGATTCACATGCTAAAGATAAGTAAACCCTTTATGGAAATAGAGTAAAGAAGACCCTGTGTCTGCTGTTCTCACAGTACCAATAACGACAAACTCACCATAAACATGAATCCCCAAACTAACCATCAGGTTTTTACAAGGCACTGAAATAAAAAAATCCCCTGAGTATGATGCTGTATGCTACATCACCTTTCTCCTTATGTTACAGTAGTGTTTCAAGATGGACATTTAACTATTTCTGCTTTTCCCCCCACTGTATTCTCAGCTTTTCCAACAGGAAGACACAAAAGTCAGTGTGTCTAATGTAAACACACTACAACCACAACACAGTCGATGTGACCCGCTCATCCTGACATGTAGGAGTAGCGGACAATATGTGTTACCAGTGCTTTAGTTTAGTGGTATTTACACTTGAGTAAGAAAGATGTGTTGCAAGTTGTGTGAATATACATGTGTATTAGTCTCCCTCCTGTCTGTAGTGAATGACATAGTAGTCGTGGACGTACATGAGGACAGCAAACGGCTGACCGATAATGATGGAAATCCAAACTGCAGCGTTGCCGTAGTTACCACGCAGGAAACAGCCAACGAACCAGGCTAACGGAAGCTGGTGAGCGAATAAAACATCATTAAAAAAAGCCCACAAGGAGTAATCATGACATATCACTAATGACAGCCCTAATTAATCTAACTTTAATTTATTTAACTTCTTATTTCTTTTTGTTTGTAAATATTAAACCCAGAGAGACAGCCCATGATAGCCGATTATCATTGGTACATCAAACATCCCCCGCTACATTAATAAGGCTATTTATTAAGTTAATTATTTCGGGGTCAAACACTGACAACACCGCAAGATGTCCATCAACAGTTCAAAGAAATATCATAAAAACGTCTGTATTTTGACCCTCTGTATGACTTAGTTATATACAATGATGACATCTGGTCTCCATATAGCTTTGTTTTTCTTTTAGCATTTTTAAACACTGAGCAGGAATTCGCACCCATGTTACATTAAAAATTTCAGTACACGGCAGTTTGTGTCAACTGTAGCTGTATATTTATTGTCTTACCTGTGCCATCATGCCCATAAAAGCCCATAACCTGAACATCCTGAGGGGAACACTCACTAAGTACTGGCAGATAGGGAAACACACAGGGAAAGAAATCAGATCAGAATCATCAATATTCAGCTATAATTTCTAGAAATATGCTTGACAACTTGCACCACACTGATAAAGAGGTACAACACTGTGTACATTGTATTTTTTCCAGGTCAACGTGCGGCCATGTAAGAAAGAATGTTTTTCACAGCACTGTATGCAATCCTGTGAAAAACAAAACACACCCAATGATTCATAACTTGAAGCAGATAATTTCTGTATGACTTTATCAGTCATGGAGGCATTTTGAGCCACACTTATTTACAACATTGTTTCAGTTCATTGAGGTCTGGACTTTGACACCTTCATTCATTTCTTTTTCAGCCATTCTGTTGTAGATTTGCTGCTGTGCTTGGGACCATTGTCCTGTTGCATGACCCAGACACTGGTCACGGTCAGGTCACTGAATGCAAGCGCTCATGTCCTGTGGCTGCAAAACAAGCCCAAATCATCACCCCTCCACCACTGTGCTTTATATTTAGTATGAAGAGTTTGTGCTGATATGCTGTGTTCTTGTTCTGGTCACTTTGGTCTCATCTGTCTAAACAAAATTGTTCCAAAAGTTTTGTGGTCTGAACCACAAAACTTCTGTAATGTCCTGAACATCAGTAAATGCTCCGGATGAGCGAAGAGGAAAAATTTCTGCTCTCATAGAGGTGCTAACACTTCTTTACTAGTTAACCAATCAGTGCATTTGATTAGCAGCACCTGGTTGCTACTTTTTTCCCTTTTTGAATGACAGTGAAAGCTCAGCAGAAAAAGCAGTTCTGGTCTCTATTCTTACCTCATGGAAAAAGGCTGACAAGAAGAAGACAGCTGATTGGCTGAACATTTTGCTGAATCCTCTCCTCAGAAGCGGCTTGTAAAAGTGGCTGCAAGACACAGAAGAACAGATATAAAAATGTGTGAATACCTACATTCAAATCAGAGAGATTATTCTGAGAACAAATTATATTTTTTCAGTAAACTAGAATTTGTTTACCGTGTGTACTACAGTAGACCTGCTGTAATTCTGTCTCTCTAAGAGAAAATACACTTTAGAAAGCACCGCGTTCACTTCATCTTGTTTAATAGAAATGTATTTGCTCCTGTTGCTGTATTTACCACCGCTGCTTATTCAATTATAGCCAGATGAATCCACTTCCTAAATACATCAGTGTGCCTTGTTAAGCGCATCCCGCTGCATCAAATTCACCGCCGTCTCCTGTGCCGAGTCCTATAATTTAATTCCTCCCTTCTAATGTCCTACTGTGTGAATAATTCACTTTACCGTAGACACCACTTGTGCACTGGGATGTTCCAGTTCTGCCAGAAATATGTCACCGACTCCGAATTCCTATAAAAAAAATAAAATAATAATAAAAAGCCATCAAACAGTGTGCTGGATTACAGCCTCTAAATAATGAATTTAAAGCAGCTTGATTAATATTGATAGACATAAGGAAATCTGTTTTCATGAGAAAGGAGGAAATAAAAGCAATTATTCCACAGTCCACTGACTGACACCTATTTACAAATATTAGAAATACACAAACTGATTCATAAGTTTACTGCTTTAATTATACAAATGGCATTGATATAAACCAAATACATTCATGAGAATGCACATAAATCCGCTCTCTTATGCACACATGCAGTTATTAGCGCATGGAGCTACTCTGAAAAAGTGTTTGAGCACAGTCCACCACACCTCATAAAAATCACAAACAACACAGACAAAAACTTACCACCAGTCTTTGTAAAACTGTCTGTCACCAAAGCGCAGCAGCTCAGCTGTGAAGTTCAAAGATGAGTGGAAGAACCAATAGAAAAACATCAGCCAAAGCAAGTGATTAGGAACCTGGAAAGACAAGTTCAAGTCTCGTGAACAAGAACAACACATGACCCTCACCCAACATGCTGCTGCATGCTCAGTATACGCAGTAACTGTTTACAGCTTAAATATAAATTGGCATATGCGCGCACACTACATGCATGTATTTGCTTTAATGATGACTGAGAAGTTGCACTACAGTTGTAGCATGATCTCTGGTCATAAATAAACTGTAGCTTTGTACTGCAAGTCCAAAACACTGACAAGTACAAGAACTGGAAATTAACAGTTCTGATCTCTTGCTTCACATTTTTATCAAAACTGGAGCTCTGTTTTGATGTCACGGTGCTTAATGTTATAGTGTTTACGCACAGCCAGTCGCAGGAGTCTCTCAGTCATCCTGGACAGATCCATGTCCTACAGGAGAGAAAACACGAGGCGTGAATTGACAAACACACAGTAAAGGTCGTTACACACCAAGCACATTCCTAAAAAGTGAGAAGAAATTCATGCATTTTTAAATCCGAACTTGTTGCATAACTTCAATTTCATGCAATTATCACGAGAATGCAGCAGCAAGGAGGATTTCCTCCACTGAGCCGACTGATCTGGAACGTTGTCTGAGGTAAAAATAATAATATATTATAGTTTACTATTTACATGTTTTTGTAAATTCAACACTTGTGGGAGCTTTGAGCCTAGAGCGCACTTGTTGCCAAATGCTGTGGTCTGATTGGTCAGATCTGAGCGGAAAATTGAGCTTGGTTGCAAATAAGGTTGAAAATTTGCAAAATTATGCAGCTGGTGTGAACGTTACAGAATTTATTTTTAAGGCACAAAATACTTGAACAGATTTTACACATCTGGTTTAAAACCACTTCACCCTTGTAGCGTCTGTCTCATTTTGCCTGACTTACCTCTAGTGGTTTCATTGAGCTCTGAATGATGGGAATCATCCACTGACAGAAAGAGAAAAAAATACTCAAGCTACTTTAAGACATGAGCTGCAATGTACACATTTTAAACGGTGATGTTTAGGTTTATCCGACTGTACCTGCTGAGTGAGTCCAACTAACAGCTGGGTGAAAAAAAGCTGAGGAGAAAGGCACAAATTGATAGAGTGACATTATTTCAGTGATATAAATGGCCTTTTTTCAGTTCCACTCTTAAAGGATGCACCTGTTTGTGTGACATGTTGGGATTGTGCCCTGTGTTGTTGATCAAACTTGTACATACACTGCATCGTATCCATAACCCAATATTTCTGCAGAAATATGCCACCTTTATACTGTGATCTAGCACTTAAGCACTTTTAGGTGATACTTCTAATCGTCTGAGTGTGTGTCTGTGCTTACTTTGAACACACAGCTACACTAAAGGTGTTTAATGGGTGATGCTGACATGAGATATTTCCTCACCATCTCAAAGAGTCTCCTTAGCAGGAAGCTCATGCGAATGTTTGGAGAGCGGGGGAAGTTGAGCTCATAGCACAGAGTTGGCGCAAAGATGAAGTAGTACATGTCTACAGAGGTGGAGAGAAAGTCAGTGTGTTAACCAGAACATGTGACACAGTAAAACAGAAACAGTGGTGCATCACAGAAACACGATCAACTCACATCCCAGCAAACAGTAATGATAATAAAAGCTCTGAGTACCTCGGAGGGTGAGGTTGCCAGGATAGCACACTTTGCGTTCACCTTCATAGAAACGCTGTTCTGACGGGCCTGTACCAGACATAAATAAAATTTACACCATTTATGTAAGTTTCATCAGAAAGCTGTGATGTCAACTATCTGCCAGTAGATGTCACCATAACAGCACGAGCGATATACTGAAACCTCTTTCTGGGTAGAAACTAAATCACATTAAAAGCCATTTCGAGTATAAAAACAAAATGATAATGTATATTGCTTACTTTCTTATGATGTCAGTGAGTGTAAAATATAAATCTAAATAAGCATGCGTATGTGTGACTTACAAGACAGTGACCTGGACAGTTTCTTTGCCTTCATAGTGCTCAGCTCTCTGCACCACAAGTTGACATCCTTATAGGAGTACAGTTTAAGTAAGATAATGGTGTAAGTACCAAGTACGAATAAACCACCAACTGTCATGGGGAGAGGGAGAAAAAGAGGTAAGGATTAGCACTGTGGATAAACTAATGCAGAAACATGTAATTAGCTCATATGTGATCTAAGAAGAAGATGAGGAGGAAGATATGAGGGGATGCTAACAGTAAGGAAAAATTAGCGAAGAAGAATGGATGAGGACATAAAAACTAAAAGAACAATGCGAGGAAAAAAAAATTATGGGATGTACGTTAGAAGCAGAGCCAGGGACAGGATGGAAAACAGAGCAGAGAGGTAGGAGAGTGAAAAAGGAAAGGAGACAGACAATGAGAGGCTGTCATTTGATCTGGAACAAACAGCTGAATAAATCATCTCAACACAAAGTATAAAAGCAGTCTAACTATGCCAAGGACATTATTACATAGTCACCATGTTGTTGTTGTTTTTTTGAGAGAATGTGCACTCAGAAACCCGTGCCAAAGTTTGTGCTAATTGGCCAATGAGGAAAAGCTGATTTGAAAGGAGATCAATAAACATATTTAGTAAATTGCAAGCGCACGCTTACACCAGCTTGCCTACCAGGGCTTTATCAATAGTCACCATATGCTTGATAGAAAGGGATCAAGCCGGACAGAGAACAAACACGCACACGTATACGTGCACAAACACTCAGAAACGCACAAACAAAAACTGCCTGTTGTGCCAGCAGGGTGAGGAGGAGGTCAGCACACCTGGCAGCAAACCATACCAGATCTTATCCATTAACCATCTGTCTCTCTGGCTCAGTGTGGCTCCTAAACTGCTAGATTTTCTTCAAGACAGTGACTCAAGAGATAGGAATCGTTAAAAAAAAAAAAAAATAATAAGCACACAGAGGCGAGCCTGAGTGGGGAAAAACATGCCAAAACCAGCCCCCTCTCAGATGTGGTGTCGCCTAACGCTGTACTACACTATGCAAAGAAAGTTTTGACAGCTTTATGCATGCAGTTTCTGAGTCGTCGTTTGATAAGCTGAGTAAGAGCGTGCTTTAGAATATTAGAGGGTGGTTTACACCTGCTTATAAAAATACACAATGTATGTGGCACTGCACTTTACACCATCTATGTGGACGTCTGAATATCTGTGTGATTTTTATTTTTCAGTTTTTCAAATTCGCACTGTTATCAGAAACACTGCTGTAAGGACACTCAAACCCAGGTGCACACACTTAAAGCCATGATGCATTAAAGGACCAATCCAAAGCTTTGGAAATAATGAAATGATGTCAGCAGATAACAGTAAAGTTTAGTAGTATGTTACCAAATTTGATTGAATATCTATAAATGTGTTCTTTTTCTCCGTCTGTCACACAGACACACAAAATTAGCTGTGTTTTGTAACAGGACGTTGCATTTACATGATAATTGACAATGTGACTATGAAAACATCCCTAATATATGCCCCCAAAACCTAATATCAGTACGCACACATATTCGTACATACACACACCTGCCCTCTGTCAATTGTCCTTCCTGTGCGAACAGCAGTGCAGAGAAAACAGACAGACAGATGGACCGACTCCTTTACTTCTACACCTCCCAGTGAGAGAACAGATGAGATGAGGGAGGAGAAGAGGAGAGAAAAAAATAACCCAAAAGGGGAAACAATGACTTTCTGGGATAAAATAAACCAGCCTTACATAGGAAACTCCCAACATGGATGTCCTTTGATTGATTTAAAGTCAGAGGTGTGCTTACTAAAGCTTGAAGAGTAAAGGACTGGTGCTGTGCCAAAACAACTGAACTAAATACATTTATCAAGTCCATGACATAAAACACTCCTACCGTGGAACATTTGTGGATTAAGTGACAAATGTGACCTTGTCGGTGAAATATTTGTCAAGTTCGTTACGTGTTCCAGCTAAAACTCTACACCCCGGTACAGGCTAAGATTTTACCGTAGTATAAACCAGTCAGTCGGCGGAAACAGTGAAATTTGGATAACCACCACCACCATCAAGAAATTTGCGATGACACAGCAAATTATTGTCATCAAGCAATAACATTTCAGTAGATGCAATAATCTATTGTTTTTATACAGAGTAATGCACATTAATGTGATTGTTTCATGGTAAAAGAAAAAAAAAAAAAAAGGTGCTTAAAGAGTATTTCTCATTAAATTTATGAGGACTTCTGTCTACTTGTCTTTCCTGTAAAAATACGACGTGCTGTATTCCCAGTTCATCATGGGTCAATCATGTGAACCTTGAATGATGAAGACAGAAGGTAGTGAACCTTGAATAACCCTGCACAGCAAGCCACACCCCTTTCCATTCCTTTCCTATCCTTTCTTCTCCTTTCCTCCCCTCTCCTCTCCTCAGAGCCAGCTGGAAACAATCCAGTCATGACCAACTGGTCCATTACCACTAACCGACTCCAATTATGACTCTGTATCAGAGATGCCTTTTACTGCACTGCCGAACTGGCTCCGTGTTTCTGTGAAGGGCAAGGAAGTGGATGTTCTCTTAATCTTTATTACCCTTAAATTATTTTCTACATTGTAAACTACGAGTGAACGGATAATGTTTTGGCTGCATAAGAGATGAGACCATTTTAGTAAATTATTTGTCGCAGTAATGTACAGTTGTTAGGAACAAGATTGCAGGGAGGACAGTTGAATAATAGGGAAACACATTTTACCTGAGGTCATGGAGGGAACCAATAGGACCACTGCTGCAGGGAACGTTAGCAGAACGGCCATGTTAATGAAATGGACCAGAAATCCCACAAGTTCACTGAATGAACCCTGTGTCCAAAAAACAAACAAACATAGGAACAGCAGGAGTTTTTATCTTAACAATGTATCCATTTCTACAAAACTGCCTCCGTTTTGGTCGCATGCTTTTAGCCTTGGGTATTTACTGGTGACCTAATTCTAAAACACTGCCAATTATTACAGAAACTAAATGTTTTAACCATTTTTTACTTCTCACCCCACCACAGATCACATTTTAAGTTATTCTGGCCTAGTTAAGTTAAAAAACAACAAAAAACTGTTCCAATTCGTGCCAAACAGGCAGAGCATAACTGAATGTGGCCCAAATGTAGATGGTGAAACTAATTTCTCATTTTACCATTTCACATTTGCAGATGCAACTGGGGAGGGTCAGCTCCACAGTCAGCTTTAGAGAACAGTTTTAGGAAAATAATCCCACCCGAGACTTGGGAAAGTGCTCTGAATTCAGCAGTCCGGTTAAAATTCACACTGCTCTCACGTTTTAGTGCAAGCAGGGTTTCTCTCCTCACCTTCGACAGCTGCCTTTCGGTATAGAGAGCCACCAGAATGAACACATTGGACACTGTCGGACAAAATGAACCATGTCAGTGCTGATGCTCAGTGATCATTTTTTCAGCCTGTATTTACACTAGGGAGCTCATGAACTGAAGACATTTTGGCTCCGAAAACACTGGTATTCAGCAGAACTCCATCATTTTAGTCAGTGACTTCTACGTTTTAAAAGCAGTGCTGAGAGAATATACCAATTTCATGTTTTGACTGAAAATTTCCTGAAACCTGAGCAACATGGTGTCTCTCACACACAGACACACACAGACTTTCACATGATTAAATAGCAACACCTGATGAAAGAAATGAACCGGCAATAACAGAGCATATGTGTTTCACAGCATATACCAACTGCTAGACAGCTGAGTGACTAGACCAGTCGATGTGTGTGGAAAAGCTCTCTCTCACACACACACACACACACACACACACACACACACACACACACACACACACACACACACACACACACACACACACACACAAAGAATCACATCATTTTTTATTCTTTATCTTTTGTTTCCTGCACAGTATATCCATCTCCATATTCAGTGTCTGCTGCTCTTTTGACAACTTGTATGATGTGGAGGTTATCAAATAAATGAGTGTACTTTAAACTGTTTACTTGAATATGTAAGATCAAAAAGGCCATGGAGCAAATGACTGTGACAGAAAAATCCCAAGTGAATCAATCAAGTAACATAATCAAGAAGATTCTTTAGTGAAGCTTTAGAAAATAAAATAAAATAAAAAAGAAGATATTCTACAGTATGATTTCATATCAACACTTCAGAAAGACAGGTCTAATTTTGGGATGTATGGTACTGTGCAAAAGTCTTGAGCAACACCTCATTTCTTTTTTACTTTGCTTCCAAGGAACTAGACTTCTTGTAATTTTTAAAGTGGTGTTGAGCAATAGTTCTCAAGGCTTTCTGAGAGTCTTTGAAAGTTTTCCTTTGGATACTGTCTGCTTTTTCACTCCTTTTCAGTCCATCAGAGGAAGGTTATTCTTTTTTTGTTTATACCGTAAAAAAGCACCTAACTCAAGGGCTAAACCAGTGTTGTTTCAACATAGAAAAATTAGAAAAATTATATCTTTAGGCCTTTTATTACTTGCAGCCTCTCACAAAAATCACACCATTTGTTCCAATTTTATTAGGTGAAACTATGCAAAATTACAAGGATAACATGGTTTAACAGGCATAACATAATATTTTTGCAGCAACGAGGTGATTCCCAAAGAGCTACCAACCAAAACCTTGGATGATATACAGTGTTTCATATCACTTACATCAGATGAAAATCTACTTCTGTCTCTGCATCTACCTGTATCAATATCTGTTTCAGTATCTAAAAGTTATGTTAAGAAATGGGGGAAAAAAAACATCCAGCAAAGACTTGACAGAGGACCTGCGAGGTACATCTGGACCTTCAGATAATCCATCTGTTTGTTGAAGCCTCAGAAATGGTTTCAGTGGGAGGGTGACCATCAAGAAGACATTTTTAAGGAGGGAAATGGGGAGAAATGGCTGAGGTATGACAAATTACACAAGAACTGGACTGAAAATTGGTGACAATGGGGTTTACGGAGCGATGAGTCCAAATGTAAATTTTCTGGTTCAAATTGTTGTCAGTATGTACAGATCAGGACCAAGGTACATCACTGACTGTCTATAGCAGGGGTAGGCAACTCCAGGCCTCAAGTGCCAGTGTCCTGCAGGTTTTAGATCGCACCCTGGGTTAACACACCTGAATCAAATGATTAGTTCATTACCAGGCCTCTGGAGAACTTCAAGAAATGCTGAGGAGTCATTTAGCCCTTTAAATCGGCTGTGATGGATCATGGACACATCTAAAACGTCCAGGACACCGGAACTCGAGGCCTGGAGTTGCCTACCCCTGGTCTATAGTCATAATACAGAGGAGGCTCTGTCATGGTTTGGGGCTGCATTTCAGCCAGTGGTGGAGACAATGATCCAAAACACAAAATGAAACAATATCAATCATGGACTGGCCTCCTCAGAGCTCAGACCTCAACATTACTGAAGCAGTGTGGGATCATCTTGACAGAAAACTGAATAAAGGGCAGCCAACATCCACAGACGAGCTCTGAATGGACTTCAACAAATCTGGAGAACTATTCCTGAAGACTACTTAAAGAAATGACAAGAAATCTTGTCTAAGAGAGTTCAGGCAGTGATGAAGATCACGTTGGTCATGCTAAAATATTGACTTTCAAGCTTGTTAGAATTGTATAAACTCTGTTTTTGGGGGGGTTCATCATGTGATCATCAACAGTGTCACCCTTGATAACTGCCATTACGAATCAATGTCTTTAGTCATTCAGTCACATGGTTGTTTTCGAGTTCGTGGTATACACGGCACATCAAAGACAGGAAGGAGGAAATGCGCTGCAGGCACAGCAGAGTCTATACAGTAAGATTACTGTGCACAAACGAAAGCAATTAATCAGCCTGTAGGCATCACTTCATCAGACCTCACAATACACTCCCATTATACTCATCTTTAAATGCACCTATAGGAAGGAAAAAGAAAAGTATGGAGTCAGGAAACCTGTCTTCTAACTAGGCTGCGTTTAACATAAGGACAACTCACGCTTTCAGCAAATATGCAAAGGAGAGTGTCGCAAAGGATAACACAGCAAATTTTACAAAGTACTGTGAGTGTATCAAGATCATTGGTGCTAAATTATAAAAAAGTTAAACAATTTAATACATTTAAATAAGGATCTTTATTGCTAGGACAGTTTTCTTTGACAATTTTATTATTGCCATCGTTGTCGTTGTATAATAATAAGAACAATTCACAGAATAAGAGACTTTTAAATGCAAAGAAGAGAAACCAGACAAAAGAACATCTGAGAAGAGCCCAAATCTTATTCCCTACTGCTTTTTCTTTTGCAAAGCATCTGTTGAGCCTCTTTGCCAAATACCAACTACTGTATTGTGCCCAAACTGCATGAAACTGGAACAAACAACTCAATTTAGCACCTGTTAGACACACAAACCTTTTATCTGGTGCCTTCAGGTATATATTGTAGAAGCAATGCACTTACTACAGCAAAGTAAAATAACATTTATCACTCACAATAGAGTTTTCTTAATGTCTAACTTTCTTTCCAAAGTTTGCCCATTTTGCTGGTAGGCTTCATGAAGTGTAGACTGTGTTTGTGTGTGTGGGAGTGTGCGTAAGTTACTGCAGTGACTCTCTGAATGCCCTCGGGGGATAGGCTGCTTTACAGTCCATGCCACTGTAAACAGACTCCCATCCTCACCTGCCTCTTACCTATTGTCTGTGCAGTCATTTGCCTTAACTCCATCCATTTCTCTCCTCCTCCCTCCCTTTCCCTTCTCCGGTCCCGAGTTGATGCAGCACTTTACTCCACCACTCTCCTGCTCTTTCTACCCCGTCTCTCTCTGCCTGTTCTTGTCCTGTTTTCCAACCATCTATACAAATTTACTTACTTAACTTGGCTTCCATTAAATTCTTCCTCCTTACTTCTCTTCTTCATCCCTCTCTCTTACTCCCTCCTCCTCTCTGCAGGAGAACACCAGTGTGCAGTATATAGGGCAGGTGAGTGTCCCTCTAGAGACACTGAAAGCTGCACTACTGCAGACCTTCACTGCAATATACTATAAAAGTAAGTACTCGGAAAACAAAAAAACTGCATGTGTTCGTCTTATAGCAGGGTAGGCCTTAAAGGAAGTGGCTCTATAATCAGTTTTAAATGTTTTTTCCACCTAGTTTTCTGAAACGTTCTTGCTAGGTCGTTCGCAAATCGCAACGAATTACTGAAACATAAAAGAAAATACAGTACATAAGGCAAAAACAGAGTCTGTATAATTCTAACAAGCTTGAAAGTCAATATTTTGTTTATTCTTTATCATTTTTATTCCTCTCTTAAACAAGAGTCCTTTCAATTTCTTTAAGCAGTCATTCAGGAATAGTTCTCCAGGCTTCTTGAGGACATTCAAAGCTCTTGAACGTTAGCTGCCTTTTGTTTTAAAATTGTTCCGTTGTGTGTTTGACTGCTCTGGCAGTGGGTTTGGAATCATTCTCATGGTGAAAACAATGAAGCTGTTGCCAATCAGACACTTTCACGATGGTACTGCATGGTGGATGATAATCTGGTGGTACGGTACTCTTCTGTATACAGAAATCCATCAAGATCCCCAACACCACTGACTGAATTCAGCCCCAAACAATCACAGAGCCTCTACTGTGTTTTACAGATGGCTGCAGACACTCGCTGTTGTACCTCTCTCCTTACCTTCTCCACACATAGTGATAATAATTTAAGCCAATCCATTAGTTCGTTGCCACTGATTTTCTATCCAGTTCTTGTGCAATGTGGCGTGCCACAGCCTTGTCTCCCAGTTTCTCCTCCTTATGACTGACTTCTTGGCAGACACCCTTCCCGTGAGACCTTTTCTAATAAGCAGTAGATCAATAAACTTAAGGTCCAGATGGATCTATCAGTTTCTGTTTTTGTCCTATAGCTTAAGGGCAAGACTTTCAAACATTGTTCATTTACTGTAGGTAACTTTTTTTGCATGACCTGACATTTACACTTACATATCACACTTTTGTCCCCCACTTGTTTTGGTGATAGGATGTTATTACGTTTCTAAGGATTTTATTTTAAAACTGGTTCTTTGCTAAATTAAAACTTTCCCCAGAACATGTTCAGGTACAAGGAGTGGACTGAAAATGAGTGAAAAAAGTCACCAACCTTCATACAACCTGGAATACTACTGCTTAAGATCACTTAAAATTGGTCATCCTGGTCTTGGTTATACAAGCATTTCGTGCACGTTTTGTAGCTGAGATTTTTATGTTTTTTTAAACCCAGAAATAATATAATCAGTGTAAAATAATATTGAATCATTTCCATTATTTTGAAGTGTTACACAGAAAATATACCTACCAATCACTAGGCAAGCTGCTGGCCAGCTGTAGGGATCATTCAGAAACAAGGAAACCACCTGAACAGGATCGACCAAAACACCGTACCTAAAAAAACAAAACAAAGAACGATGGCCAAAAGAAAAGCCAGGATCCAAATTAAGACAGGTGTGTTTTTACAGATCTGAGCTTCAATGTAAGTAACAACTGATGCAGCAGAAAACTGAGCGCTGGCTCAGTTTTCTGCTTCATATATAATATTTTCCACAGCGGTTATTTTAACTTCTGAGAGGAAAAAACCCCACAAGTGTAACAAATGACATTATGACGAGATGAGTTACATGAACCTCGTGTCACATTTAAAACACCACCCTCATTAATGTTAAGAATGGCACATTGGGTAAAAGTAGTCCATGAAGCCTTTTGAAATAATAGCTAATAAAACATTCTCACCGTAAGAGGTTTTCTAAGAAGAGGCGCGCGTTGCTCAGTACCTGTAACAAAAAGACAGACAATGATAAATATTTCTTGCACAACAATCCTCCTTACACTGTTCTCCACATGTACATTTATTTCATGGTTCTCATTTTAAAGCCTTCAGCTTTAATTGAATTGCCTCATCGTTCTGTATCACTCTCTCCTCCATGGTCATCTCCTTCTCTTGCTCCCCTCTTTTGCACTCCTTGCTGTATCCTGTCCGTTTGCTCTCCTCAGCTAAATGGATTGTAATATCTTATTACCAAACACAAAATCTCTGGGTCTGTCAGAATGAAGGAAAAACCTCCTATAATGAACACAATGATTTGTTGGATTAGCGGGGTTCACCACCTGAATCTCCTCGTTTCCTGCTATAATTGGCCCATTCTCCCAAGCACGGGCGAGAAAGAACTGCAAAATGTGCTAAGCTTGACACTAACAGGTCAGTTATTTTATGGTGGATGTACACTATTCGACATCTCTAGAAAATACACATTAGCTAGTTAGCTCATCTGTTCACACTTCATCACAATGCAGTTAGCGTTGCAACGCAAAATAACAAATGTGATCTTCATCTTGTGAACAGTTTCAATGAAGAACTGTTTGAGGTTTCACTAAAAATCTGACCAATACTCTTGGAGAAGCAGCCATTCTTGTGAATGGGGAATAGATGAACAACAGATTCCTGACTATGGCTAAAGCTCATAGGGTTTTTTTTATTGATGAGTGAAAAATTATCTGCCTGAACTATTTAACTTGAACAAAATACTTTAGAGTCTTGTGTGTCTGTGTGTGTGTCTGTGGTAAAGCTGCTGAGCCCCGCCTGAGAGGAAACTCTGCACAAAGAGGAAATGAGTGGACAGAAGCAGCACAACAGTAATGACAGCAAAACGTGACTCTGCATATTTTTTTCCTCTTCACTTGGATGAAATGCAGTGAAAACTCTGCATTTTATCAGGATGAATGTTGGCTGAAACGCTGGTGACATTTTTATACAATCACCATTAGTACAAACAAGGGTCAGCAGAAGTGTCGGAGGTCATGCCCATATATCAGAAGATAAGTTAATCAGGGTCTTAATCCGGACAATTGTTTTGTTTACTATTTAATGCAATATTGAATTATCTCAGTGTATTAGTCTATGACAGTGGATGGTCTGTATCACAAAAGTCCATTACTATCTATACTAATTGCTAAACTGATATTAAGTCATATGCAATAAAATAAGATTTATCTTACTGAAAAAAATCAATAATCAAAAAGTCTAATTACAGGAAGTGTGGTTAGACAGATTGTTCTACTAATAGCTTGGAGGTGTCCACTTGACAGGCCTGTACTGCGAAGCAGGATATCATTGTATACAGGTCAGTTGGGGGCTAACACTGGGTTTTTGTATTATGAAGGTGGTTCCCATCTTACTGGGGTACATCACCGTGGTAACTTATGCTGCAACCCTAACACCATCGGGGCTGCAGCTGAAAGCAAGCTGATAACCAGTTTTCTTTCGACTGCTTATCCTGCCTTCCATTTACTTCCATGTACATTGTAATCATAAAAATCATAATTTCATACAATACATCTGTCAAAAACACAAAAACTGACAATTACACCCACACTAAGAGCTGCTGGAATTAAAATTAAAGAAAAAACATGAGTGGGAAATAGAGATGGGAAAGACGCTTGGCTTTATGTCACTGGATACATGTTGGCCATGTTTGGAAATTCATTGAAATATCAACAAAAATATCATCTTATGTGCTCAAACAACAAAACAAGATTGTCAAATGCTTTTTTTTTAGGATTTTCATGGGAACACGTTTCCTTTTGTCTGTGTCTTACCAGCATTACCACACACCAGTTGAGGACTCCTCTGTAGTTTTTATAACCACTGGCTGAACTCAGCAGGGACTCCTGTGTCTTGTGACAGTTACTGAAATAAATCAGATGGATACAGTAAATGAGTGAGACAATTAAAAATGAATGTATTTATGTTGCATTGATTTTCATTCGAACTCTAGCTGCAACAATAGGACAAAGTTAAATACACAGTGAGATGCGCTAGGAGCTCTGTGAAGGTTTTTATAGTCCTGCAACAAACATGTCCTGTGTAAAACTAAGTAAAACCCAATCAACAGCTTGTAGAACCACCTTTAGAAACAAGAGCTTTAAGTAATCACTTCCTGTCTGTTTTTATTATTATCTCACATCACTGTGGGGAAATTTTGTCCCACTCTTCTTTACAGCACTGCTTCAATTGCTTGAGGTTTGTAGACATTCATATGTGCACAGATCTCTTTTACCGATGGCTGTAGACACTCACTGTTGTGCATCTCTCCTGACCTCCTCTGTACATACTGGTGATAATTTGAATTTCAAATTTGGACTCATCACTTAATTGAAACTGTTGCCACTGATTTTCAATGGAGTTCTTGTGTAGTTTGGCATTCCTCAGACTTTTATCCTCCCTGTTTCCCTATATTAAAAACTGCTTTTTGACTACACCCTTCCACCCAGGCCATTTCTGATGAGGCTTCAGCAATCAGCAATATAAACGAATATGCGAAACTTTTGCAAACCAAACAGTGTTATATCGGCTGTTTGTGTTACATAACTGGTCTGAGAAGATTAAGTTAATTCACGCCTATTCATAGGGTTCCCCTTTACACAGCCTCCCACGAAACAACCCACATTGTGCATTTTATTTATTGGAGACACATATACCCGATCTTAAAGTTCCTGGAACTCGGCCCAGCAGCACTAAAGAAGAGCGGGAGTGTAAGTATGAATGAATGAGTGACAACTGTGGAAAAATAAACAGGCTCTGGTCCAGATCGTCCCCCCACGACCCTGAACCAAGTCGTTACCGACAATGAATAACAAGGACACGTATCTAGCATTAAGAAACGCTAGATACAACATTAGCCGTTAGCTACGGGCAGCATGTTGTCATATCTTTCCTGAAGGAAAAACAAAAAACTCTTCCCACTTTCCTCAAACTGGGCAACACTTCAGTAAGTTTATCCAGCTCACCTCAACATGCCACTTATATCATTCCTGCGTTTCTTCTTATCGTTCTTCGTTTTATTCCGGCTTATTTCCAGTGAATGGTCATGTTTGTTATGTTCATTTTCAAAGCTAATGTCTGCGGCCACCAAGCTCTGACGATCCCCTTCAAACCTCCTGTTCATCGGCTGGAGAGTCGCAGCTCTCGCCACTGCGAGAGTCGCTCTTCTCCTGTGGGTTAATGCTTCGGCTGGCTTGTAGTCACCCATGATGACAGAGAGACAGCGATGGTATAGAAAAACCAAGTAATAACTCACAGAAGTCCACTTCAACCGTTCACTGCGGATAATAGCATGCTTGTAGCAACGGTGACACCCAGGCGTAGTAGTACAGAGAAGGGGAAGTAAAAGGGTTGCAAAACAATCCGCCCAAAGCTCAGATTTCAGTACAGTTCACACACACACACAGAGGTAGGAGTGTATTCATAACGCTGATGGTGAAAGCACTGTAACTTGTTTGACTGTTGCACACTGTGTGGCAGGTGAGTCAGAGTCTACTCTGAGGGCTTAGGCGGTTCATGGAAGAGGCGTAATGAGCTATTATCCGGGTCCCAAACAGCATGTAAGCATGTTAGAGACAACACAGCGCAGAAATGCGGGGTTTGAGCAATAATAAAGACATGTGATGCATACTAAACGCCAGCAAGACGGAAGACCAGCAGAATAACAAGTTGACAAAATAGTCCATCAGTTCATTCCCATTCACCACTCTCGAGGCTTTATTATTAGAAGATGTTAATTAGAGGATCAGTGTAATTTTCTTGTAGTTCATGTTGGGCAATTAAAAGTTGAGTTCCAAAATAATTAAGTATCAGCTAAAGATGTAAATGAACTTTTATTGCAAGTTTAAGTGCCAAACACGCGGCTGAGGTTGATTAATTTCAAGCCAGGGGTGTCATGTTTTGATGGGCATTTGGATTAAGAGTAGACTAAGCAAGTGTCTAGAAATTCATTTTGAGAAGGGGCTGGCGAGGTGGGACAATAGCATCCACATCTATCTATCTATCTATCTATCTATCTATCTATCTATCTATCTATCTATCTATCTATCTATCTATCTATCTATCTATCTATCTATCTATCTATCTATCTATCTTTAATTATAGTTATTTAGTCTTCTGTTTATTATGGTGATTTTTTGCTTTCTGCTAGCTATGTCTTGCTTGATCCCGTTCTATCCCCATGTTGGTCTGTGCCCTCTTTTAAGTGTATTCAGTTTCTTGCCAGATGTTTCCACTTTGCCCTATTCCTTTTTGTTTAGACAACCGTTTGATTGTCTGTATTCCTTGTTGCGTTGTCCCCTCATACCCGTTGTGTATGTGGTAGCTCTGACCTGGCTCTGTGTTTATTTTTGTGTCTTTGTAAATTAGCAGTAATAAAAGTCAAATGCTTTCATGTCCTGTCTCCTGCATCCTGTACTATGAGTCCAAATCCTTCCTTCAGCACAGCGATACATGCTAAGAGTTAGACTGTATGATGAACAGAAAACAGAGAATCAGCACTGGTTCTGGTAAATGGACTGGTTCTTATATAGTGCTTTTCTACTCTACTTGAGCACTCACTTTATACAACATGCCTCATAAACCGATCCATATGAGTACTTTTTTCTACACCTGAGTGCTTTCTAACTAACATTTACACACATTCATACTCCAAAGCTGTGCCTGTATGGTGTCCATCTGTGTGATGAACTAAACTACTTCTGCCAAGGACAGACCCATGTGAAGGCTGAATGCTGAGTTTACCGCTAAAATCATCAATGTCAATGGGGAACTACAACAGTAAAATTAAACAATACTTCAGCGCAGTTGTTTCTGTGGTAAACTAGGATTGAGTAACTTCAAAGAAACACAGCTTGCAACATGTACAAGCTCAGCTGTGAAACCAGAGTGCACAAGACCCCTAATGCAACTTTTAAGAACCAAAGAAAGAGCGAGTGAAAATCAAAGGCATTAACCAATTTAATTGGACCGTGGAGAACAGTTCATTTAACCATGTCTGTGCCATATGGGTGAAAAAAGTGCTGTGATTGACTATAAAATGAAGAAGCACTGAATAAGTGCAGCCATGCTTTCTTTTATTAAATACAGTGGCTAGATGATTCCTTTGGGTGTCCAAGGCCTATCCATAGGCATGCCATTGTTTCAAGCTGTGGTTGTTAAAGTGATGAATATCTCTTTTCAGTGATGTGGCACTGATGCCTAATCTAGAACCGGTTTCACGCATTCCCACTGGGAAAAAAATGCCAAAAGGCTGCAACTTGCCACCGACACCACAAAATAGCTGGGCCAGAAGTTGTAGCCACTTATATCAGGGTGCAAGTGATCAAGTGCTTCTGTCCACACTGATTTTTTTATGTCATGGAAACTGCACCAACTTTTCTTGTACCCTGTAAGTTACTGTACTCTTGATGTAAAAGACTGTTTGAAAGCTTTTTTTTTAATGAGAATGCCCTTTCTGTCTGTTCTAGTTCAGTGTGTTTATCCATACTAAGGTGAGAGCTGATCAGTGGCATTGATTCGGCTTTATCAGTCCTTAAGGTTGTCTTTTAGAGTAATGAGCCCGCCTGCAGTTGGCGGGATAAGAGACCTTGGGGAAAGATCAATAAGAAACTTATGACTAATTGTTTTAACTCTCAAACTCCTGGACGAATTTGTCATAGACCTTTTTTTTTTCCCTTGGAGTGACTGTAAAAATATCAAAAGCTGCCCTGTTTGTGGATTATAAGCACAAATCCCCATTGCTTCCACTGAGTGTCTTTCCTAATGACTTGTAATAATCTTCCACGGGGAATGCTCTTTCTAAGGGGACATCTCAACAGTCTTAGAAAGTCCACAGCCTTTTCTATCAGCCTGTCATATAAACCAGTAGAGGGAGTCCAAGGCTTTAATCCCGTCTCTGTACTGTGGTGAGTCAGAAGCTTATTTGAGGGTTCCAGTTTAAGGCTGAGATTTGTGAAAACGTACATGTTAAACTCAGCACTAAAATATCAATTTTATGCTGTGTTAGTGAGTCAAACAGTATTTGTTTATTCAAAATGCATGAATGATTGTAAGAGAGATGATTTTTTTCCCCTTCTTGAAACATCACAAGGAGGGCTTTGTAAGCATGGTGAGAAATATGGAACTTGTTTAGCTTGGACCCAATGCCCTCTCTTTCCTGTAGTGCACTGAAGCCACTCTGTTGCGTGCAAGTTGACTAATGCTACACAGATCAAGTTATTTTTGATAACAGCCAGCCATTTAAAATTTAGAGAATAAGAGGTTTTATCCATGAATTATTCATGGTTTCTGTAGGGCCCTGAAAAACTCAGAGCCGAGAGAGGCAGGTAGAAACACAACAAATTTCTCCTCTCAATGACTCTCTTCTTGTTCTTGTCTTGCTATAGAAGCATGATTATTTTTAATCTCTTATCTATCTGAATATGAAAAATAAACCCATGTGCAACATTTTGGACTCCAAAAAAAACCAAGCAAGGGCTTTAATGTGCTTCTGGGAGTTGGGGCTCTTTGCAGATTTTTCGTCAACATGAACTTCACTCCTTCATGGGCATTGCACAGGGGAATTATACTGAATCAGAAAAAAGCATTTTCTAAATTGTTGCAAGCAAGTTGGAGGCACACTATAATCTAAAGTGTTGTTTGTTGCTGCTTCAACGTTTCCTTAACTGGACAAGGTAGAATGAGCCTTTCCAAGACCATTAAAGTGCCCCAAAGTAGAAATAGCAGGAAAATGGAGTCCACATGCTCTTGGTTATATCTACCTAGACATGCTCTCTCTTGCATCACATCCATCAAATGTTTACATCAAGCTCTTTAACCATTCTGGTGCTTGCTTAAAGGTACATGGAAAAGGAAGAGTGAAACACTGTGTGACTTGGAGGGGAAAAAAGAAACGGTATAAGGTGATAGGTATGGAGATAGATGATAAATTTAGAGACAAGGGAACAAGAGAGAAAGGAGATGGGTGGATATAAAGAGAGAGAGGAATTTCACTTACTACATACTGTATCTCTCGTTCTCTCTCTCCCTTCATCTGGAGAGGCAGAGCGAGCAAAAGATAGTGTTTGCCCTTGCAGGTTGTAATGAAGCTGTGGAAGGATAGATGACTCACTTTAACACAGGCAGAAGAGAAATACACAATCCAACATCACTCAGCTGACCTGAGAGTGTTTGTGTGTGGGTGCATTTAATATGAGATCCTGTGTATTTGTGGTGGTGATGGTAGGAGTGTGGCCAGATTGTGTGCGTGTGTGTGACAATAGAGACTAATGCTGATTGCATGGGAGACTGAATGGAGTGATAAAGGTGTCATTAGATAGACAGACAAAGATAGAGAGTGGATGTGTTCCACGGTTGGAGTGTGCACATAGCCCTTGTGTGTGTGAGTTGTTTTTTTTTTTTTTTTTACCATGCAGTATAACTCTGTGTGCCGATACAACACGGGCATTTTTCTGCGTGTAAGTTCAGTGTTTTTTGCAAGTGCCAGCATAAGCATGCACCTGCAAGTGTGTTTCTGTATGAACGCGCTTGTGTGTCTGTACGAGCGACTGCATCATAGAGAGACAGATAGAGGCGTCACCACGCAGTTAGAGGGCTTGGCGCCACGTCAGCACTTCTGCAGTTCAGCCAAGGACTCGTGCACACTTTGTCCATCCGTCTCCACAATTCTGATGGAGGGAAAGGGAGAGGGGGAGAGAGAGGAAGAGGGAAAAGATGAATGCACTGTCTAATAGATGGCTGGAATCGGGAAGAGAATATGAAATGGGTGGATGAAGGAATGACTGATTCCAAACTTTGTTTGCTCAAATACCTTGCAATAGATCCGCTTGTACCACTGCCAAACAAGCCGCGCCCTTTTCTGACCCAATCATAGTCCAGCTTAATTTTTTTAGCCATTGAAGGATGCTGAGTTACTGAGTACTTAGTTCACCTTTTCCTGTAGAAAAATGAACCCTTCTTGCTGACAGAGTCTTTGCTTTTTGGGGTTTTCTATAGTTTCATAACCTTGCTATGATAGTCAGAACCACAGAGTAAGAGCTCTTGTTCTTTAAAGAAGCCTTCTTCATAGAGTCACAACACACTAACAGTTGTTTCGTCTTTAGATAGCTACTGTATTTTATTCTTAGTACATACTAGCTTATGTTACTATTACTGCAGAAACATGAAATCTCCTACCTGAGAACTGTGACCCTGACTCTTTGGATGTTTATTCAGTTCACTTCAATTTTATTTAAATAGCGGCAAATCACAACAAGGGGCTTTATATTGTAAGATAAAGACCCTGCAATAATACATTTGTGTGAGTTATTGGTAGTGGATGGGATGCAATCCTGATCAGTCTTAGGTGTAACAGGGATTTAAACTGTGTGAAATATCATAACTAATCATAACTGCAAATCCCTCTGAAACGCGGGACAGTAACCTATGCCGTAACCTGATGTGTGCCTTCCTGGATGTAGGCCATATTGTGTAGTTACTCAACCTAGCTTTTTTGCATCTTTACTTTTTTACATCATTATTTAATATTCATTATATTGATGTCCACGATGGATTTTCTATTATTCAACTGTCCTTTGTTACTTATCCCCCCCTCCTTGCTAAAGATGTCCTTTTCCTGTGCGCTTATTCCCACAGAGACAAGAGAAATATAGCAGAGCAATCAACAATATTTGAGGAGCAGATACATGAACATGGATTACATTTTTATTCCACAAAAAGCACACAAAAATGACAGTAAAGTGTAAACTGCACCCAGGCCACAACCAGCTACCATGCAGCGACTGCACAGACAGCATGTGAGTACAAAGCTCGCAGTGAAGTACCCAGAGTGATGTTAAAGCTGAGTGTCTGCCAAGCCCAACCGAGCAGCCAAAGCTTGATTTTCAGCAGGTAACAAAAGCAGAGATGGGCAGTCAGCTAGTAGCGGTTTCTACAGTTAAGTGGTCTTTTGGCTTTCTATTAATGCTGAAGCTAAAATAAGAGTTTTGTGTTGATAGGAAATTGTATCAGTGTGCAGTACTGTAGCCTGAGGTTTATGTTGTTATCTGGTAATTAAGTAACAGTGCATCTTAGACCTTAGTGCAGAGTAATGCAAAGGTAATGTGAGGAATTATTTTCTACAGGGAGCAAATAAGTAAAATAACGCATTATGTTTAAAAAAAAAACGTTACAAGCAATGTGTAATGCATTACTTTTCTCAAAATATATTTAATTTTTACCTTTTACCATAATCAGCAGTGCATTTTGATGTTTTGATGAGTACCTGTGTATTTTTGTCTGCAAACACATGCTTCATGTTGACATAGTTGTCACTTTTACTCTGAATCAAGGCCTGTCAGATGCCACGTTCATTCAGCCTTCTGTGTTATGGAAAAAGATTTCAAAATATTGAATCTAAACTCAAAGATAATTATATCATGTGGAAGGTTACCGTCAGAGCAGTTTTCTCCTGTTGTGATATGCATCAAAAACACAAGCAGCAGGAAGAGTTTAATGCCGCCTAACACGGTTTGACTTGCCTATTAAAGGGCACAAGTGGGAGTTAGATTGCGAGAAAAAGCTGAGAGGCACAAGACAGTTTGTTTTCATAAGCATCCATTTTATCTGTGCGTGTGAATGTGAAGCAGACCATGTTTAACAGTTGGCCCGGGGAAATGTCATTCACCACTTGCTACATGAGGTGATGTAAAAGGGAAGTTATTTTAGATGGGACTGATGGAACAGCATTTTATCTGTTTTCTTTGTAGCCTCAGTGTTTGCCCTACTGTGAAACAGGTAATTTTGTTGTTCTTGCCTTAAAAAATATCTTTAGATCAGAACTCATTGGAAGGGCATTAAAGCCTGTTGGGAGCAGCTGGGAGCAATCTTTGGTGAGTTGCAGTTATCAGCAAATTATTCATAGCCTATAATTCATTTACAGAAACACAATATCAAATGTTGGCACCAAAAAAACTGGCTTTTCTTGAATAGGTGCTACTTTTGAATGCCAGAAAAGGTTGGGGACAGACGCATGTTTACAATGGTGTTGCATCACATCTTTTAACAAAATTCTGTCAGCTTTTAAGAACTGAGGAGACCAATTGCTGTAGGTTTGAAATCAAAGTTTTTTTCTCCTGCTGGATTTATCTCTACTCCATATCAAAGTTTAGCTGCTCGATAGTTCAGTCTTGACATATTTTTCATTCAGTAGTGTCTCAAATGTTTTCAGTAGGTGACAGGTCTGTTGTCATCTATTGTATTAATTTGAATTGGTGGAAGTGGCGTCAACCCATGTTGAAACAGTCGTCAGAAATGTTACTGAGAGCTTTTTAGTGTCTCCTGCCACAGAATCGTGCCTGTTTTTATTGCAGTGCCACTCGAGGGCCCAAAGGTGCCCAGTGAGTGCACTGAATTTTTTTTACAGTCGGGGACAGATTGCAAGTTGTTACAGAGACCCCTTTAGACCACTAGGTGATTGGTGGAAGGCAGACTGTCTCCAAACAGGTGTGACTGATTCTGGCTGACTGCAGTCACATTCAGATTGATTGGGAAAGGTTTGCAAATAACTGCTGTCTACTTTTTAAACGCAGGCAGAACGTCAACATGTTGCAATCAATCTGAGTCAGTCTGCAACGATGAACGCAGCTCATCTACGATGCATCTCTTTGGAATAGGGGACTCAACTCAGCTGCTTTCCAACTGGCACTTTTCTGACTATATTGGTTATGTCAGTGTTTCCCAACCTTTTGGAGCCACAGCACATATTTCACATTTGAAAAATCGCACCACCAAACAGAAATGTCACAAAAAGCATATTGATAATTTGCTTTTTGTGATGCATCAGGCATAGCAGAATTGGCGCAGTTTGTCCCCAGTATACCTTTTTTGCATTTTTCCGATCACTACTCATGCTAGGGGTTTCATCCGCGTTGGCATTTTCTTCAGGACCCAGATCAGATTGACAACTTTTTCTTTTCAACAATTTATCTATTGCTATTACGCGCTGCGCTGTCTCACAGCTTGACTATTATGTAATTTTTTCTTCATCTTCTTTTGTTTTACTGACAGTTGGCAACCCATTTAATTAGAGAAGGTAGCTGCACTGCCCTCTAATGGAAGAGAATGTAATTGAGAGTACTAATCAGGTGGAACCAGATAATCTTCCGCGGCACACCTGATCATTTCTCGCGGCACATAGTGGTTGGGAAACACTGGGTTATATATTAATACAAAAGCAAGGATACCGCGTGCCTATGTCATGTTGCAACTGCAAATTTCTCTTTTAGATTTATATGTTTTGGCCAGATCCTGAATGTATGTTAGTAGTTAATGCAAATTTCTGTGTATGTAGATTGCAACAGTGATTCATCACAAACAGTTTGCATGCAATTATCAGCTTGATGCCACTCATTCACAACTCATAGCAGACTGACTCCATCTTATTGCTGTTTTGTAGCCCATCTTGATGCAACAAAGTTGCCTTGACTCACAGTCCCTGTGTTCACAATTCACAAGATCACAATTTCATTTCTCACAGTGACAGTAACTTTGGTCATGCCGTGGTCTCTAACCACTGTTTTCCCCAGCACTGTGCATAGTAGGTGATGGAATTCACGTCTTCTTTTGAAGTTTGCTTAGTTGTGTTACTGAACTGTTGCCAGTTAACCTAATTAGCTGTAAGGTGTTCCAGGGTTTCACACAGCATCCCAAGCTTTATCAAAAAGTTTTCTAATAAGGAAAATGCCATTTGTATATCAGTAGGATAAGAGAGCTCCAACACTCCAGCCAGCTTGTATGTGCAGTCTTTGTTTCGCATGGCCGTTAAAATATCCCTCCAGTTGGTCTGATTTTTTGTCACCCCTCTTGTTGCGTGTCAGCAGTAGCTGTTTTATGACTGGAAATGAATAATATTCATCTCACACATGCTACCCAGAAATATGTCAGCATGATGATTTGTTGGAGGTGACACTCTCTGCACTCATTAATTCTTACTCATGAATTTTCAATACAGCATGACATTATGGTATCATAATAAAGTAGGCACAAAAGTCTAAACAGCAAGCAACAGATTTGATTAATTTATGTCATTTTTTTCGATTTTACTTTTAACTGTAGAAGTTTTTAAAACATGCACATCACAAAAGTGTGTTTTTTTTAATCTGTCGCTGTGATCAACACTCTTTTCTGGAAAAATATTCACCAAATTAGATTTAGTATCCATGAATAAAAATACAGTAAGTAAGTATTCTGCAGGTAGACGCAAGCAAATGAATCGTTTTTAATGCAGCTAGACAGCTGGAAAAAAAAGTTTGAGGTGATGAAAACAGATTTGAATTCAAAATGTCAAGATACCCATTTGAGGTTTCAAGAATTTTCATTCAGGGTGGAAAACCAGCTTAAGTCTGTGTGCATATACTCCAGCTCACAGAGACATTTGAGGAATGTATGCACGAATATATTTAACGTGATTTGATAAATGCATGGAAAACTGTGTTAATTTTAGATGCCCCTTTTTAATAGTGTATGAACTTAATTTATATTAAAATGTAAGTTCAGCTTTGAGCTAGTTTAACATTTGCTTCAGAGCTTCTTAGAAACTATCAGGGAACAAACAACACTCCAACGAATTTGTCAACTTGAGATAATTGTCAATGGAAAAGTCATTAGCAACACCAAATTCCACACAACATATTAATTTGTTTGTTTAGGAAAGCAGTAGGAAAACTCCAAATAGCTTCAGCTTAAATAATTTCCCCGAATCTTCATGTTTAAATGTGCTCAGTGTAAAAAATGAGATGTTCATGCTAAATTGAGCCTCTGTAAAGGTATAGCAGTATAACATAGCACCCTTTAGCTCCAGAGCTCTCTCTGATCTCCTGTTACTTCTAAACAGGGCAGTAATACAACTGTTTTCTTACCTTAGAGCGTGCACAAGGGTAAACGGTTGAAATGGGAAAGATGGAGATTTGAAGGGTTACAAGAAGAGAGGCGAGGTGTCCTTTAGTCACGGGGTTATGAAGCATTTTATCACAGCTTTTTTCTGACTCTGCAGCTCCTCTGACATTATCAACTTCGCACTTTGTGACAGCAAAACTCTGTGAAAAAACAGCAACACTGCAGTCTTCAAACAAATGCCTCAAACATTAATACATCCCCAAGCATTTTGTAGCCAAATTATCTTTTTATGCAAATCTGGGATCAATTCTCTTTTGATGAGGGGAAAAGCACCGGTTCAGTCTGGCGGTCTGCTGTTGTTTACATTGTGTTCTAGTTTTTAACAGCTTCATAATCAAAGGCTTTTCTCTTCCTGCACCGTGTTGAACTCTGAGCTGTGATAGAGGAATAAATTGAAGTGCTGAGATTTCAGCATACAATTTTGTTTTATCTCCTGCTCATTATCTTACACACAGATCTACACATGCAGACACAGAGTATGGATGCAGAAGGACATAAAGAGCACAACACAAATGCTGTCTAGAAACACAGTTTTAAACATGTGCATCCTTTCCTTAAGACACTCTAAAGCATTTTGTTCAAGCAGTTCTGATGCAATTTTCCCCAATGTGATGATTTCTCCACACTCAGCTCTTCTGTTATTACACACTTTTAACTGCAGACTCCAATTAATTAATCTAGATCTTCAGTTGTTGTCTGCCCTCTTGCCGGCTGGTGATAAATCACATAACCATCCAGTATTCTCCTCTGATGCAGTAAAGGAGGTGGATATTTTGTGACTCTTTCATTATCCATACAGTGAGTAAGCGGTCACGGAGTTAATAAATGGGTTTAGGGCAGCTTTATCTTCCAATAAAGAAGAGCGTAGTGGGTTGTTACTGTGGCTCTAACTGCATTTATTCATTATAGTAACAAACTCTACCTCAAAAAAAATGTCTGCCTACTAAAATTTAATGATTAGTTAATCCCCAGATTGTGTGGTTGTTTAATTTACCCTTAAATTTCTCAAATAACTGTACCAAATGTTTATTTAGTTGTTTTTCTTTTTTGCTGAATTGTTTGTATTTAGATTAGATGAAACTTTATTAATCCTGCAGGGTTCCTGCAGGATTAATAAAGTATGGGGATACTTAATAAAGTATGGGGATTTAGTCACAGATGTCCCTTTTTACTCTTCTCAGTAAAAAGGGACATCTGTGACTGATCATCATTGAACAGAAGTCTGAAAATGACATGAAGATGAAGATGTTTCATCTGAGGACCACGTCTAGGGAGGCATCCACACTAGGACTTCAATATTTGGACTTTCTATCTGCTGTTTTAGAACTGAAGAAGTTTTTTGGATGAAATATCTTTATGAAACAAAAAGAAGTGCACTCAAGAAATGCATAACACACGCTATCAGCTCCCCAACCAATCGGGGCAGATGGCCACCCCCGCCTGAGCCTGGTTCTGCGGCAGGTTTCTTCCTGTTAAAAGGGAGTTTTTCCTTTCCACTGTCACCAAAATGAGCTACATAAACAAAAGTCAACTGTATTAAAACTGAACATTGTCCAAACAGCTCCAATAAACACAAACTCTATTTATGTGTTGTGTTAATAGGGAAAATTCTCATTGCAATAAAAATAATTTAAATAGTCAAGCAATTATCAGACCAGACTTAAACTGGTTCAAAGTTATTATTAGCAATTTTTTCAATAGAATCATTCTAATAAAAAGGCAAAATAGTTCAAATCTTTTCACTGTTGCATATTTTATTTTAATTAATTGTATGTTTTTAAACTTGTTTACAGTTTTACTAAACCGATTCATATTCCACAAATTCAAATCAGCAAATGTCTGGCAACCACATTAAGCTAGTAGCCATATACTACTAACAAGTGAGACAGTGCAAAAAAAGTCAATGTGTACACACAGGAATTGTATATCATATTATATGATATAATACTAATTGTCTACACTATTAACAGCGTGCCATGTAGTTCCATACTTCTCCATATCAGGAACAACAAATGCATCCAGTTTAAGCATGTGATGATTCTGCTGTGTTTGTGTTAATGAAGGCAGAAGATGGTGTTTATTTGGAGCTGCTTAATTAGCAGCAACCGTAATGAAGCCACATGGGACACAGTGTTGGTATCTGGACAGCCAGGATATGATGATTATTTAGACTGGATTTGTCCAAGAAGCCGTTCTTTTGAGTCTCCATACAAGCAAATACACAATACAGAGAAGCACACGGCCTCACACACACACACACAGATACACAAGCTTTCTTCTGCTGCCAGAAAAGGTGCGTGCATGAAATCTTCTATGTGTGTTTTATGTGCGTGTTTGTTTATCCCTTTATATTCAAATGTGTGTCTGTATTGTGTATGTATTTATCTGCACTGTATGTGTGTGTGCACGTGTGCGTGCATGTGTGTTTCAGCTATTTGAAGAAGAGCTACCAGGGACATTGCAGGGATTAGCCTGATTAAGACGGGTTAGTTGATTGTAGTGACAGTATAGCTAACTGTTTTATATCTGCAGGAATTTAATTTCTTTCTGACTTTCATTAGCTTGTGTGGCATTAAATATAACCCAGTTACAAAAGGAAATATAAACCGAATAAAGTAATTATGGTAATATACATTAGATTTTTTTTTTTAAATAATAGCCATTGAAAAATTTATGTAAGACCTCAGTCATTTAAATTTGTCCTGGGAGGTGCAGGAAATTAATATGTAAATGGAAGAATCACACTTTATGTCAATGTGGGTGTTCAGAATAATGAGGACTCAAACTGGCATAGGTGCATGTATTATTGCAGAAGAAAAGGAAAGGAGACGAGCAACAGTGAAAATGCAGCTGTATGTTTGCAAGCCCTGTTTTATAGAGAGAAAACATGGAGATTTTCAGTGTGCATTCATGGCTTTCTTTTCTTCTTTGTGTGCTTTTGTGTTTGTAAGCCCAAATAGTTTTGTATATGCGTGCGTTGTCCCAGGGACAATGCTAGTTGTTTGTGTTTTAACGATGCTGGGCAGTAGTTGAGCAGAAACAGCAATAAGACTGACAAAAGTCATGTATTCCTCATCACTCCAGTCATTTCCTCTTTTACTCAGTTCTCTTCCCGTCTCCTCTTCATCCTCCCACTGTCCCCTTCCATTATTGCTTCTCATTTCTCTTATCTCTAACACCTCCCTTCTAAGCCTCACCGATAGAAGCGACAACAATGCTACATGCCCAGTTGTTAAAGGTCTACATCGATGCCTTATTTATAGGTTTGAAAGCATTTTCTTACCTTTTCATTTGTCTCTGTGATTTTTTTTAACCTCTAAGTCATTTACGTTGCAACCACTAATATGTAAGTATATATTAAACCGACAGTTATCCTCTTTAAGGCTCCACTTTCTTTTTCATGTCTGTTTCATTATAGTCTTAAACTACCTGCAGGATAAAACTGCATCGCATTCAAGCTCTATATTGAAAATAATAGCTTGAGTAACATGTTTTAAAGTTCCCTTCAAAGTGTTCAGGTGAACAACGGGGACTCATGAAAACAGCACCCCATCGCTATACATCTCTGTCTGCATAGGGATGATGATTCTCTGCCAGAGTTTATGAGGACAATTTCTTAAAGTGATTTACAGCCCTCTAAAGCACTGCTGTAAAAATCCACAAATCATCAGGGTTTGATTTTATTACAGTCAACGCAGTGCAAACAAAAGTTCACTTCATCACCTGAGGGTGGAGGTATTGAGCTCTACAATGCCTTCTCTCCATCTGTCTCTGCAACCTGAAGAAACTGCGCTACAAGGTTAACATCTGTAGGAGTCAGGAAGAGAGGGAAGGCGGCAGAGGAAAAGTGCAATGAGGAAAAGAGGATGGAGGATAAAAAAATTGGGGAGAATATCAGAAAAGAGCAGAGAAATAGAAAAGAAGGCGAAGATACAATGATATCGGTAGAAAATATCAGGAAAAAAAGCTGAGTAAATGCTAATTATATAGAAGAAATAAAATACATAAAAAGTATACATATGCGTTTAAAAAATATGCTGACAATGAAATGGTTGGAAAGAGCTAGAGAGTGAAAAAAGGAAGGACCAGGAAGACTGATGATGGGGATAGAAAAGAGAGCCACAGAAATAAGAGATCAATACTTTACTGCTGGGTGCTGAAACGGTGGTGGCAACTGTCTCCCTGAGTTTCCTTCTTTGCTAGACACACACACTCACACATACATTCACAGACACACACACACTGAGTTGTGTATCCATGAATTGAGAGTACCTTCCACTGGCTGACATCAGTTTCCTGGGGATTTATCCTCACCTTTACCATAACATCTTCTAATTGTAACCTTAACCTAACCTTGTAACACGTGTCTAATGATTTGCTTTCTCTCCCTGTAAGGAAGCCATCATCCCATAATGCGATTGTGTCCCCACAATATGAGTAATACCTGGACCACACACACAGATGCAGACTCAGACTCAGCTCCCACAACCCATTCCCAATAGACGTATGCTGAAGCCAACATACGCAGGCACACAGAAGCTAACTTCAAGCCTGAGTGGCAGAGTGTCTCTAACAGTTAGAATGATAGAAATGCAGGGCGTCTCCTGAATTGTAAGGAATATCTGTTAAGAGTGCTGTTTTAACTGTAGTGAACGAGCATGAAACAGTGTCCTTTACATGCAGCATATGCCAGGACTGGTCAAACGTTATTATATTATACATATATAATATACATTATACATATATTTCTTGAAAAGTGAGCAAAGTCCATGTGGTGAGGTGAAATGAGATGGGAATTTTTTTTCATAAGATAGGCCTTAAAGGAGTAAGTATACATATATATGTAAGTATACATATTCCCTCTGAATGTTCTGATTGAGAATTCAATCCTCATCCTCATCACTTCTCTCCTCTGTCAGTCTCTTTACCAGGAAATATGCTGGTGGTAATGCCCTGGGCAAGAAATGTTTGCAATATTCTTCAAAAAGCACTTTTCTATATGTATTATCCATTTATAAGTGTTTGGGGAGAAACAGTCCAGTCTGAAACTCATAATACAATTTGTGTTGCCAAAGCTGCAAGGTCTCTACATACGATACTGTACTGTATGTCACATTTTCCTCACTGAATTCCTCCTGCATGGGTAGAGTGTCAGTGTAGAGCTTTGTGGCAGCTTATCACAGCAATCTCCACTTACCACCCACCCTTGCAGATTTTTCTTGACGTGACATTGTTGAAGCGTTTCTCCACTTCTTTAGTTTTTGTTCCTACACACAACAATATACTGTTCTTGGATTTATCAGAGGGTCAGACTCCTGTGTACATATTTGAACCATGTCTGCTTTTTTTGACACTCGAGTACCAAAGATAACTGTTCTTAATAAGTGATGCGGTACCATCTTGCAGTTCTGTCCAAAGAGGAATGTCGATGTGTTGATCCACATCTGCTGTCATTGTAGGGACTAATACACTGATCCAATTTTAAAGGTCCTGGTAGGCCATCTGTGCTGCTGACTCCTAGCTCATCAGCAATTAGGCGAGAGAGTGTTTAAGCTGAGGGAGAGTAGAGCTACTGTGCCAAAGTTGCCAATCTCTTGACAGCGTCTGAACTATGTGTTTGTGGCCTCCTAGTTTTTAGGTAGAAGCATTTATTGCATTAACCTTTTGACTCACTCTTCTGTTTGTGACCAACTTTTTCTTTGAAGTTATAACATTGGCTTTTCTGTGTCTTTAAGCTTTTTGATAAAAAGAAAAAAAAACTTCATTCCCAATTTTGCCTCCCAGTCTACTTTTTCACACAGACACTTTTATTGTTACCTCCTCACATCCTCTGAACTTACTTGGGAATGTAACACTAATCCTATCAAAAAGTCAATCCTACCAGTTAATTGTGTCCCTTCAGTGTGGCTTTGGCGGCGTTATTGATCTTAGACCAGTTTGGAGTTAATCAGAGCCCATTATAGTATCTTAGTTCATCCAATTATTATTTCTTACGAAAAAATGTTTGCTATGAAGAGGGGTTAAAAGAGAAATTAAAATTAATTCTTCACCGTTTATAAGCACACGCTATTCTTGCTATTCCAGTGTGTGGAAAAAAAGCTCTTTAGCAAGAATTCCACAAATATTTTATATCATTAGTTTGTGGAATAACACAAGGCTGCAGTTGTTTTTCCAAGTTAGAGATGTATGGAGATGTCCACATCCTTTTCAAGTAAAAGGTGCTTAAAGCCAAGACGACACAAGAATCAAAACAACCGTATCACTGCACACTGAGAACTGAGTACCGTATTTTTCAGACCATTGTGCGCACTGAATTATTAGACGCACTGTCGATTAACTGGTCTGTTTTCATTAGGGCTGGGTATCGTCACTGATTTCTAGAATCGATTCAATTCCGATTCACAAGGTCCCGAATCGATTCGATCCACGATTCGATTTAATTCGATTCGATTCGATTTGAATCTGGGAAATTTTGACAGTCAGAAATATTATAATTCAGATCAGTACATTTACATATTTTTGTATCTATTAAAAGGAAGCTGACACACGCAAGACTTTATCAAAGGTGTGAGCATCACAGCAGAGGCCTTTGTGTCAAAGTAGCTGAAGATAAAACACAGAAAAACATGAAGGTGATTTTTCCTGGCCTGGGATTTTATAAAAATAATCTGCAGTACATCAAAAACGAAAGAAAACCATTAATCAACACATGAACATTACCTCTGAAGTTACAGCGGTTTTATTAGAGACACGGCTAAGCGTTTTGCATTTTACTTACTTTTAACACCCAAAGAGCCACTTGGACCGGGTTTCCACGCAAAAGAAAACACTGGGAGCCGCAAATACTTTTTGACATCTAAAATGAAGAAAACACTGTATATATTGTTTTTTTTATCTTTATGCTTTGTGTGAACAACTAAAGTAAGTAAGTAAAGTTTATTTATTAAGCGCTTTTCACAGACAGGCAGTCACAAAGCGCAGTATACAAAGATTAAAATAAACAATACAATCAATAGACATTATACACAATGTAAAAGATTTCACTGTGTGTTATACTTGTATAACTATGCATGTGACAAATAATAAAGAACCTAGAACCTAGAACCTAGATGTAAATAATGTAAAGAATATAAAATACGTAGATCAACAAAAGGTTTGTTTGAACAGAAAAGTTTTTAACTGCTTTTTAAAAGAATCCACAGAGCAACTAAGGTGTGTTGCTTGTGAAATCCATGAAGTGCTACAGAGAAAATTGCATTTTATTTATGTAATTAACACATTTTGAACTCTTAAAGAAATATAACAAAAGGAAAGACACCCAGCTGAACTAAAATGATCCATGTAGCAAACAAAAACTGTTGTGAGCCGCCACCCTTATATCGCCTTTGGGCTTTTGGAGCCTTGACCTGACTTTTAAAAAATAATTGGAAAAAAACCCACTATGCTGCTAAAAAAATATATAGATATTTTGCAAAATTCTGCCTAAATATGTATTTTACCTAGTTAATGTGTGTGGCGGGGCGTGGTCTGCAGCGCCGCTGCATAATCACGCCTCGCCGCCTTAAAGTCTGTGCTCTCTCTACTGTTGTGTTGTCGGGCTGTGAGCTGAAAAGCTCAACAACTTTTAACTAACTAACAATTAGCTAACTGCAGCCATAACACTTGACAGGATTGAATAGTATCTCACTGCTGTATTTAGAGCTCATGTTATTTACTCATAATCACTACAGAAAACTGTGGCATCATGAGGTTTTTGTAGCTAAGCTAGCAAGCATTTTAATCGATAAGTGATTTGATTTGAGGAGTTTGGGTTGCTAAATGTCAGAGAAAATGTTTCTGAGTGCTTGAAGAGCCTAACAGAGTGTACATTTATTACCAGTGCTGATATATGATAAAAACTATATTTCACGTTTTAAGTAAAAAAAAAAGGACAAAATACTAGTTGGAGATGTTGCCAGTTAATTTGTATTAGAGCACTGTACTACTACCACTACTACTGCTTCTGCTACTACCCCTGCAGTGTTATATATGTGTGACAATGGCTTCTACTTTCCTGTGTCATGTAAATCATAACAGTGGGACTGCTTTAACAACATTAGGATCCCAAAACTGAAGATAAACACATTTCAGCTGTGACTGTATTGCTGTGATTGATTGTATTACTTATTGTACCTGTGATTTCCCCACCGTGTTGTGTCAGAATGTTTGCTGTGAAAAACAACTTTGTGATTCTCTTTTTGGGGCTTTTATGTTTGCTGTTGCTTTACTACTGGCCTTCATTGAAAATGTCATTGCTTCATCTGACTTTACAAACCGTGTAGTCTTTCTTCTACTTACTATAAGATACACAAGAACATGAGTGGTCAAACCACTCTATTGATTTGCTGGCAAGGGGGGCCTTGACAGTTCTTGCAGACTAGTTGATCATGGTCTCAACCAAACTGCCCCAAACTCATGCAACACAACATGAAATGTGTAAGACATGAAGTTATGTTCAGACCCTCAGAGATAGCCCTCTCTGAATCACGTATCTTGCAAACTTCAAAATTTTATTGCCTCTGAATTGGAGAAGGAGCCAGTGTTAATGGTTACAGCTGTTACAGGATTCATAACACAAAGTCTGGGAAGCACAAAACCAGTCTGTTTTGTTACAGGCTTGTACTGCTCCCCTTTGCATCCAAACCTTGATGGGCAAGGAGATATACAGCTGGTTGCTGCATACTGAAAATCAGTGATATAAAAGATTTTACTGAAGAAAAACATACAAGAAAGACACTAAGTGGTGCAAACAAGGCTTAAATGAATGCAGGATACAGTTTTATTTGTTCCCTTGATAGTTTCAAGTTAGAGTACATCACCATTTTGAGCGTTTGTCAGTTTAATCATAACAGTGAAGGAATGTAATCTGTCAAAGACAGTGTAAAAAATGTAAAAAAAAAAAAAAAAAATTATTCCCATATCTGCAATATTATCTCTCACAGCTGTCATGATAAACTTTAATAAGATGTACATCACCGCCTCCGGGCCAGTGCAAAAATGTTATGTTACATATCGCACTTGTAGTTTCTTGGGCTTGCTGAATGGTAAACCTTCACCGCTGTCTTCTTTTTAATACAGCCTTGTGTAATATCTGGTGTATCTCAGCTTATGTGAGCATCTAGGCTGAGAGCATCTGTGCATGGTTTTATATGAACCGGCATTGTTTTGGTGTTTTTGGTCAGGCAAAACAGGAAAATGAGCTGAAAAAGTAGCTTAAGGCAAAATGGGATGTTGATTCGGGGAGCCATCTGATTCAATGTTCATGTAAAAAATATTGCTTAATGTAGCTTTAATGATCTTGGCTGCAACAATAGTAGACTCCATTTTTCACTTATTTCCTGAACTGAACAAGCTGTTGAGCTCCTGCATTAATTTTCAGTATGTATTTGTTCCTCATCTCCCCACTGCACGTCTATTATTTTGCTCCCTTTTCTCTTTAAACATAACGACCCTTGAGAAAGGCTTGCTACCCTCCCCGAGACAACATTTTCTGCTGCAGCCTTATCAATTAAAAAAGACAAAATAACGTACACCACCCGCAGTTATTTGCTGTTTCGTAATTCCACGCCATTTATCAATACAAGCTTCTTGCGGGGTGCATTTACATAAACCTGTACAGCGCTGCTTTATCATTTAATTGGTCCCAAGTGAGAGAGACACCTTAACATGCAAATAATACCGAAACTGTGAATTAGAAGCAGGGAACACGGAGAAGCTATTGAATGCACAAGTGGCTTCAAGTCAGCAGGAAGCCAGAAGTCTGCTATGTGAGAAAAGGTGTGTGTGTCTGTGTGTCCGTGTGTTTTTTTCCTCGTGGTGTTGATGATTCCTGCCAAATTCGTACAAATGTTTCATCAGCTGGAGACAGCTTGACAACAAAGAGCAGAAACAACAGTCACGATGAAAAGGAGCAACATGCTAAAGTTAAATAAATACTTGGCTTTACGTTTAATTTGCAGTTAATTTGCAACTAGCTAAAACAGATAGCTCTTCTGATTGTTATATATATATATTTACAGTTACCTTCCCACCAGCCAGAGCTTCTGAATGTGATAGTGTGATGATGATACTAAAAAATAACCTCAAGTTTTTCAGAACTTGAACAGAAATAAGACACATATGCTGTCTAAAAACCTGTTGTTATATCACAGAAAGCAAACTTCACAACGTTTCATATGCAGCCTAAGGTCATGATCACCTTTTGCTACATGCTTTCACTGCAGTGCGCCTAATGACTGTATTTCCGCTCCGTGCAACCTGTGACTTGCTATCCCTGAAATGACAGTGACTGGTAGGGTCTAGGTTGGATGACTTTGTTGTTTACTCTCGAGGGAAAAGTCCATTTATCATACTGAGAGTCGAAGCTGTGAGTGGGAGTAGTTTGATGACACGAGCTGCTGCACCGTAGAGAACTGCTGCTGTATGTGTGCTGCTGACAAGATGTGCAAAATATGTCTAAAATTAACGATTTTGCTGAAATAAATTTGTGGATTTATTTTTTAAGTTGGCGGTATGTGTCACATGAATGCCAGGATGTAAGGTCTCCCAGCATGATGATCAATATTAAATGAATATTCCCTGTCCAGTTAGCTTGGTGTTTCTGGAAGTTGCTGGCTATTGCCAGGTGAAATCTGTCACCTTCAATTTGCATGAAAGTTGCACACTTTTCTGCGAACTCTTGCTAACTAGCAGTAGTGAACTTCAAAAAGTGCAATGGAGACTGTTAATGGTGGATGTTCATATTTGAAATAAAAGTTGTGCCACACCACTGCAACCAATACTTTTTTAAAAGGCACAACTGTTACTTATTTACTTCTTTGGTTGGCTTTCCTAATAGCACCCTCAAACCAAAGGTTCAGGGAAGACATGTTTTTCACTAGCGACCAGTGGTCGGAATTGCATCACTAGCTGGTCACTAGGTCTGCATGACTGAGGCTTGCTGAGCAACCTCCAGCAACCACTCGAAACCTTGCCAGGCTTTACGCATTTCTCCTAACAACCTGTGGTTACCAAGTGGTTTCAAGCCGGCCTCCAGTCCTGTGTGACTGTGTCCGGCTTTTCCTGTTGAAGTTTTATTCCTGCATTTTTTGTTTCTCAAGCATTTTTCAGACATTTAGCATAGAAAGCAAAATAAAAAGTGTCAGAGAGAGGAAACAACATTGTGCGACATTTTTCTTATTCTTCTTTGTCACATTTTGTTGCTCAGATTAGCTGTAGATATGTCAAATTGTATCCAGGAACATTTTGCGTTGTATCTCTTAATAATGCCCCTTGGAAATTGAAACTGAACGGGGAACACTGGTCTATTGATGCCTCGGTATTATTTAGCATATGTAGGATAAGGAAGGACTTTATTTATCCGAGAACTTTAGGGAAAGCCAGTTTCTGAGGTATAATGAAATACTTGTAGTTCAGGAATTAGTAATTATAGCTAATAGATTCTGCATTGGCTTTTTAGTCCTAACAAAACAAGTTAGAATACCTCAGCTGATGGCAGCTGCCTTGCAAACAGAGGCTAAACTAGGCAGCAACTTAGTTTTACAGAGTGAAAAACGCTGTGGGTTAAGAGCCTGTGAAGAGTGATTTACAATGGTAAGGGTTTAACAGTAACTCTGATTACATGTGTGGACAAGGACGTGCTGACTAAGTTCTTTGGTGCTCTGGCTGATTGGTCCCTTTGGACAAACGGATTCACTGAGTGGCCTACAGCATGCAGCGGGCAGCATGCAGGAAGTCCTCATAAAGAGAGCGGGTGTTCAATCTTCAAGCTCCCCAGACAACTGCATCCTGACTTCTGCTGAGCCTCATCTATTTCTACAGGCGTTGCTTTCTCTTCCTGTCTCTTTTTGTTCTTGTTTGTTTTACTGTTTAGGCTCACTCTTCTCTCTTTTCCACCCTCTGTCTTTCTCCTCTTAAATTGTCTTTTTGTATTTATTTCTGCCTCCATAACATTCTCTCTTCTTCTCTCTAACGCTGTCTCGGACCTCACACTGTCTTATATCTTCTTTTCCTTATCTCCCTGCAGTCTCCGTCTGCACTGCTGTCCCTTCTCTTTTCCTCACTGCTCTCTTTCTTTTCCCTAAAGCAACTCTCACAAAATTGTCTTCTGTATTAAATGAGACAGCAGAGATTGACTAGCTGTATTAGAGTGAGAGAGAGACCCTGGAACGAGGTTGTAAAAATTAGTCCTCCATGGGGAAATACCCACAGCTGTATTAAGATCTCCCTGTCTTTTAAACGGCTCCCATTCTCCAGCTAATTGTTTTGAAGCCAGGCCTGCAGATCCCCAGCGAGATCTGGCATTACTCATTGAATTAGCCTGGAGTTACAGAAATATCTCTTTTATCAATCTTGGAGAGAGAAATATGTCCCTCCTCCCCCCTTTTCTCCCTCAATCTGTTTGCAGCGCCTCTGAATTTCTCCCTTCTTTTCCTGTCTCATGAAAGCATTTCTGCTTAATTCATTTCACTGAGCAACGGGAAAAAAGGACAATGTGACAGTGATTGTGAGGATTCACATCATGTCACATTTCTTAATCCACTGAACATTATGCATTGCTCCTAATACTGCAGGATCAAAATATGCTTACTCAGAACATATTATATCAGGAGGTAAAGACCCTAAATGGCAGATACCTTCCCTCCTTTCAGACAGTTTGTTATCTGTACCTGACAATTTATTAACGGGGGTATAGCTTCCCACTGAGGCTGGGGTTTGAAGGAGACTTTGACTGAAGTTAAAGCCCAAGCACTGCAAGCAATATACTGAAATGTGTCATTTGTAGCTGCTAATCTGAGGCCTGTACGATGCACTGCAGGTGGCAGATTTGAAGGGCCACCAGCTGCTGTATTTTAACACAATACCAGGTACCACCACAGAAAACTTTAAATAGACAGACTTTTGTAACTATTTTTGCATACTGATTTGACTGTTTTGACGTCAGTCATAAAATGTCTCGCAAACTACACATGTGATTTGTCCTTTTTCCAATGTTCAAGGACATTTCCCTGCTTTTACTTAGTTAAGACCAGGCCTCCTTGCTAGAATAGGTTGCAGCCTTTCTTGTGACGTGTGACTCATTGGGGATAGATGCAACCAGCTGTGGCCGGTATCATCCTTTGGAGAAAGTAATTTTTGAAATCATATTTTTCAAACACTAAGCTTTTTTCCTTGAGGACAGCGCAGACTGGGGACAAAGCGGCCGTGCTAGCTTAGTTTGCAGCCATCAGTTAGCATGTGACCTAGCTCAAAGAGCTGTCTGTAGTGTGTAATATAGTTATAGTTTGCCAAATAAAAAGCTACTACATTGCTTTACAGACACAACAGATGTACTTACTTTATAAAAAAAAATGACAGGACACCTGCATGGATCCTTGTAATCACAGTCTGATGACAAAATTCACAGCAGTGGACCTGTCATACTTACAGACACATAAACTGTAACAGTCTTGTAAAAGTACATTTGAGATTAGAATAAGTGTTCGTACATGACACCAAAAGTTTTCTGTTTTTACAGGTTAACATTTACACAACAGTGGCTACATGTTTATGCTGACACAGCCTACATGGTAAATGGGCCTGATTGTCATATAGCACTTTAAACAACATGCCACAGTCAGCCATTCACACCACCACTTTCTTCTATGCTTTTAAGTACTTTCTAACTAACATTCACACAACTTGGTGTTAGTATCTTGCCCAAGGATATTTGGCATGCAGACTGGGGGAGGCAGGGGTGGAACCACTACCTTCTGGTAGTGATCAGTAGATGACCTGCTCGAGATCCTGAGCTTCAGCCACCCAAAAAAAAGAACAACTGCTTCGCGCCAGCCAGGAGTCAAACCTAGAATCTTCTGATCCGTAGTCAGACGCTTTATCCATTGCGCCACTGGCCCCATGCCTCACATCTAAACAAACATTTGTCCAGCCAACCATTACAGAATTATTTTTGTTTAGACAGCTATGATTTGCCATTTGGGGGAATACTTACTTAATTACCCCTGTGAATTTATAAGTTGGCTCACTTCACTTTCGAGAAATGAGCAGTCCAGTCTAGTACAGGTCTGTCTCACGTTTGCCACTGGACAATAAATAATACAGAGAGGGCTTGGGGGAAAGTGCTGTGGTCAGATGAAACCAAAAACAAGCTCTTTTGCAACAACTCAACCTGACATGTTTAAAGGAATTGAAATGCTGATTATGACCCAAAGATCACCATCTCAGCACAGAGGTGGAAACATTATGCTTTGGGTTGCTCAATCCTGGAGGAAGCTGAACCTTCAAGTTTCCAAGCGGCAATGAAGAAACCTAAAAAATTTAAAGAGAGCATGTCATTCACTCAATGACATGCAGATCAGTTTATAACTTTTCTGTTCTTCCCCCCCCTGAATCTCTCTCCATTAAGAAGCTACTATTAAAAAGTTAATTTCTTTGAAAGTGAGCAAACTTATTAATCCAGCAGTGGATCAAACTATTATTTACCCAATTGTACATTCCCTCCTGTCATAGGTAAAGAGAGGGTTGGCATTATTGACCAATGCTTAGCTTCCTGTTCCTTAAGTGGCTGCATAACATCTTAGAGCCAGTTGTTGTATTTTAATAAAATATGAACAATTACTCTAACTGGTATTTACTAGTCAGGGCAGCAATGTTTAATAATCGATTCAACTTACTGTGCAAGCCCCAAAGGTTTGCTAATTAAGTGGTTGCCATTCATTTGCTGCTGTAGGTGCATGTTTATTTTATTCATTTAATTATTCAAACGTGTAATTTTGAGGAGTATCAAAAAATGGTTTGTGCTCCAGGACTGCGAATAATAACAGTTTGTGGTGCACCGCAAGGAAATAAACGACTGTAGTAACAAACATTTAAAATAGGAACATATATCACTGTATCTGAAGAAGTGGTAGCAACCAGCAGGCAGACTATTGGTTGAGCAAGTGTCCATGCTATGGTGCTACTGTTAGGCTACTGAATTGGCCAAAGTTCATCCTAACCCCACACTTTGGATTTCCTGCCTCATATATGTATATGATATAAGCTATGTAGTTTTCCTATAACCATAGTAACCAGCCATTAAAACCACGACTGTCCATGATTTTAGCTACTGTGGAGTTTTTATTTATTTTCCACATAACATCTATTACTTTGACGCTGATGTATTTTCTGTTCACTCTTTAGGTGAAGGATCTTTAAAAACTTACAGCCTTTCACCACTCTGTCTTACTCCAACCAGCCATTAACCGTTAATTAGCATGCACAACATGAGCACTAATCAAGATTTCATTATGTAGGTATATTACCAAAGGTATTTCTCAACTCCAACCTATTTACACATATGCTGTTTACACCAATACAATATGTGCTTCTAATTTAAAAAAGGCTTAACAGACACTCTCTTAATGGTAATGTATGAGATCACCCTGACACAGAGAACATGGATGTCTTGAAGGACGTTTAAGTACGGAGTTTAGTACCAATGCAACCATTTAATAACAATTTGCTCAAATAGGACTTTTCTCATCTATTTTGAAAACCATTAGCCCTGGGTTTTAATGCTGTGCATGTAAAACCAAAAACCTGAGGACGGAAGACTAGTCTCATTCAACCTCACTGTAAAATTAGAATTGGGGGCCTCGTTGAAGACCCTTGTGAAAACAACCACCAACAACCTTGAATACTGGTAGTGTATGGAGAAGTCAAACAAAGGTGAGTATTTACATCAGTAAGTGGCTCTGGTGCCAAGAAAACAGCAGAAATGAAGTAAATTGTTGCTTTCTGAACACAAGTCAATTTCAGCAACTTGCCAACAACCTTGACAAGTTGGTATATTTATATCGTAAGTCAAAGGCAGTGTTTACAATGTGACTCTAAGCCAAGGGGACTTTGGAGTAAAGTGTTGCCATCCGTTTATATGTAAGTCAAATTAAGCCAAGTTAGTTTGACTGATATGGATATTACTGGGCTGGATATTACCATAGAAGCAGGTTTTTCCATATTCATGCTGATTATTTTGGTCTCTTCACACAAAGCAAGATAAAATACTGCCTGCTGAACAGTTAGGAACCAATCATCAGCTTTGATGTGAAGCCTGGCAGACAGCGAGGGTGAGAGCAGCGAGAGAGGAGGAAGCACAGCGAGTTTAGGCAATAAAGAGTCGAGAGGAAAAAAGCGGTACACAGATGAAGGGAAATAGAAAGTCACAGAAACATGTGTGCATACTTGAGAGGGCCCCAGTCACAGAGTAAGACAGAGCATCCGTTTTGGTCAAGATGAGATGGTTGAATGTGTGTGGACGGCATCCAGGAAGTATCTAGAGTGAATTGGAAGAGCTTTCCATCCTTTGAGAGCGTCTCTTTTAATCATGGCCGTTGGGGCTGTGGGAACCGTCACCACCACAGAGAGGACACTGTTAATTAGACAGCATGTTACTGCACATCCCTGTAGAGTCAACACCCTACATGGCAAGATTATACTCGGTTTCTGTCTCACACACACAAACAAATCTAACAGCGGTGCTTGCGGTCTCCGACCTCTTTGTAGATGCATAAACATGCAAATGTACAAATTGGACAGAGCTGGTTTCGTGCACGCACACAAAGAGGGGGTTGGCTCATTTTCTCAACTGGTTTCAATGCAACAAATGTTTCCTGTTCAAGAATTTTTGGGGGTATTTTCTATTGCCACATTGCATAATATTTCATTTTGGCAAAATAAACCAGCATTTGAGACAGCAGCTATGTGACCTTATTTTAATGTCTTTTCTTGCTGTTGAAAACACACCAGCCTCTACTACACCTGCTCACACAAATGTCTAATTAGTCAGTCACATAACAGCAGCTCACTGCACCAAGTCAAGAAATGTGCTAAAGATCAAGCCAATTGTTAGAATGGTAAAGAAAAGCAATTTACGTGACTTTGAGTGTGACATGGTTGATGGCTCCAGATAAGCGAGTCTATTTCAGAAACTGCTGATCTCCTGGGAGTTTGCAACACAGCCATCTCTAGGGTTTACAGGGAATGGAAATATTACACTAATGGCAGAGGTCAGAGGAGAATGACCAGACTGCTTTGAGCTGACAGGAAGGAAGCTGACAGTAACTAAAATAACCACTTGTTACAACCAAGGTATGAAGAATCGGATCTCTGAATGCAAAAAACGTGGAACATTGTCCCAGATCATCAGCAGAAGACCACTCCTACAGTGAGATCCCTGCACTCAAATGTCCTCCGAAGTCACCAGATCTCAATCCAATAGAGCACCTTTGACACATAGTGGTATTATTTTAAAAAATCAAATCAAATCAAATTCCTAAATGCTTCTACTTGATTGGAAGCTGTAGGGAATAAACTCATATTCAGCCTTATCTAGCTAGTATTTCACTTTATTACATTGGTAATAAAGTGAAATACTGAGGTTGGAACTCTACTCATACTATTTCTGCTCTGACTTTGTATTGACATCTGGAAACTCTTAAGGGTCATACAAAGTCTTTACCCAAGGAAGTTGAAATTTGTTTCTACTGTTACTGTGTTATTGTTTTTTGGATTATTATATATTGCTTAATTTGAGCAGTCACAAACTTGCAGGGTCTCAGCTCCCTGTCAGAGCACATACCCGCTGACATACATTTCTTGAAGTCCTTTGCTCACGTGTTATATGTTATACTCAATGGAGTAGCAACAATAGACAATAGTAACAGCTGTCAGTGACTGCTCCATTCAGCATCTCTCTCTGTCCACTCTGCAGTGTAGCTTTTTGCCATCTGTGTGTGAATTATGAGGCACTTTGAATTAAAAAAAGAAAATTCTAAGAAGAAATGATCTGCAAAACAACAGGTGTCAAAAATTATGATCGTAGAAATGAAAAACATCTTTGCAGTTTGTTGAAGCTGACAAACATTATGACCTCTCCGTGGTGTTAACTGCAAAATGTGATTTATGTAAGGTGTTCATTTTCCTAAACACACAAAAAAACACATAAACGTCTGATTTTTCTTCCCCTCCTTGTTTCGTCTCTATTTCAGCAAGTTGATCTTTTCCATACTCTGCATCTGTTTTTCTCTCTCGCCTCCATCTTCTCGTGAGGTACACACATACTCCTCCTCTCTCAGCTGCTGTGATGAAGCCATCACTGTCTGTCTGCATCCTAAATCAGCTGTCTGAACACTGCTTAGCTAAGGCTCAGTGAATTACATTCATCTACTGCAGTAATTCACATCGTTACTTTTGTCTTTCTATCTCACCATCTTTCCATGTGTATGTGTGTGTGTGTTCTCTTCCATTACTTTGCCTCGAAACGTCTTTTGCAGCAGAACAGTTTATTTATAGGGCCAATTAAATCTGGAGGAGACTCAGTGGGCTTTGGTGGAAAACATCTAAAAAAGCAGAATACTTTTACATGTCTTAATCTTGGAGGTCTGCTAGAGATATAAACTGCTTGTCATGTCGGGTAGATAGGTTGTATTTTTGATCTTGGAGAAATAAGAAAAAGAGAGAAAGAAAAATTGAAGAAGGCAAAGACAACCTGAGATGGTGATGGAGTGAATCTTTTCTTAATTTTGCAAAAGTCTGGAGTCCCTGGAGAGCAGACAGAAGGTAAATGACATCTGCTGGAAAGAAAAAAATGAGAGGAGGAGAGGAGTGAGATTATCCAGCGAAAAATAGAGAGAGACAGAAGAGAGGGCTTAAAAAAATACTAAGTACACAGCTCGACTGCTCTTACACAGCCAAAATCTCCTTTTATCTTAATGTGGCTTAAATCTTTGCAGCAGAGGACATGATGTCAGTTCAGGTTAGACGTTCAAGAAGCATCTTTTCTATCCTATGAATCTGAGAAGACTGACACCTGTTTGCCAAGCATACAGTACTAACGCACAAATCAAGATGATGAGCATCTCAGGCAATAAAAGGAAGCTCAGGCTTTTCAGAGAATTATCACTGACTGCGCCTTTATGAACCTGAAACAGCTGTTCATGCTGTGCATTACCATAAAGGCCACATCAGCAAAAACAAGCTTTTCTCCTCTTAGATTAACCAACCACTCAAGTAACAAAGTATTGGACAAGAAAAACTGCAAAAAGTGCTTAAAACATTTTTAGTGAAAGGTAATAAATGTTCTGATTCAGCATCGTCGAAAAAAATCAAAATAACAACAGAAAATCCAGAAATGCCAACACTTCAGCCAGGTTTAATTCAGGGTGCAGATTTTTGTGATGTGGTCAGTCCGGGTGCTTTTGTTATACCTGCAACCATGGCACCATGTACTGCTACACCTTTAAATCTTATAAGTCTATGTTAGCCAGGTGAAGCGCATCGTCATCACGATCCTTGTCATTAATAATTGAGAGGTTCTTCCAACAACTGCTCACACATACGTCTCTGTTTTCAGAATGAAGGGCAATGATGGAAGCCTACTAAAAACATTATAGTAATTGCTTACTTTAGAGTAAACCACATAATAGTAGCTTTATACCAATGTATTATGAAAAAGTTTTTCAATATTAATTCTATGGACAGATCTATATGATTATCTTTGGGGTGCTTAAGTCCACACAAGAAGTGGAACAAGTGAAATAATCCCTCACAAGGTAAAGTGTGCTGGTCTAGACTTAAACTTTTCTCACCTTCATGTGATTGAAGTTCTAGTGACAGTACAAGTTACTTGACATGGTAATTAATACATTAGAGGGTTGCCTGGGCAACCTGACCAACCATCAGTGACAAAACGATGCGTTAGGACAGCCCTTCAGGTAGGCCTGATTTAGTTAACGTCTTTCTTTCAAAATTCTTTGCAAAATGTTTTAAATTGTAATTCTTTGTGTTGTCTACCAACCCAACTTGCTGCCACCATGTCCCTGACACATTAACTGCTAGTCTGTCAATGTGTACGTTTCATAAATAGTAAAGAAGTATCATGTTTTTTGGAGCCAATTATGAAATACCACCGATGGACAGCAAACTGTGGTGCAGTGCTACACATGCTACTGCTACACAGCATCATTTACTTATCTGCTGTTGTGAAGTTTTACAAAGTTTAGAGTATTTTGATTACATTGTCTTCGTAATTTCCTATAATCTGTTTACAAAGACATTTATTAGAAAGACACTTATCTCTAGTTTTATTTATGGTTTCTTAATTATAATTTGCTAAAGTTAAGATGTGCATCCTATTGTTTGCAGAGTTCACACTTTACCAAAAGAAATAACAGCAACTTGTCTTATTAGACATTTTGTCCTGTTTTGCAGAATAATACAGATTTTTCCATTAGAACCCCTTTTTCTTTTAAAAAGGTGCGGTAGTCATCCTTAAACAGTTTAGTTTTTCTTGTATTGTCTTGATGCAGGTTTTTCTTGTAGTCTTTAGCCAGGGAATATTATTGTTGGAATAAATGTCCAATTTCTACTTCTATTCCCACCGTGCACAACCTGGAATAGTCTTTCAGGTTGTGCTTGCCATCAGTACATCAGTGTTGTTTAGGGACAGAGCTGAAGAGAAACTATTGCCCTCAAAGCCAACAGCAGCTCCAGAGCCAGACCCTGACAACATGACTGATGCTAGCTGGCAGCTGGCTACACACTCCTACTGTTAGAGAGACATGAAGATAGAGAGAGACAGCAGGAAGAGATGAATGATTTGGGTCAGTGTCAGAACAGGATTGATTTGGATCAGAACCAAAACCACTGATGGCTTATTGAGACAGAGAGATTGATGGAGCGACAGAGAAAGAATGAGTAATGGATTTTAGATACAGAATGTCAAGCTGCCAGTTGGCTTCTATTGGGTGAAGGAGGTCATTGGAGGGGGAGAGGGAATGTATAGCATGATACACATACACATCCTTCCTCTATCCTTGGATGCTAGTCATATTTAGACCTGATGCTATTTAAGCACCACAATATACTGCATAATTAATTCGCTTTTATTGCTTGCCATGATTAGGATATTGCATTGTGTGCACAATAGAGAATGGCAGAAAGGTTTTGCGAGATGGTATGTAAGAACATATTATCACGTGCACTCCAACTGCTGGTCCTACACATACATGGTAGGTGTCTCATCCCACTGATCCACAGGGTATCCCTGCTATTGTTTGACTATTGTCTATTCTGCATTGTTCTCTGTAGTGGCCAAATGCCCAGGGCCACTGAACACAACACTGGACACAATGGACAGACACAGAGAGGAGCTGGGTCTTGGCAAAAAGGAGCTGCCCACAGTCTCACAAACACACACACACATAAACACATGGTATGCAAATGCACATGTACGCCTGCAAGTACTGTGCATGAGCACGCTTTCATGGGTACAAACACACACATACATACACACTCACAGATGCTCCAAGGCACAAAGCTGGCATAACAATGCCAAGGCAGAGAGGGCCAGACTCATATACAAGCCCCTATAGGGTTTGAGGGAATACACACACACACACACACACACACACACACACACACACACACACACACACACACACACACACACACACACACACACACACACACACACACACACACACATCCCAGAGGCAGAGGGGGACAGTGCAGTCAGAGGATCACTATATAAAAGACAGACACAAGAGAGAGAATGAAAAAAAAGATTTTGATGTGGGAAAAAAGAGGAAGAATGATATCAGCTCCATTGAGAGCAAGCAGCGATGTCTGATGGGACAGTATTCTTCCAATATGTTGACTACTGTTGCTCAGAAAGTGTCAGGACAGAAAACACTGGTGTCAAGTGAATTAAGTCATGAAAGAAAGGAAAGTTGTACCCTCGTGGGACATGTCTGAGTGTCCTGTCTGATAGGAAGCTGTAAAAGAAGGCAAGCTGTACAAAAAACATTTCTTAGTGCTACCAGTTTCTGACACTGGAGGTGTGCCTGAATGCCCGCCTCCATTTTTTGCAGGAGAATCAACAGTGGCACCCACAGTTGTGTCCATTCAGGTGCTGTAAGAGCTTATTGCATATATCAAAGTCAAATTACATTTTAAAGATAAACAACTGCCCTCCCTCGCATAGATGAGCTAGACATGAATAAATGTGAAAGGCAGGTGAATGAGTAATACTGGCCAACAGCCTCAGCAGGTGATCTCACTATGTAAAATAACTTTTGTCACGACAGCTGGCGTATACAAACATGTCTGACACTGGTTGGTCTGTTGGTCTGGCATAATTCAAGGTGGCACCAACCCCCTTTTTTGGTGAGATCTTGTCTGTCCTTTGAGGCTTAAAAATGTGCAGAGATCAGCGTGTACAGCTCTGTGACTGTGTCCCTACACATGTCTGATGAGTGGAAATACAAGAGATATCACTTAATAAACCTCTTTTTTTGCGTTCTTGAAGAATACCATACGTCTCTGCTCACGTCCAAAATGAGTAATGAATAATTAAAGTAAATGCAAGGCTGAACTGAACAGTGTGACTGATGTGTAATTGCATGGCATCTGTAACACAAAGTGTGCGACTTGCGCTTGTTTTTGTGCGACAGAGGAAGTACTCACATGTGTAGTCAGGTGTGCACTCGTCAAGGAAACTGGCAGTGCTAAGATAGATGCTCACACAAGGGAAACACAGAGAGATGCATTAAAGATGTGTTGTGGATATGCAACAAATATGAAACGCCAATTTTCACCAGGCTGGATCGCTGTTCCCCATCATCAATCATCAGAAAGGACACCGGGAAATTTATTAGCCGAGATACAGACTGAGGCATTAAAGTAAGAGTCTGAACAGAAAGCAAAGCTTTTGGCTTCACTTTATCATGTAGTTGTAACCGTATGATTTATTTCCTAAAACAAGGTGTCATTGAGGGTTTTACTTTATATTCTGTCATATGCTGTATACACTGTTTGTTGTGTGTCAGGGAAACCCTGAGAGGCAAAAAGCTGAGACAACAGACAACTCTAAGTGCCAGGCCCAGATTTATTTCTTTTACCTTGGCTCTGTATGATATCTGATGATGCGAGAGCTGACATCATTTCTTATATATACCAAACATGGTTATGTCATAAGGTCCACCCACCTGCTGGTCCTTGTGTTTATTTGGGGCAGTCAGTCTAAAGGATGTTGGCTTAATGGGAGTCACAAGGACCTAAAACAGCTTTTTTCCAGTGTTACAAAGTACAAAGTAACCAAGTACTGTTATCACATTTTTTGTTGTCACAGTTATGTTATTATTTTGGTCAGATAGAAAAAGAAATACGCTGCCTGTTTTTTCTTGTGTGTGCTAAATCAGCTGACTTCATTTGAGGGAGGAGGAAATTCTTGCAGCAGACTACAACTCTTGAGGAATGGACACATAAGCATTGCTGTTAATTTTATTTTATTGCATTATAGTGCTAACAGAACATCGGCTCTTTGCAGACATCTGCACAGACAGCATGCTAACACAAAACTAGAGAAGAACCCAGTGAAGCTGAGTGTATGCCGACCCCAGCATAACAGCCAGACCCTGATCTTTTTCAACAAGCAGTGATGAGTAGTCAGGGTTGTAGCATTGTCGACTCCATTGCATGTTTCTACAGTGGAATCACTGCGGTGATCACTCTGAAGTCTCTTCCTGCTGGTTCTTTTTTCTTTGTGATGTTAGCTTTGTGTTTAAACTTTAACACTAAAAGAAAGTGTGTGTGTGTGTGTGTGTGTGTGTGTGTGTGTGTGTGTGTGTGTGTGTGTGTGTGTGTGTGTGTGTGTGTGTGTGTGTGTGTGTGTGTCCCTATGTAGGATAAGGATTCATGTTGGTATGTGGGACTGTAACCAGACAATTCATTTATATGACAGTTCGTTTCAGGCTTATGTAACAAGTATTGCAATGGTAATCTAAACAGTATTGTAATTAACTACTCTCTCCAGGAAGTAATTACATAACATAATAAATCACTTAAAGAAAAGAAGAACAACGTAATGTGTAATACATTACTTTTATTGAGTAAAGACCCCAACACTGCTTAGACCTAGGATGAACTGAAGGGCTGCACTAACACCAGTATAATATAAATAAGCGTTATTTTATGCTCAGGCAAAGGGACTCTGGTGAAGTCTAGAAATGGAAATGGAAATATGAAGTTGTAAGTGGAAGAGGCTGCCTTTATACTATTGAGTAAGGTTTGCAGTGAAACCTTTTAATGGTTCACTGGATGAATGGTGATTGTGTTAAGGAGTGCCCAAGCTAAGTTCGTAAAGTTATTATTACATACCTGTCGGTCCATTTTCTTCCACTTATTTTTACGGTTTATGAAGAGCTTGGACCCAAAATGCAGACCCCGAGACCTGAACCATTATTCAGGTCAGGAAGCAAATCCAGGTAGCTGAAAAAACGCAGGGCTCAAGAGTAATCCAAACCTGAAAACAAGTCGCAGATTAACAAAGCAAAATTGAAGATAATGCACTTGAAATGAGAGACTATCAAAATAAAGCAGGAAGCCTAAATACTGAGATGGAGATTAAGACACACACTTGACAGACCAAAGTAAAGATAAGGAAAAATTGGACTAAACATGGGAGACCTAACAGAAACACAGACTAGCCATGAAGAATATAGGAGGAAAAGAAAATCAACAGAAGAATGAAAACTACTGAAAACAGACAATATCAAACTGAAGACTAAAAACACTGGGTACAAAACCCAGGATCATGACACGTATCCAATTCAGGGTTGTGGGGAGGATGAAAGCCTATCCCAGCTTTCATAGGGGGAGAGGTAGGTACACCCTGGACAGGTTTCCAATTGTTTGCATGGTAAAGTAAACTGTATTAAAATAAATAGACAATTTAACAAATCTCTGAAGCCTCAAATTCAGAGTAATGGTAAATGGACTGATTCTTATATAGGGCTTTTCTACTCTCTCAGAACACTCAAAGCACTGTATACAACGTGCCTCATTCATACAAGCACTTCCTTCTATACTTAAGTGCAATCTAAGCATTCACACACATTCACATTCCGATGGACGCATCGGAGAACAACTTGGGGTTAGTATCTTGCCCAAGGATACTTAGCATGCAGACTGGGGAAGCCAAGGATCGAACCACCAACCTTCCAGTCAGTAGCTGATCTGCTCTACCACCTGAGCTACAGCCACCCCGAAGTCAAATCTAATATTTAGGGGAGAGCTCTGTTCAAGTGTTATAATATTTATTTAATTATTTAGATACACATTTTGAGTAGCTTCAGAAAGTGGTTTGAGTTCCAGGGCTAAAAATGAATGTTTTCAGTAGCATAATTAACAGTGTGCTACAGTACAGAGAATATCCCTCTTGATGTCGTCCTACAGTTTGCACACTCCCCTGCCTGACATTCATTATTACTATCTAATAACTGCGGGAACCAGCCATGCAAACGATAATGTACCTACGAGGATAACCACTTCCTGTGGTTATTTATTTATTTTTTTCCTGCTACGAAGCAAACTCTCAAAGCTGCCTCGACTATTTTCAGACTAACGTCTAGTCGACCCAATGCACTCCCGTATTTTTCCAAATAAGGATTAGAACGGCTTCAAATATAAACCCAGGGATGTTGAATAGAGAAACTAAAGCGCAATTCACCTCCAACATTTGATGCTGGCCTTCACCAGACCACCGGCCATCTGTGTGCTTATGAACATTTCTTGCTCCCAGTCCATCATCTATCTGCTCAGAGAAGCTGAGAATTTGAGAGACTTTTCCCAAAGATAAAACTAACATACTGAAAGACAACAAGCTTGAGGCCAGGGCTTCAAAAGATAGTGTCAGAGAAGAAATGTGTGTGCGAGTGTCAGTACCTTATGTATTTGTTTAAACCACCAGACAACACAGTAAAAAAGGACACAAGAAGACATACTTTCTGTCACTTAAAGGAAATGTGCATGCATTTGTGCAATTCCTTTTAGGGTAGCATCTCTCAGTGGAATAGTGAAACATCATTAGTATATTCTCATGTTTTATTATTCTTTTTTTTTCTTTGCATATGAAACACAAACTTGTCTGCATTTTTTCCAAAGAGTCCAGAGTGAACGTCTGCGTGATCGTCTTTTGTTGCGTCTTTTTCTACCTGTCTGCATTGCTGCTCGCTGGTCTTTCTGCCTCTGAATCTGTCCGTCTGTCTCTCTCCTCCTCTTTTTTCCTCTGCCTGTCTGCCTGTTAGCGACAGCAGCTGTGCAGGGATACATCTAGCAGGAAATTCTCTCTCTTGAATAGCTGTCTTCGTGCCTGACAGCAGAGAAGCTGAGAGCTGAAGAATCAGGAAGCAGCTTTTATCTTGTCTGTCTCCTGCCTTTTGCTCCCAACTCCCAACTCTGCTTCTGAGAGAAGAAGGGGGTGTGGGGGGTACAGAGCGATAAAAGCAGGACAGACTGGGGAAATGATATTACACAGTGAGAAATGAAGGAAAGAGAAAGCGAGACAGAAAGCTGATGCTGGAGTCTCTCTAAGAAAATGCTCTTTCTTCCTCCCTCTGTCTTTCTCTCACTCTCTGTTTTTCTGGCTGTTTTGATGTATTCAGACAAACCCACAGTGCTTCGATGGTGAAACAGACGTGCAGACACAACACAACAGATGAAGAGTGTCAGCTGGTGGTTAGAGGCTCGCACATGCTGCTTGTGTCTTTCTTTCTTCTTTCTTCTTCTTACACTCTCCCTCCTTGCCGACTTTGCCATTGGAGCGAACAAGGATCAATCATCTCCGAAACACTTGATTGGCAATGGCAAATTAGCACATGTGTACACTGGACTCTTTAACGCAGAGCATCTCCAGACCTTATTCAGGCTGTAAAGAAACCTCTTCTCAAGTGGTCTTACAACACTTGACTTATTATTTAATCATGCTGTAGTAGTGTGGCGCGGAAACACATTAAGTCGAGCTTCTGTTGTATTGCAAATGGTTGCATGAGTGCATTTATCCTGGACAGTCATAGTTTATAGCGGGACATTACTTATTCAATGCATTTACAGTGGGCACGATGCTCGGGAGACCACATAAGCTGTTTTTCAAAACAGGATGTTTTGCCATTTTGAAAATTTGAATAATCACTCAATTCGACAGCGATTAACAGCTACAGTGTTGGCCAAAGATGACATTTGGTCATTGGCACAAGTCTCACAAAATGTCATTGCAGCTTGACTGAAAGCATGGATCCATGTAGCCCCATATTAGATTTAGGCAGTATTTGTAGTACGGTTCTAGTAGGCCTTATTCACTGAAAGGGAAATTCACTTCATGGATGTCTAGATAACAAATCTGCAGCGTCTGCTTGATGCTCGATTATGTCAGAATTGAAAATCTTTGAAAAATGTTTTCCACACTGGCAACATGCATCTAATAAAGTGGCCACTGAGTGTAGTTGAAGTGCATGGATCCATGATTTTCTATTGGAAAAAAACCCCAAACATTCTCCTCTGTCGCTCTCTGACTTTGTCAAATATTCTATATTTTTGCTTGTTTAAAACAAATAGAATAGAATAGAATAATCCTTTAATTGTCCCACAAGGGGAAATTTGGTTGTAACAGCAGCCAAAAAGACACATATACAAACAAACAGTACACAGGACATGGAAAAGAAACATACATAATTTTTCTTACATATTTACATTAAGGACAGTGGTTACTATATACAGAGAGTACTGTACAGTTATTAAATTAAATAAAAATCAAACCTGCCGTCTTCTGTTTGGCATCAGATTTAAACAATTAACACTTTGTATGATTCCATTCACAAATGTTTACTGTGTACTACAAGATGCTGCTTGTTGTGGGTATTTGTTGCTACATTTATGGGCTGTTCAGAATGACATATACTGTAGTTATGTAGAGCAAAGTGGCTTCATAATGCCAAGCTCAGATTTAGAGCCTCTGTAATCTACAGTCAGCACCTCTGTCAGACACTTAATGGTTTTACTACACTCTGGTATAGCTGCAAATGGCTGCATTATTATATTCGCTACACACACACACACACACACACACACACACACACACACACACACACACACACACACACACACACACACACACACACACACACACACACACACAGATATGCACGTATGCAAGAACACACTCACACATGCACAGACTCAGTACAATAATGACCTTGACTAAGTAGCTCTCCAAATTCTAAGTGACTTTTAGAGCTCTTTGCTTCACTGCGTTTGCCTCTGCCACATTCTCTCTCCACACAATATCTCCCCGTACAATATCTTTCACAGTGGCTTGTGTGTGTTGTTTTATGCAAACACAAGTTTTATTCAAGCATTGCTTGGACAAAACAGAAAGCAGGTGAGATCTCATGGTGTATCCTCTAAAGAAGCTGCTCACAGGCAAAAATGTTTGACTCACTAACAATAAATTTGAAAAATAGCAGATTTTTTTTTAATTTGCTTGATAACTGAAAGGCTGCTGGCTTCATTCTTCAATCCCCTATGGGGTTTGGGTTAGCCAGGGCTTCCAGCAGAAAACTGTGCTAAATCAAAGACGTGGAGCTAAACACTGTAGCAACCCCGTGCAACAAGGGATCAGCTGAAAATAGCTTTTATTTAATCATTAGAAATTAAAAGGTGCTGAGCCATGTAAAAAAAATAATAGAATACGCACAGTATGCATGCAGAAAGAGCTGGGCTATATAGACACTCCTGTAACACTGCTTCTAGTTTTAAGTGTTAAATCTGTGAGAGAAAAAAAACTGTGAACATGAGTCTGAAATATGTTTTTTGCCTCTATAATTTCCATCCTTTTGCTATACCCAGGTCACCAAAAATAGTATAAATATTTGCCAAGTAGCTCAGTGCTTAACTGCAAAAGAATAAACAATACACAATAAAATAAAAACAATTTATTGTTCTTATGTGATAAGATTTTCTGAGCTCAACCTGTAATTAAGTTGCATTTGAAAATAGAACTTTGAAAATAGGTGTTTTTTTCAGCAACTTTTAGCATGTAAGGTGTTGTATCAACAATGCAGATATATCTGACCTGTGATTGGTCAGGCTCTATTTTGTGGATTATGACATACACACCTTATGGACCAAAATACAGGGACATCTACATAATACACCAATGACCTTAACCATGGAAAACCGTGCCATGAAGCTCCTGGCAGACAGTATTTGTGCTAAAGTGAATGAGGTTTGGAACTCTGCAGTTATGGAGTCAGTAGAGCGCTGGCGACGTTTATGCATACTTCAGGACTCGATGACCCTGATCAGTACCTTTTTTCCTAAGCACTTCCACTTTGCAGTTATTAATGCCACTTAAGGTGATCATGGAACATCAAGGAGGGGGAGAAATGTCACAAATCAACTTGTGACATTGTATTAAATTGCAATGCTTGAATCTTTAGAATGACCCATTCTTTCACAAATGTTTCCAAAGACACACTGCATGATGAGGTGATCGATTTTTTTTAAACCTGTGGGACTGAAAGCACCCAAATTAAAAGATTAAGAGGCATGGCTCAATTTTCTTGTCCATATAGTGTCTTTGCTACAAGAGTAAAAGCACAAAAGTGTAGGGTTGTGTTTTGAGGCAGGGGCACATGTGTCGGTGTGTCCATCTGTGCATGCGCATGTGTGCATCAGCATGTACTCTTTGTGCATCTGTTCATTTACTGTGCCTCCCTATGTCATTGTATGGGTGTGTGATTATGTCTTTTGCATGTATGTATGTGTATGTGTGTGAGTGTGTGTGTAGGTGTGTGTGTACATGCGTGCCTACATCAGGGTCACCGGTAATTTGAAGTGTGAACGCTTGGGTTCTCCGCAGCTTGATGATTTCCTCTGTCAGCAAACTGTGAGCTGGAAAATAGACTCATATTATGATGAGATTAATTTTAACGGTCAAGGATTCCAGATCTTTCCAACAAAGTCACTGAAGATTAGGGGGTTCAATGCTGCTTTTCTCTGTTCTCTGCTGTGCTAAATTTCCTTGTCCTCGCTTCTCCTCATCTCTCCTCTCCTCAGATTAACTTCAGGAGACAAATAACCCCCCCTAAAAAAAGTGCAGGCCAGCTTTATTAAGTGTCAGCACCAGTTCAGAACCTTCTTTTGGCATTAGATGAAAGAGGGGTATTTAAATGAATTATACACACTGATTTTTGAAGGTTTGTGGCAGGCAATTTACTGTAAATCATCATAAAATGTAAAAAAAGAAGAAGCATGTCTTATTTTGCACCTGATGTGGTTGTGATAGTTGTTGCTATTTTATTTGGCATGCCAGTGGGAGATGTTAGCAGAATGCATGTGTAATTACTGTGGGTAGATGGCTCATTGTGAGCACAGTGCCAGTGTTGGCTCTGTTCAGTAGCTTCTCACAGTAAATGTTTAGAGCTGAGGCCCATATATTTCTGGTTCTCAATCTGCTATTTTAATGTAACTTAAAATTCTAGTAGAAATGAATGTGTAGTGCAAAAACAAGGGGATAATAGTTGCCCAATACCACAGCTGAATCTTACAATTTGTAATTTGTGTGTGTTGGACAGATGTTGTTCAGCTTGTTGTCAAGTATAAATAAAAACAGAATAAAAAGATTTGCAAATCTTATAAACCAACATTTTATTTACAGTACAATGCAGAAAACAGCTCCAACGTTTGACATTTTGCTGTTTCATGAAAAATGTTGCTTCATTTTGAATTTGATGACAGCATCACATCTCAAAACAGTTGGGATGGGAGCAACTAGGTTGCAAAGACTGGAAAAGTAAGTGGTGCTTGAAAGAAACAGCTGGAGGAACATTTTGCTACTTGATTGGATTGGAAACAGGTCAGTAACATGATTTAATATAAAAAGAGCATCTTAGAGAGGCAGAGTTTCTCAGAAGTAGAGATGAAAAGAGGTTCACCAATCTGCACAAGACTGCGTCTACAAATTGCAGATTTCAGAATAATGTTCCTCAATGTAAAACATCTACAGTACACACTATCATCAAAAGATTCAGAGAATCTGGAGAAACCTCTGTGCACAAGGGAAAAGGCCAAAATTCAATATTGCAATAATCAGTATTCTGGCCCTCAGGTTGCACCGCATTAAAACCGGCATGATTCTGTCCTCACAATCATTTCATGGGCTCAACACAGTTCACCGTGACCTCACCATGAGTTTACAATGAGTAGGTTAAAGCTATATCATGCTAAGAGGAAGCCATAAGTAAACATTTATTTATTTAGACAGGTTTTAGAGCAGCATATGCTTGTAGCCAAATAATATGTTTTTCAGGTAAACCATATACTGCATCTATTACAACAACACGGCTTCATAGTAGAAGAGTCAGGGTGCTAAAACTGATCCGGCCAGCCCAGGGGTTTTTTTTACCAACTGAAAACATTCAGAGTATCATGAAAAAAAAAAATGCCAAAGAAGAACCAGAACTGTTGAGCCGCTATCCTGTAACAGACAAGAACAGGACAGCATTCCTCACCGAAAAGACCAACAGCTGGTCTTCTCAGTTTCCAGATGTTTGCAGACTGCTGTTCAAAATGACCTTATTGCTTCTCTTTAAACATGGGACATGTTTTCTATTTCTACTGCAAGTAAAATATGGCTTTATAAGATTTGCAAATCATTGCAATTTGTGAAATTTACAGTTTATAAATTATGCCAACTTTTTGGAATTGGACATTGTGGAGATCAGGGAAATCATTTTACTGCTATTGGTAATAATCATCATCATTACCATTGCACTAATAATATAATCTACAGTATTGATATTGCATTCAGATGTTTAAACAGTGTGTGTGTTTCAGAAAGCCACAGGCTAACAGGAAATTGCAGGTTTGCAGAGTGTGCCTTTTGCAGAACCAAAACCGAAAGCAGTCTAAGTGCAGGTTATTCTGAGGATGAGGATGTACAGGGAGTGCAGAATTATTAGGCAAGTTGTATTTTTGAGGAATAATTTTATTATTGAACAACAACCATGTTCTCAATGAACCAAAAAAACTCATTAATATCAAAGCTGAATGTTTCTGGAAGTAGTTTTTAGTTTGTTTTTAGTTTTAGCTATTTTAGGGGGATATCTGTGTGTGCAGGTGACTATTACTGTGCATAATTATTAGGCAACTTAACAAAAAACAAATATATACCCATTTCAATTATTCATTTTTACCAGTGAAACCAGTATAACATCTCCACATTCACAAATATACATTTCTGACATTCAAAAACAAAACAAAAACAAATCAGTGACCAATATAGCCACCTTTCTTTGCAAGGACACTCAAAAGCCTGCCATCCATGGATTCTGTCAGTGTTTTGATCTGTTCACCATCAACATTGCGTGCAGCAGCAACCACAGCCTCCCAGACACTGTTCAGAGAGGTGTACTGTTTTCCCTCCTTGTAAATCTCACATTTGATGATGGACCACAGGTTCTCAATGGGGTTCAGATCAGGTGAACAAGGAGGCCATGTCATTAGTTTTTCTTCTTTTATACCCTTTCTTGCCAGCCACGCTGTGGAGTACTTGGACGCGTGTGATGGAGCATTGTCCTGCATGAAAATCATGTTTTTCTTGAAGGATGCAGACTTCTTCCTGTACCACTGCTTGAAGAAGGTGTCTTCCAGGAACTGGCAGTAGGACTGGGAGTTGAGCTTGACTCCATCCTCAACCCGAAAGGCCCCACAAGCTCATCTTTGATGATACCAGCCCAAACCAGTACTCCACCTCCACCTTGCTGGCGTCTGAGTCGGACTGGAGCTCTCTGCCCTTTACCAATCCAGCCACGGGCCCATCCATCTGGCCCATCAAGACTCACTCTCATTACATCAGTCCATAAAACCTTAGAAAAATCAGTCTCAAGATATTTCTTGGCCCAGTCTTGACGTTTCAGCTTGTGTGTCTTGTTCAGTGGTGGTCGTCTTTCAGCCTTTCTTACCTTGGCCATGTCTCTGAGTATTGCACACCTTGTGCTTTTGGGCACTCCAGTGATGTTGCAGCTCTGAAATATGGCCAAACTGGTGGCAAGTGGCATGTTGGCAGCTGCACGCTTGACTTTTCTCAGTTCATGGGCAGTTATTTTGCGCCTTGGTTTTTCCACACGCTTCTTGCGACCCTGTTGACTATTTTGAATGAAACTCTTGATTGTTCGATGATCACGCTTCAGAAGCTTTGCAACTGCTGCATCCCTCTGCAAGATATCTCACTATTTTGGACTTTTCTGAGCCTGTCAAGTCCTTCTTTTGACCCATTTTGCCAAATGAAAGGACGTTGCCTAATAATTATGCACACCTGATATAGGGTGTTGATGTCATTAGACCACACCCCTTCTCATTACAGAGATGCACATCACCTAATATGCTTAATTGGTAGTAGGCTTTCGAGCCTATACAGCTTGGAGTAAGACAACATGCATGAAGAGGATGATGTGGACAAAATACTCATTTGCCTAATAATTCTGCACTCCCTGTATGGATGAGCCTCTGTTCTGATGAAAAGGTTGACAGGAAACATCTGCCATGAAGATAGAGACAATGTTCCTTTTCAAACTGTGTTAAAAGTCATTGTGGTTTTGAATTGACGTATGCATATATTGTATCTGATGACGCATGAGGGGGCGTCATTAAATTCAAACCCTGATGTTATAAAAAATCTGTTTACGCTTTGATTGGTCGGAGATCAGCCCTGTCTGCCCCCACGCGTGTATTTCATTAAAATCAATTGTTTGACCAAGCTCTTGTTGGACCATGGTTATTTGTACTCTCCTTCCTCAATAATTGAACCTTAACAACATGTACATAGACTCGAAGTTTATGGAAACAGAATGGACTGCCATTTAAATTGTGCTTTTCTAGTCTTGCTTACCACTCAAAGTGCTTTAGACTGCGGTCACATTTTATCATACCTTTATATATGAATAAAACACTGTATACCTTAAGCCCTTTATCTACCTTTATACAGTGGTAAAGCCACCTTAGCTATCAGATTTATCCAGAGAGCAGCTGCCCCTAACCTCCAAGACCCCTCTCCATCAATTCTAATGGAAGACTGCACCCTAATATCAGAACATATTGATTTTCCTTGCCTGGTAAATCTGGTCCTAAACGTTTAATGTTTCATGCTGACAGAGTGGTGTATTCTAACTGGTACAAAGAAGCTCCTTTCATCCTTTCAGCTCTGCAACATTAACAAAGTAGCTCATGACTTTTGTGGTGTATTTATCATCGTTTACAGTAAATTTCAATTATGTGTGAGAAAAAAGCTTTCTGACAGTTATTCCATAAGAATCCAAAACTGCAACTGATTTTAACGATCTCTCTTTATGCTGGTCACCTGAGGGCTCAGAGAGCTGGCTCTTGATTTTGCAACGTCTAAGCCTGGAGGTGGGTCAGGTCCAGAGTGCTACCAGGAGCACGCTTTAATATTCAAAACATTGTGCGGCATGATTATTCCCTAATGTGGACTTTTATGAAGTTCCTGAGGCATCTGTAAGAGACGATTCAGCAGAAATAACCTGAACTGTGGCACGTACTGGTGAGCCAGTGTGTGCTGGCACACAGTGCGCTGAAAATGCAGGAGTGTTTTTGGCCACACCTCCCTGCAAGTTCCTCCATTTTCTGAAAGTGTTGCTCTTTTGACACACTGATGATCCTTTGCAGGGGGACATATGCAGGGAAAGAACAGGACTTCCATTGAACAATTTAATAATATTTTGGAAGTTATCTAGAGAAGACAAGACGATGACCATGAAGAGTAGATTCAAACTAGATATGATCCTTGATTTAATGGGCCAGTGACCACACCTTGTGTAGCTGAAATATAATGTAGCGAGATACAGGTAACTGCTTTAAAATGGCATCATATTCTGTTTTTTGTTTAAATGGGATTTCTTTGTAATATCAACTTTACATGTGCTGCTTTTGTATTGAACCATGTCCACCAGAAGTGGACATATTGCACATGTGGGGGTTCCCAGCCAGAGCTGCATGGACCCCACACTGGTAAGACGCACTACATGTAAATTCTAATTCTTATTATTTTTGGAAATGTATTTTTGTATGAATATGAGGTTGTTAACTGTGATTTCAATAAAGACAGATCACTAGAAGGAACCGAACGTAACTTATTAATGTACAGAATTTGATTTAAGGTATTTGGCAGTTTGACCTCGATGGCCCAGCACAGCAGAATGGAGTCCCAGGGGTGATAGGGACTGTGGCAGGACTCCCCTGGAGTCTACATGCTGGTGGTGGAGATAAAGATGGAGGCTTGAATGGAGCCTGAGTGATGAGAGGCAGCGATGGGGAGGAGGTGGGTTGTACGTTGCACGAAGGCAACTGCAAGGAAGAATGACAGATTCACAGTGAGATTTAAAGTATGGGGCATAAAGGTTGGTTGGCCTGAAGAAGGCTGGCAGAAAGCTGATTGGACTAAACCCGTGATGTCACAAATAGCTTGACAGCGTGGGAAAGTGGAAGTGATGTAAAGATTAGATTAGCCACCAATACCTGGGAAGCAGACAGATGAGTGACTACAGACTCCCTTGTTGAACTTGTACATAAGCTTCATTTATCTTAGTTGGGATTTAAATATTTTAAGTAATTATCAGATTCATTTGTTTTTTGTGTCTGCCTTTAATCATACTTGTTGTCTTTTTAACCTGCTTTTGAATTTGATTTTGAAACGGTATTTATAGGGAACCACACCAAAGCTTTGATCATTTTTATGTTTTTTATATTGTTGCATGGACCCCACACTGGGATGGGAAGAGAGGCCTACTGCCGCGCATCCACCGATTTTGCTCCTGCATTTTTGTCTTTTGGAAAATAAACCCATCTTTGCAATACCAACCAGTTGGTATCTAGAAGTGGTTTTAATATACTGAAATGGAGAAATTAATCCAGACTCTGATTGGTCATTAAATATAGTTTTAACTCTATAATCTAAAGGAGAAATACTTTGTTTTTAGCAATCTTAGTGATAGTAATTTGACCGCAATCTGTGTGGGACTGAGAAGTTTAGGTCATTCAACTCAAACACCTTTAATTGTGGAACCTAACATATCTGCTCGTACAACTAAAGCTCTGAATTTTTTTTATCATCTGCTCTAACAAACAGGATATATCCAAGTAACTTATTGGGATATGGATAGAGCTAGCATGTTCATCCTATTGTGAGAGAAGAGGGGGGGGGGGGGGGGGGGGGTGGTATTTGTCTTCCCTTTGCTGATATTCTGGATAAAGCAGATTAAAGACATCTCAGAAAATCTGAGAGAACAATCTGTCAAGATTTAACAAAAAACACCATCGCCGAAAAGGAGAACTTCAAACAGAATCAAAACTGTAGACGGTGGTGGAGAGATGCAAACACATCACCCCAGGCTGTGCCTGTCTCTCTACCTGCTTGTCCCTCTCTCTCCCTCTCTCTCTGTCTTCTGACTGTCTGTCAATCTGTCCACCTTTCACTCTACCTGCTTTACAGGAGCATCCGCCCTGCATCACCAATGCTGCAGCAACTGCAGTCAGTTTTCATGTTGTTCATCCTGCAAATTGGAGATCAGCTGTCACACTGGCATTAAAAACTTGTTTCTCATTCAGATACTCCAACACAACAATTCCCATATCGCAGCAGCATGCAACACAAATAAAAATATCTTTAAACAGTTGTTTGACATTGGATCACATATAAGGTTTGATTATCATCAGTGTATCTGCTAAGTGTGTGTGTGTGTGTGTGTGTGTGTGTGCGTGCATATGTGTGTTTGTGTAACTGACAGTTAGCTGGCGGACAAGCTGTCACAGCTCTCTGCTCTGCCATTCCCTATGGACTGATTATTATAGAGCTGTTATGTCTCTCTCACTCTCACTCTCACTCTGTGTCTCTCTCTCAAACACACACACACACACACACACACACACACACACACACACACACACACACACACACACACACACACACACACACACACACACACACACACACATCATTGTGAATGTGATACTGAGTGCTGTGTAATACTGTACATCACACTCTGAGCTCTCATCACAGCCATTTTAATTAGAACTGTGGAGAAATGTGTGTTTGTGTGTGTGTTTATGTGGCCTACTCAAACTTGTACTAATCAAGTTTGTTGCTGACAATAGGGAAGACAACTTTTATATGGGCATCTGTTGGGGACATGCTTGTACAAAGTCTACATTTTGGCCTTATACTACATTTCTAACAAGTTTAGAGCAGAGCCCCATTCTGGAGTATAAGGCCAGACACTTCGTAAACTATCAACAAACAGCAAAAAGCATTATTTTTTTAACAGATGATAATGGTTCTATTGCTTACTCAGGGGATCCTTTTACAAGAACCTAATGACAAAGTATTGTTTTTTTTGTCACTGCCTATTGACACTTGACATCAAACATACCCATAATTAATTTTATAACCTGCAGCTATTGTTGCTATGCTGTGACACTGCTAAAACATTTTGTTGGAGGGAGTTGAGCGAGAATAGTAACTAAGCACTGAATCTTGATTGGTTGTATCCCCGGGCAGTTCACCTCTGAAATTTCAGCTTTTTAGAGGTGACCACGGTGAGTAGCTGTGAATTAATGTGAATAGGCCTCCTGCAGTATATGCAAAGGATATAGTGCTAACAAGCTGCAGGAACAGAACCAGCCTGAGTTTTAGACTTGCTTTAAGTAAATGTTAAATGCGTTAAATAATTTACAGTCACCAAATGATGATGGCTGTAAAATTAAGATTAACAAATGAAATATAGCTATAGGTAGCATAGCTAACGTCAAACTCTCACCGGCCTCTGATAAATGTCAAGTTTACTAGAACTGAGTTGGACCTGATTTTGCCTTGAGAACTGCATTAACTCTTCATGGCATAGGTTCAACAAGGTGAAAACATTCCTCAGAGAGTTGGGTCCAGCTTGACATGATAGCTTCACACAGTTGCTGCAGATTTGTACAGATCTGTACACCCATCTTGCAAATCTCTCATTTCACAACATCCCAAATGTGCTCAATTGGACTGAGATCTGGAGGCTAGTTTGAGACTATTTAAATTTTGTGACATGGTGTGTTATTTTGTTGAAACGATCAGGCGATGGGTCATAAACATTTATGATTAGTATAGCTATAAGTATGAGTATGATTTAAATGATAGTTGGTGCTATCATGAAAGTGCCAAGAACATATCCCCTACACCGTTACACCAGCAGCAGCCTGACTGTTTAAACAAGGCAGGATGGATCCATGCTTTCATGTTGTTTACCCCAAATTCTGACTCTGCCATGTGAATGCCACATCAGAAACTGAGACCCATCAGACCAGGCAGCATTTTCCAGTCTTCTCTCGTGCAATTTTGGTGAGCTCATCTGAATTGTAGCATCAGTTTCCTGTTCTTAGCTGACAGGAGTGGAATCTGGTGTGATTTTCTGCTGCTGTTGCCCCTCTGTTTTAAAGTTTAACATTCACAGTTTAGCATTCAGAAATACTTTCTTGAATACTGCAGTTGTAATAAGTGGTTATTTGAGTTACTGTCAGCTTCCTAGCAGCTCAAAGCAGTCTCACCGTTCTATTTGAGGCTCTATATAAATAAAACTGCATTGAAAAGGGAAAATAAATGGGCAGTCGGTGTGTTATACCATAAATGCCAACATATTCTTGGTCTTAAGAGAAATACTTAGAAGCACAAACTAGTTGGCCAAGTAAATTTTGGCTACCTAACTGTACTACACTCCCAGCAGTGACCAGTTAAAAAGTTACTCCATTGAAACTGTACAGTTTGAGAATATTGTCCAACACTTTGTCAGTGCAAAATGTTAAGTGTAGCAGAAATACATTCGAAGTAAAATCAGCTGTAGCTGTTTTTGATAGCAGGTACCAACAGGTGTTGTACTCAGCAAATCGGCAAAAGTTGTCATTTTTAAAACATCCCAGGGTCCTCGGTTAACTGTAAAAATATGCAGATATGAAACATATTAATAGAATCCTGTTTCTTGGCTGCGTGTACTGGTTCTTTGCCCTACTAAGCTGCTTTGCGTAAGTTTTTGTTTAATCTTTGAATTTCTTAAATTCACTATTTATTTTTTGTTTAGTAGAGTATTTCTCGGATCCTCTATGAATGTTTGCCTTTCAACATTAACAACCAAAAAGCTAAGCAAATGAGGATTAGGAGAAATCAACCGAGCTATAACCTGAAGTTTTCTTACAGATCACTTATACAAATAATTTTGTTTCACATAGTTTATGATAAAATAGTACCTTTTACCTTTTCTTTGCAAAACATCTCTTGGCAGGGGTAATGTTTGAAATGTAGTGTAACAGATTTCTATTTAGACACCTTACATCTTTCGCTGCCTCGTTCAGTCTCCAGCATCAGAAGCCAGAGCACAGCCTTGCATGTTGCGCTATGTGTCTGTAATTCCCACTGACAACTGTGTTAATGGATGACAATAGCAGAGAGCAGAGTGCCATATGTCTGAGCCTGGGGCAGCACGGAGAATGGCAGGGCATACAAAGACGAACAGGGGGGACCAAAAAAGAGGGGCTTAGATGGGAGCTAGAGGAGGATTGAGGGGTTCACAGGAGAAAAGGATGTGAAATGGGGAATCCCATGAAAAAGGGAAAAAGAGGAGAAAAAATGGAAGGAGTAAATGCAAAAATGGAAGGGAAGCAATCAGACAGGATGCATAGAAGAAGAGGCTGTAGTAAGTAAAGACAGAAGATTCAGATAAAGAACAACTGATGAGGAGGAATTTAAACAAAGAGAGAGGAAGAAATTACAGTACTTCAGGAACAGGAAGAATGGAAAAACTTACCCTGTCCTGTTTTCATGTGTTTCACATTCTTATCCTTACTATTTCCCCCGTGTCCTCTTAATCTGATTCTTAATATCAATGATTAAACTGGGAATTAGTTCAGTTCTGGCTGCAGGATTAAGACCTACCATAGAACCAAGTCCGCCAGAGTTATCCTTATATTTTCACATGCTGTAGTGCCATTTTTGAGAGAATTTCAAGTTGCTATACATCAATACAACCGTTATAGTATGCATTAAGTCCATAATAACTACATAAATTTCAAAAAAGTGCAATAAACTACAAAAAATTTAAAATCGTTTTTGTTTTGTTTTTTTACTAGTTAGAGAGATTTAAGAGGTTTATCCCTCAAAACTGTAAATACAAAAAAGTTGCACAAAATAGTTTCTAACAACAGGAAATTTATTTTGAGTGTCTTCATAGTTTTATTTTTGAGATACAACAATTTTTATCTCCTGCTGGAAAAACGAAAATAAATGGCCTGTAATTGTATAGCGCTTTACCAGTCCCTAAGGACCCCAAGGCGCTTTACACATCCACCCATTCACACACAGGTGATGGCAAGCTACATTGTAGCCACAGCCACCCTTGGACACACTGACAGAGGCGAGGCTGCCAGACACTGGTGCCACCGGGCCCTCTGACCACCACCAGTAGGCAACAGGTGAAGTGTCTTGCCCAAGGACACAACGAGCGAGACTATCCAAGCCGGGGCTCAAACCGGCAACCTTCCGATTACAAGGCGAACTCCCAACTTTTGAGCCACGATCGCCCCATAAATATTATAATGCAAATTTGCAAAAAAACCCCAGCATGTGCATCAAAATAAACTATGTCCAGCAGTGCAATTTGAGTTCTAAGCATCCTAGAAACTATTCAGAAAAGCATGAAGTCAAACATGACTTCTAAAAACACCAGTATAGGCTTTCAAGGCCCCGAAGGTAAAAAACTACATTTTCTGCGAAAATGATGCCACTTCCAGTTTCGGGCAGGTAATGGCGGACATGCGATAGTTTGCGCTGACGTCTATTCCAACTTAAGAAGTGTTATGAACAGCTGATCAGATCGGCAAAGTGTGTTTTTGTTGCTGCAAGTGCTTTTTATGCTGTTTCTCCAAAGCTATTAGTGGAAGGAAACTGTGACCTAGGACAAGCTGATGGCATAAGATGTAAGTACAACTCCTCCTGTTTCATGTGCAAACAAAAGTATTGTGCTAGCTTACGTGGTTCCGGTTCTACAGGGATTTTAAAATAATTGCAAAAGGGAGTGTACCCGCTCAGACCGGTTTTAAATCATCATCATCATCATCATCAACTTTATTTATAAAGCACTTTAAAACAACCACAGCTGACACAAAGTGCTGTACATTGGAACTGTAAAATAAAATTACATGAGATATAAATAAAAAACAAATAAAAGAAGAGTGAAATCATTAATTAAATAACTACTGCATTAAAAAAGAAACTAAGTCTCACTGAGGTTAAAAGCCAAGGAATAAAAGTGGTTAAGGAGTTGATTGTTGAAGCTAATACTACTATTGTATCATTGAAGCTTCCAGACTTGAGTGCTGTTGTAGTGTTGTCATTCATGGATTCCAGTGTGAAACATTGTTACTTGTGAACATGTCCCCTTTAGATGAACAAGTGTTTCATAATAGTTTGCAGAAGGTTTGTTGGACATTCTAACTTTTGCAGTTTGTGTCATTTATTTAATAAAATAAAATGTCTTTCTCATTTTTATTCAGTTATACTTTAATGGACATTCCCTTTCAGTGGTTGCTTTCACTGTAACACATTTACCTATGAAATTATAGCAACATCCTGGCAGATAATTTTCTAGAATACATTTGCAACAACAGGTTCGTACTGTGAAGCAGTTGTGCCACCATACTGCTCTCACAGTGTTCCTACTATATTCTCATTACTGTGATGTATTAAGTGGCATGTTTAAAATAACCATCACGGCACTCCTGCTGGTGCTGATCTGATCAAAACTAAACAACCACCTACTCAGTTTTCTAAAGAAATTTTAGACCAACTTTTTATACATTTTTTAATTTATGCAGTTTACATTTGTTTTTTATGTTGACTGCCTGCTAAATGATATAGTGGGATCTGATAAAATGTGATTTGACATAGATGAGTTACAGGTAGACAGAGCAAGGCTTAAAGTTAAAGTTATTACATCTTAAATGGCAACAGTTTGCAATTTTTTTACACAAAAAAATATAGTATTTAAAGAGCGTCAAAGTACTTTATACATGACTGCATGTAATATTAAATCACGTGGTGGCATTACAAATTATAGTATCACACTAGTCTAAAATAGATTTAGATTTGAATATGTTCTTTTTCTGAATAACTGTCGATTGCAGTTTTAGTGGTGTCAGTTTGTGATGACTTCTGAGAAGAAGCTGAGTTGCCAGAGCTCCACTTGTAGTGTTCGTGAAATCTAAACTTTCTCTCTCCGTTCCATCCCTTTTCATGTCTCTCCTTTCATCTTCCCATCCTTTCCTCTTTCAACTTCCTGTGTTAGTTTAGTCCTGCAGCATCCAATTGCACACAAACTCACATATTCACATACACTTGTCTCTATCTCCTCACATACAGCTCCAAATTATGGAGTTAACCGATCCATTAACAGGAAGGAGAGAGAGAGCCAGCATGTCAAATATCAGACAGGACAGCTTGAGAGAAGTGGAGAGGACAAAAGAGGAGAGGAGGGGAGGAGAAGAGGAGAGGAGGGGACCTCTTATTGAAATGGAAATAGAACAGGCCAATTAAAGCATTTCACTGGGAGCTTGTTTGCATCTCCAGCTCAGCACTCACAGATTATATATACAGCACATTATGGAGTAATGAATATGAATAAATTGAACTCCTCAATTATCATGCCACCACTGGGTCTCAATTAATACAATGTACTTCTTAATCATAATCTAAATAAATATATTTTTCACTCACCATATAAAAGCATTCACCTTTAAATCCCATCTCATTGAGACTAAAAGCTGATACAGCACAGGCCTTGTTTATCCATTTAACCATATTTAAGTACACTACATAGGCCAGCTAATGATAATATATACTAAAAGACTTATTATTTAAAATCCACGTGGAAGCAAAGATACATGGAAGCCATAATATGAATTAATTCAAATGCATGAGGTTATTTATAATGCGCTCTATGTGAATATACCTTTGGAGTCATTACTTACTGGTAATGAGTCTTAATCCTCAGTTATTTTAGACATCGGAAGTTAAACTGCTGCTTAACCATTGCAAACACTGGAAATACTTTTCTGGCTGAAGCAGAAAACCCAACTTTTTTTTTTTAAATCCATCTTAAATCCATGTGGAATATTTGGACTCCACTATTCTCGCTGATCTATTCAGAGTTAAAAATCTCTCTGTTACTGTGGATCACTGTAACAGAGAGCTCTGTAGCAGGTATTTCAGGTTTTTGCTAGGACAAAACACAGAATCCAAGTGCCTTCTCCACTGCTAAACAATGATGCTCCACTTTCCTGTCCACACTCAAACATGAAGTTAAGATTATGATCCTCAGCTCTGCTACCTGAGCGCTTGCTGAGCAAGCCTGGTCCAGCCTTTAATTCACTGCAGCATACCTCCACTGCTGGGATAGCAAATAGTGCCGTTGCCCTTTTCACCTCAGCCTTTATTTTAGACATTAAAGGTCAGGAAGTATCTGAAGACCTAATTTACAGTCAGAAAAAGTATCCGTCTTACTTACACTATCAAAAATAAATAAATAAATGCACATGGATAAATTTACACATGACATTTGTAAAGTTCTCAGCAAACAGTGTATCTCTTTCTCCTCTCCCTCAAATGCGCTCTGTGAGCCTGCCACTGCCCTTTGGAGTGATGAAACTATGAGTTTCATGACTGCAAACAAGCTTGAAACTTGTGCAAAAGCATCCAGAATCACTGAACTCTGCTGCCCAGTAGAATCAGCCAGAAGCTCAGCCTTTGAATCGGGTGGTTATATTGCCTTCGCTGCAACAAAAATAAAAGGAATCTTGGGACTTGTTGCATTGAAGGCACATTCCAACACTTTGCTAATCAGAGTTTAAGACAGCCAGTGCTTTCTAGTTTGTTTTTGCAGACTGAGACAAATGAGCCAGACCTTGAAAACTATCTGGCAGTGACCAGCAAGGGAAATTAACTTTGAGGGTTTTTACAGAAGATATTTCCTCCGAATGAAGAAACTGCACCTTAAAAAAAAGCACTATAAATATCTGCATTTTCAAGTGGCACAAGTTAAAACTGCTTGTATATGTGATAGACGATGTGGTGGCTCAGTGCTTAACCGCTTAACAGAAATGTCTGGGCTCTTTCACCGAGGAAGTTTCAGCTTTTTCTCTGTGACACTTTGTTGTGATCCAGCTTTTACTTGGAGGATTTGCAATGTCACATTTACTATAGATTCAAGGGTGTCTGTTTGTGTACTATAATACTGTGATAAACTGGCAAGCAGTCTAGTGTGGACCAAGCTTTTTAATAGATCCAAGCCTCTGGAACCCAACAAATATGCTATGCTATGTAATAGATGCACGTATAGAAATGCTCCCTCAAACACATATTGCATATGGTTTCTTGCTTGGATAACTGTGCTTGTAGTTCATCTTTTTTTTCAGTGATAAATTTTTGTGTCATGCTACCGCTGCTTTTTCAAATTTGCCCTAACGCAATAGTATCTTAGAAAGGTTATGATCTTGTTTCAATAAATTCTTAATAGACTTGTAACTGAACAAACACGAAGAGAGCACATAGCAGGGTTTGTTTAGGTCCTGATGCTAACAAAGATCCCAACAAACACCAGTTTGAAATAGATAAACAAAGCTTTCTGGCACTTGTAGAAGTGATAATTGAAATTGTTAACATTCGTTATGACAACTCTTAATTGGGGCTCAAATGAACAGTGATAATGCGTGAAATGGCATATAAACTGAGCCGCTCTTACAGACTCTAATGCAGCCTTGAGTTTCTGTTAGTGCTGAGACCTCTGCTCTCTGTCTCCCACTTTGACAGCCTCTTAGATGAATGCTCCCTGCTTTGTGGAGCTGACTTTGTTGTTTTCCCAGGCAGCCATGTGCAACTAGGCTAATGAGTACATTTAGCTGGAAAATGCTGAGGTAACAATTTCATCAGTTGGTGTGTGTGCGTGAATGAGTGTGTGCACAAAGGAATGGATGTGCGTGCATGTGTGAGTGTGTGCGCGCGCGCGCATATCATCTGTTTATTAAGGTCACAGCGAGAGGCTGAAGTTTGATATGAAAAAACTAATTAGAGACTTATCCTGCTCTTTGCATCACACCTTTCCACTCACAACAACCTCGTCTTCCATGCATCCGTGTCTCTCTGACTCATTTGTGCTATATGTCTGTATCTGTCTCACCTCCCCACTGTCACTTTGCAGCTCCCTCTCACCTTCTTAAACTGTCTAATGTAATCCCTCCATAACATCCTTTCTTTCATGCCTCAGTTCATTTAACCGTTCATGTGAGATTTTATTTATCGTCTTCTTAACAGATATAGTGCAGTTCTGAAGGATAAGGGGGATCCAAAAAGCTGCTAAATAAGTGGTCACTGAGTGTATAAAGATAAATAGATAATGTTGGATGCCTCAAATGATTTAAGGGGCTTATTTGTTGTTGTTTATGTTGTTGTCTGACAATCCATCCACGATTCTCAGTAGTTTGAGTTCAGCTTTTTGCAAACCAAAGTTCTGCAACTATTCTTGTTCCACAGCGAGAACAAAAAAAGTTTATTTGCAGCAGTGTTGAGTAGTTACACCCTGAAGATTTAATTCCCTCCCTGTAGTAATATATTGCTTTCAAGTCTTATACAGATTATATTTTGGGGCATTTTGTATGCAGTAGCTTGAGTTAGGCAGCTCTTTTTTAAAAAAATGACTAAACTTAAAGAAATAAAATGTAAGTATAGCAGTGACTTTGTCTCCCCCTCCCCCAGTGAGCTTTTTTTGTCCTCCATAAGTCTCCTTAAATTTAAACCATAAATTAACGATTTTGAATAGAAGAAGTCTTTGCAGGCTAACTTGATGTCCAGATGTTAACTTATTTAACAGAAGAGTTTTGCAGTATATCGAGGCTGAGTATCATTAGGCATTTAACGGACCCTGCTGAGAGAGAGAGAGAGAAAAAAAACTTAATTGAAACGTTGCTGGTTTCTTTCATTAGACTCAAAGGGTAAAGGTAAATAGTTTAATGGTTTAATAGTAAATAGTTATAAATAGTTTGTTCTGATTGTTCTGTGAGTGTAGTAGTGGTAGACGGGAAAAATAGGAACTTAGATGACTTTTCTGTCATATTCTGCTTCAGAGTTATGCTAATCCCTCTGTTTTTATATAAATAATGACAAATAATTGATGACAAAAATATGAATGAGGGTGAAATATATAAAAAATTAGAGTAGGAGGTTGGAGAACAACTATAAAAGAGGAAAAAATAGATTGTTATTTCTTGTTTAGCATAAATGAGACCAGTTCTGTACTTTTCCTCGTCCTAGTAAGTCTGCATGTCTGTTCTGCTGATGCCTGTCCTCTGAGCATCTGTTCTGTACTGCAGTAATGTTGCTTCTCCATTTGTGCTACACTTTCACAAACTACAACTTTTCGCAGGGTCACTGAATGCAAGGATATAAGTTACACTACCAAGCACAGCTTTTTGTTTCTCATCATTTATAATTAGCATGTCCTGTAGTATGTGTTAAAACAATTTACTGTGCATATTAATTTCATATTCCTGAGCGTCGGTAGTTTTAAACTTATCCACTATAATATTATTCCTAATACAAATGTAGATCAGTTGTTTTGCAAATGGTAGCATCTTGTCTCACAAGGATTTGTGTAGGCAGTCGCCATCAACAGGGGTCACTGCATTTGATAGGAAGAAAGCTGAGCAATTACATGGCAGTTTGTGCTCAGCAAACCATGAAAATGCCATATCATATCATGCAAACAGAAGGAACAGATGCTGTTTTACCCCAGAAGAACCACTTCTTTGAGACGTATGATTGAGTGTTACTTTGCATCACTGACCCCTTGTACACAAAAAATGTTGTAACAATTGAAACAGAGGTTTAAGTGTGATTTTTCATGTGATGGGACCCCAGCTTCTGATGTAGCTGTGCAAAGACTCCATTAGAAATAAATCAGATAGTATTTTTTGTTGTAAGCTCCAACAGATTCTCTTTAAAGATGGGCTGTGGTCTGCTGACCTGGTCTTTGTGGATTTACAGCTAACTTAAAGTTACACTTAAGCCCATAATGGCTGCTTTCTAACTTCCAGCCACTATAAAAGTGAAATTTAGCAAGTGTTACTCAAGAATACCATCAGCTGAAAATAAAATTGATGACTTCAAGTACTTAGCTACCATATTGAAATTAATTTGAGCAGTTATGTGTTGTGAAATTGGACATTGAACACTGGAGGTGTACGGTACATATTGTACTCAGAAAGAAATGAACACAAATAGACTCCAACTTTTTATCATCATCATCCATTGAAAACTGTTTCTAGTACTCAACTGAAGTATGTACATCAACCAACTAAACTAAAAGAACATGCTCCTGGATTGTTGTCTCGATGTGGCATTATTAATCAAAAGCTGCCAAAAATAAAGGAACTAAAAGACTAAACACTGCATATACAATGGTTGTCATCACTGCTGATTCAGCAATAATTTGTATAATTTTTCAAACCCCTTGACGTGAATATTTTTATCTTTTCTGCCTGCGTTCACGTTCATTCTTGCTTTGTTCCAGTATGAGGCAGATTTGGGGTGAAAAGCTTGTTCGTCATTTATTTGGTCTAAAAATTAAAAGACAGCGTAGCTGCTGTATACGGTTTGAAAAGACATCAATCAGTTAAATAAGGATTCTCACATCCACTGCAACCCACATCATTTTTGCGTTGTTAGTTTTGTCAGCCATTCCCCATCTCCAGTCTTTCCTTTCCATCTTGTCCCACCCTCTATTTTCTACACTATTCCTCTTTCGTCTCATTTCTACTGCTCTAATCGGATACTTGTATCTCTCTTGTGTGCATTTGAGGAGGAGGGAGGGCCAGCTATAGTAATAAGACCATTAATCATTGTGAAGAATTCACAGAAAAATCAGCCAACCTTGTTGAATTTGACAACCGCTACATTGGCTCTATATGCTGGAACATAATATATGGTCAGATAAGAAGCTTTGCATGTGACCCATGAGGTATTTTTCCAGGATTCTGTTCATTTTTATTGGCCTTTGCCTGAATGTATTAGGTTTCTCATTCAAATATATGCATTTGTCACTGCTTTTTCCCACAAAGTGTTAATATTCTGTACACGCTGAATATTAATCAGAGCAACATGGCTCCTAGCTAGTTAGTTCCCTCCTTAGCAAACATATCATATGCAACCATAGGGTGGATGCAGCAATTTATGTAGGATCTCAGAAAGTGGGAACCTTTTTATATGTATATATATATTTTTTTGCTTAAAGTCAACCTTAATCAGGCCTGTGAAGGAGATGCTTTGTTGTTCATATAGCATCTTTCTTCATATGGAAACTGATACATAAGAGAAAAAACTGTTTAAATTTTTAGGCTGTTAGCAGCTGCTTTGGTAAATTCATGAACGATCTTCAAGAATTTACCAACTGTATTAAGGTCCCAGTCACATAGGCCTAGAAAAAAGTTGGCAACTGCTTAGTAACCACAGGTTGCAAGGGAAAAATGTGTATTCCCCAACTGGTTGGCAAGTGGTTGCCGGGGGTTTCTTGCTGGTACCAGGTGAAATTGGTCACAAAGAGTTATACTTTGCTATATTAGGAATACCCGTCTTTTTTGCCGAGGTTGGCTGTAATTTGTGTAAAAGATACCATCTTTCCTGCAAACATTCACTAATTACTCGCTAAGCAGTAGTAGAGCAGGAGCAAAGCTGAAACAGAACCTTCAGTGTAAAAGTTGCACAATTTGAAACATGTTACTTTCACAAATAATGGACAAATTTTAGTCTGAAGCTGAATTTTCTACATTTACATCATACATATTCAGTTTTTCAAATTTCACTTTCTTGAGTTAGCTAGTGATCGTTTGGAGACAAGTTGGTACCTCCCATGCAATCTACGAGAGACCTTAGCAATCTGCCAGCAACCAAAGGAATCAAAAGGACATTACTTGTGCAGCACCCTCTTTGGGAGTGATTTTGCCTACAGCCATGGTCAGGGAATAAACATTTTTCCCTAGCAACTGGAGGATGCCAGGCATTCCCAAAGGCCTAAGAAAATCCCTAAAAGAAACAAAACGCTGCTTGTGCTGTATAATTTCTTCAGTCTATAGCTCTTAAAGCTTAATGGCTAGTTTTGTGCTATGCTCTTCATCAAACATTCATAAAAGGCCACGTCCACCCTCCCCCAATATTTATCAGTCATTAACAAAGTGGCTGTGGGCCCTCCCAAGAGTTTGACAGCACTGTGTTAGACTAACAGGTAGTGATTAGAGATTAACAGAATAGTATCATTACCCCATACAATCATTAAGGTCATCATAAAGGCTGTTTTTCCTGGTTTTGATTTATAGAGGAGTGTAACTGCCCTCCAGATGACGGTCGGTATTGGCAAACTTGCTATTGATTTACATAATCGTAGCAGAGCCCACCCACTGCAGCCCTCAGAGGCAGTTGAGCAGATGCTCCTCATCCACATTAAATGTGTTTAATGAAAGCAAATAATGTTTTTTAGACATCCAAACCGTGGTGTTGGTTTAAAACTTTGTGTGTGTGTGAGGAGAAATGAAAAGCAAATGTAGAGACCATACTAACTTTTCTTCTGGTTTAAGCCATGAATGGAATCACAGATTGTTTCAGAGGGCTTTTTTTCTGGTCAATACCCACATGAATGCAGTTTTAATGAGTTTGGCTTCTAGACAGAGATGTTTCAAACCCCCTGATGTAGGGGATTAATAACCTTAGAGAGAGGAGCTGCAATAATAAGAATAGAATATTTCTGGAAAGTAAGTGTGTGTGTGTGTGTGTGTGTGTGTGTGTGTGTGTGTGTGTGTGTGTGTGTGTGGCAGCAGGTTTAAGTACTAAGAGCATATAGCTGTTTATTGTTTTTTATGTGTGTGTGTGTGTGTGTGTGTGTGTGTGTGTGTGTGTGTGTGTGTGTGTGTGTGTGTGTGTGTGTGTGTGTGTGTGTGTGTCTGCTATGCACTTCTGATAATATTATTGTTGCTCGGGAAAGGGCAATGTCACGCATGTATACAGACACACACACACACACACACACACACAGCTCAGTAATGTTACACATGAAGGGTGTCAGTAATAGGATTCTGGTCAGGCCAGTGTGACCACGCTGTACTGAACTAAGGTCATTGATACCGTATCAGGAGCTGGGAGAGAGTGAATTTGGGCAGAGGAGGGGGCAAAACTGAAAGGGTGAGAGAGGAAAACAAAGGACCACACTGGCAGGAAAAGACTGAGATTGACGAAAAGAAAGAAAGGCTGGCCGTTTTGATGAAACTGTCATTTAACTGTGAGCTTTTCCAGGGGACTCTATATATTTTTTTAACAGAAAAAACACTGCGCCTCTCAGCTATCACCTATTACACACAATTTCTTTTGCCTCTCTTTTTATTCTCTCGTCTTTTTTCCATTCTGTCTTCTCAACTCCTCTTCTTTCGTCCCCATGCTCCCCCTACACTGTTTTCTCACACTGCTGCTTCTGTCTCTCCTCATCTTCCAACCTCTTCTCTTCTCTTCTCTCCTCTCCTCTCCTCTCCTCTCCTCTCCTCTCCTCTCCTCTCCTCTCCTCTCCTCTCCTCTTCTCTTCTCTTCTCTTCTCACTCCTCTCCTCTTCTCTCCCCTCACACCTCCTTAGCCAGGTCTATTTTCTGCCTGTCAGGCAGTTTGCAGACAAGGACTGTTTTCTACCCTGGTGAGACTCTTTTCACCGTGTGTGCATGTGTCTGTGTACACATATTGTACAAGTGGCCTTTTGATTTATGTTTACATTTGTGTCCGACTGTGCACGTATGTGTTTGAAAGACGAAAACTGACCATATTTTGTGAGCGACCATTTGCTTCCTGTGCTGTATACCTACATTTGTGTGTGTGTGTGTGTGTGTGTGTGTGTGTGTGTGTGTGTGTGTGTGTGTGTGTGTGTGTGTGTGTGTGTGTGTGTGTGTGTGTGTGTGTGTGTGTTCTCCTGTTGTGACAGTGTTGAAATCCAAGCTGACATCCCCTTCTCCCTGCAGTAGCATATGCCCCTCAGCAAGACCACTGGGAGACTACAGAGAGAGAGAAAGAGGGAGGGGGATAGAGAAGCAAGGGGTGAGAGTTAGGGAGGGCAAAAATAGAGAGAGCAGGGCAGATGATGGGTAATGAGTTGCAAGGGAGGGAGGAGGATGGATGGAAAATGAGATGGGATGGAAGGAAAGTGAAAGGGGAAATAGCCAAAGAGGAAGAGAGAGGAATAAGAAGAGAGCCACTGACTGAGACCAAGACAGAGGGAGAGAAAGCACCCCCACTGCGTTCCTTTTCAGTCCTGCTAGCGTTGGCATGTGTTAAATGTAAAGCTGCTGGCTGACTCACCATGCTACCAGCTGATATTCAGCACTCTCTACTGCTCTTGTCTGACAGAGAGACAGAGGGAGAGAGAAAGGCTAGCAGCTTAGATTCAACACTGTCTAGTTCGACAGCGGGGAACAAAACTGAGGCAGAGGCCACCAGCAAATTACCGAAACTATGTCCTTTGCTTAGCCATCTGAAAAGTTTGGTTTTTTAAAAAGATATTGTCCAGTTCATGAACACTGTTGAAATGCTGCAATCCTCTGAATTGAAAGGACTAAATTACTTGTGTCACTGACCAGATCAGTAGCTTTATGCCAGCAAGTCCTCTAAACTAAGAAGCTTTTATTACAGCCTTGGGAAGGATGGCTCCTCTTCTCAGAGCCATTGAAAGCTTTTTCAATAAGGAGAAATCATTTGAAAGATGCAACTGTGATTTTCTGAAATAAGGAATTTTAATTATACACTATCTGGCCATTAGACATGGATGAAACTATACATCAGAGGAGATTCTAACAGTGGTAGGAAGTAGGACAGGACCCCCCAGAGTCTAGACACTGGTGGTGCCAGAGAGGAAGCAGGTGGAGACTTGGATGAGGATCTTTATCTAGCCAGGATTAGGTGGAGATGGTGGGGAGGTGGGTCGCATGAATGGGAGTCCAAAAGGCAGAGTGACAAAAGAACACTGAGATTTAAAGAAAACAGAATAGAGGCTCACTGGTTTGTGGAGGGTGGGCAAAAAAGGACTGGGCCAGACTGATGATGACAGAAATGAGTCTGACAGTGTGGGAAAGCGGAAGTGAGGTGCAGTATAGAATTACAGGCAGATGAATGAACACAGATCCTCCTTATTGAACTTACATGTAACATTTATTTAGAATCACTTAATTTGAATTTTAAAAAAACTTAAACTAAGGGAAAATGTGTGTTTGGGGTGTGAAAAACCTTAAGGTAATATTATTAATATGTGTTTCTCCCAGATTCTTATTCTGTATTGGCTCCTTGCTAAATTTAACATTTAATTTAAAATCCTTTTCACATTTCTGAATGTTTATGACCCATCATAGTGTTAAATTATCCCAGCAGAGCACTTCACTCTCAGACTGCAGGCTTAATTTGTGGGCGCTAGAGTACAATAGGAGGCAGAGACTTCAGCTATGAGGTTCCTCTCCTGTGGAACAAGCTAGAAGTTTGGATTTTGATTTCAAGCTTAGACTTAAAACTATAAACTGTTTGATAAAGCTGTTATTAAGCTTGGGTTAGGTGATCCTGAGTCATCACTTAGCTATGTTGCTAGCCTCAGGCTGATGCACTGAGCATTTCTTTTCTACTCCCCTTGTTTTCATTCCTCATGTTTTTATATAACACTGTTGCATATCATACATCAACCGTTGTCTCCACTCTCCTGTAGTTTGTGTTCTGTCATTTTGTCTGTGGTATCGTTACACTCCTCTTCTCTGTTGTATCTTTTGGTCATGTGTTTCAGGACTACATAACAGTGATCACGCTGTCCTTTAAATCTCAGCAGTAGGACACACTGTCAGCCTGCAGTGTGTCCTACATAATGGTGCTGTTGGGTTAGTTCAATAATATAAGATGTAGCATTTCAGATTAAAATGAGCTTTTGAGAGTGATTCCCCCTCTCACTGCAGAATTTTTTGTCTCTGGCTCTTCTTTCTGTTTTTTTTTTTTTTTTTTTGTTTGTTTGTTTGTTTGTTTTATTAGATGAAATTTTATTATCATACAAATAAGCTCTACCTTTGCTCAAAAGTCCAGTAAGTACATTCTGCTGAATTTTGTCTTTTTAACACAACATACATTATTGAATGAATGTTCAGCCAGTGGTCATTACACTTTATGTGTCCCATTATGTGGTTGTGTTAGGCCTCAGTAACACAGGCCTAGAGACCTGTCAGCACCTCCTGTGGGAACTTCTGGTTACCAGGTGAACAATTGTATTGCCCAATCACTGGAGAGCAGTTGATGGAGGTTTATGGATGGATGGTTAATAATGATAATAGCGCTTTTCTAGACACCCAAAGCGCTTTACAATTCCACTATTCATTCACACACTGGTGGAGGCAAACCACAGTTGTAGCCACAGCTATCCTGGGGCAGACTGACAGAAGTGAAGCTTCCATATCGCACCATCAGCCCCTCTGGCCAACACCAGTAGGCGGTAGGGTAGGTGAAGTGTCTTGCCCAAGTACACAATGACCAAGACAGACAAAGCTGGGAATCAAACCGGCAACCTTCCGCTTACAAGATGAGCTTCCCAACCCCCAGAACCACGGTCGCCCCTAAATGAGCGGTTAATGAGTGGAACTGGTTGAAGACAATTCCTCTATTTTGGTGGCTAGCAGGCTGCTGTAGTCACCCATGGATAGCATGCTAACTAACCCCTGAGCAATAGTGAAACTTGAAAAAGTTGTGACTAACAACTTAAGTCAAAGCCTTTCAAAAGGTGCAACTCTTATACAACATCTCGGAGAATGGTTGGCAAGTGTTTGCAGGAAATTCGGTGTATTCCAAACTACGGTTGACTGCGGCAAGTGACCAAAGCAATTGCTTTTCACTGCTGCACCATATACCTCTTTGAATGAATTTTGCCTGGTAACAGCAATCAATCCTCCAACCAATCAGAAAAACACATTTTCCCCAGCATCTGGCACTCACTAGGGGATCACTTACCAGTTTCTGGTATGCATGACTGGGGTGTTAGAAATTCATATAACAGTTACTACCAGCAACCTCTAGCAATCCTCGAGGTCAGGAAATATTTATTTTTCCAAAGTGACCAGTGGTTGCCAGCCAGTTGCCAAACTGTCTCTAAGCCTGTGTGACTGGGACCTAAATATTTTGAAAGAGCCATCCCACAATTGAAAATTGTATTTTATTTGATTGTGTACAAGTCTTTGACTGTCTTGTAGAGTAAAAAATCTAAAATGTCTCTTGGGCATGTTTGAAGGATCATAATAAAGCTGTGTGAAAGGAGAAAGGAAGAGAAAAAAAGGTATGTGCATGGGGATGTGGGGGCTGGGTTTATAGTCACTTTGCATGAAACTCAGATTAATATCGTTGGTTCAGTTCCCACTGGAGACATCCTTGTGAAAGAAGAACAGGATGCTTTTCTGGTATGTTAAGGCTATTTTTATGAAAATCATTTACAATATACAGTACTACATCAGGAAAGGAGACTTATGGGGGAGATGAGTTACTTATCAATCACGTATCACAGTTTTTAAGACATCATATATCAGTGCTTTTCATATTTTTATATACAGCTGTGACTGAGTGTGTGTTTGCTTTTTCAGTCTCCACACTGATGTTGGCCTGACAGAAGCCAAGGGCTTTGTTTAAGGGCATCTCTACATTAGGTAATTTCGCTTTGGCCAATGATTTTTATTACAAGCTCGTCATCTAGATAGTGCAAACCCCAAATTCATTTTTTTAGAAAATGTTTCTGCACCAAGAAAGCTTGCAGGATTTAAAATGTATTCTATTTCTTTATCCAGCAACAGTGGGATTTTTATATCAGCAATAGACAGAATTTAGAAATTTTAGAGGATCTTTTTTTTCTGCAGGCAAAACCATTTTAATAAAGTACAATTTAATGTTCCAGTGAAATGTCTTTGGTGGGGGTGAAGAAAAGGAGGTTTGAAGGAGAGAAAGATTCTGAGGGGGCTGGTTTACAGTGTACATAATTATATAGTGTGCATATGTGCATGAAGGTGATCCAGTCATGTTGTAATGTATTCTGTGGCCTTGGACAGGTTACATGAATAGTACGGAAACTGAATTTGATTTTAATTGGATTAGAAACATCCCCCAATAATAATAACAACTGTAAGTGTATCAGCAACTTAAAAATCCAAAAATATGTGGTTCTTAAACCTCTGTCTTCTCTCACCTCCTCCTCTCGTCCGCCTGTTCCGTTTTAGTTGTTTCAGCACATCAACACACTTTTCACTACAGTACCTGCTGATCGGGAGCCTTGATGACCGTACTGAAATCTAAAATGATTTCCTTTGCAATTTTTTCTCCAACATCAGTAAAATGCCATAATGATAGTGTATGCAGTTTTCTGGGGCTGATTGTGTAGGCAAGCTAACAAAATTACTCTACTGTGCCTATACCGTGATTGATGATGAAACGGTACAGCTGCAGAAGACAATATGAGAGTGATACCATGGGAACAGACATTAAAATGGTGATATTGTATCTTGAGAAGAATTTTTAAAGATGTAATTTTACTCAAATAATTAAAAAAAAAACAACTTCCCATTCAGATACTATTTGATACTAAAAAATTAAATCTGATTAAATACGCATTTGCAATGGTATCAGTACCAATAATGTCGTCTTTGCATCCTCTGGATGAACTTCACACAGCTTCACCACTGTAGGCAGCGAGCCAGAAAGCCCCTCCCTTCACTAGCAGCTGAACACATGAAGAGTAGCACAACGAACTTGGGGAAACATTTTAAAAGCTGACAGCCCATAAGTATTGAACATCTAGCATAAATGTCATGGTTAGCTGTTTAACTATTAGCAGTTACTCACATTAGCTACTTGTTAATTTTACATTAAGATAGCAGCTGGCACTTATGGCTGCAAAAACACTGGATTTCCAATACTGAAACGGTAACACCAATGTAAGAGCTACACAGCAAAGGTTAACAGTCCCGCGTGTCTGTAACATTAACCAGCAGTCTTAATCTAACAGGATAACACACTTATTTGTGGCTAAAGAGCGTTGAGCTTCTCTTAACCTCCCAGACTGAAGCAGAGGACAAACAGAAACAGCAGCAGCCTATTTTGACAACTATATGAAAATAAGTGAGTGACGATAAGTGACCAGAGGCTCAGGAAATAAACAGAGTACATATTTGCACAGACAATATTATCCTAACCTTTACTTAGAAAACATTTATGTCTCCTAGTTTTTCTCAAAAGTAGTTTCACGCTTCATATTTTCCAGGGTATTGGTATTAAGTTTGAAAACCACAAACTTGGGATCGCCTTTGCCATGATTGTCATGACTGAATACTGGGCTTTCTCAAAGGATCGGCTGCTATTTATAGATTTATATATATAAACACCCAGCACGCCCCTGCGGGTGGTTTATCCTTCAAGCTCGGGTCCTCTACCAGAGGCCTGGGAGCTTGAGGGTCCTGCGCAGTATCTTAGCTGTTCCCAGGACTGCGCTCTTCTGGACAGAGATCTCTGATGTTATTCCCGGGATCTGCTGGAGCTACTCGCCTAGCTTGGGAGTCACCGCACCTAGTGCTCCGATTACCACGGGGACCACCGTTACCTTCACCCTCCACATCCTCTCGAGCTCTTCTCTGAGCCCTTGGTATTTCTCCAGCTTCTCGTGTTCCTTCTTCCTGATATTGCTGTCATTCGGAACCGCTACATCGATCACTACGGCCGTCTGCTTCTGTTTGTCTACCACCACTATGTCCGGTTGGTTAGCCACCACCATTTTGTCCGTCTGTATCTGGAAGTCCCACAGGATCTTAGCTCGGTCATTCTCCACCACCCTTGGGGGCATCTCCCATTTTGACCTCGGGACTTCCAGGTTATACTCGGCACAGATGTTCCTGTACACTATGCCGGCCACTTGGTTATGGCGTTCCATGTATGCCTTGCCTGCTAGCATCTTGCACCCTGCTGTTATGTGCTGGATTGTCTCTGGGGCATCTTTACACAGCCTGCACCTGGGGTCTTGCCTGGTGTGATAGACCCCAGCCTCTATATACTCAGAGCTTGTTCTTGTGCTGCCATGATTAGTGCCTCTGTGCTGTCTTTCAGTCCAGCTTTGTCCAGCCACTGGTAGGATTTCTGGATATCAGCCACCTCCTCTATCTGCCGGTGGTACATACCGTGCAGGGGCCTGTCCTTCCATGATGGTTCCTCGTCTCCCTCCTCTTTCTTGGGTTTTCTGCTGCCTGAGGTATTCACTGAGCACTCGGTCAGTTGGGGCCATCTTCCCAATGTATTCTTGGATGTTCGTTGTCTCATCCTGGACTGTGGTGCTGACACTCACCAGTCCCCGGCCCCCTTCCTTCCGCTTAGCGTACAGCCTCAGGGTGCTGGACTTGGGGTGAAACCCTCCATGCATGGTGAGGAGCTTTCTTGTCTTTATGTCAGTGGCTTCTATCTCCTCCTTTGGCCAGCCTATTACCCCAGCAGGGTACCTGATGGCCCGGATCTTGTTCTTACCATTCAGCTGACTCCTCAGGACTTGCCTGACCCTCTGCAGGTACTTGGTAGTTGCAGCTTTTCTAGCGGCCTCTTCATTGTTCCCATTTGCCTGCGGGATCCCCAAGTACTTGTAACTGTCCTCTATGTCTATAGAGTATATATATATATATATATATATATATCTTTGCGGGATCACTTATAATTGCATTGGCCAGACAGAAATCTGAAAACTTCAATGAAACTAAAAACTATTGTAAAACTATGGTTAGACAGCACAAATAGATCAGTGAGAGCAGCTGTGGCTCAGGAGGTCAAGGTGGCAGACGCCTAATTGGAAGTATATAGAATAAAGCACTGTAGGAACGTGTGTGAATATGGCTTCAAGTAAAAAGAGCTTTGAGTGGTCAGTCAGAAGAGAAAAGGACCAGATAAATATCAGTCTGCTTACCACACCTATGGGATCTTATGTGAAGCATGCAAACATAAACAGCATCGTCAGCTATTAGATTTAACGTGGCTGGACTGAACAGTTTTTGGACACACCATTTCTCCTTCCCCTCTCACTGTGTGACAAAGCTGCTCATGATCTTCAAACCTCCTTCAACAAAGCTCTGTTCTCGTGAGGCCTGATCCCTCCTAACCTTCTGTCTGTCTCTCTCCTGTCTTTCTCTCTCTGTCCCCCATAAGCTCTTTCTCCAACACCTCTCTTCTTTTCCATCTTTTGGTGTCTTTTTTCTCTGTTGCTCTCTTTTTGCCCTCCCCTCAATCTTTGTAGCAGGGATCAAACGAGTATCTCTCTGGTCCGTGCCCCGTCACCTGGGAGAACACACACACACCACCTCTCTCTCACACACACACACACACACACACACACACACACACACACACACACACACACACACACACACACACACACACACACACACTCATTCTGGCTTTCTCCGGTTTGTAGTCATCTTAATGTTTCTGATCGGGGTTTTAGAGTAGGACTCACCTATTGCTTTGCATCAAAGAAGAGAGAAATAGGTAGAGAAAGAAAAAGACCAAAGACACAAAGAGCAAAGAGTAACATGGTCGAACAGGACAGATTTAAAAAAAAAAAAAAAAAAGTCTTTCTTTGAATTGAACTAAAATGACCATGATAAAGATCAGAGCCAACCCTAACGGGGAGAAAAATCAAAAATCAAGCTAATGTTAAAACCCAAGTGGGTTTCTTCCATAAGATGCAACTCTTCTAAAAAAAACCTATTTCATTTCATTTTAAAGGAAAAGGACAGTAGTACAAAACAAAACCAGTACTTTTCTTTTCTTGGAGAAGGTGAAGTGTGTGGTTTGTAGCTTGCTGTAACCAGGGTTCTTCCCAATTTAATGCAAATCTTTTGCATTACATTTGATTACGATGGGTTTCAAGAGGACAGCATGGCACAAAGAAGGGGTTCTTGAGCAATAGTCCTCCAGGTTTCTGAAAGTGTTTCAAAGGTTTTCTTTGGACATTGGCTGCTTTTTTACCCATTTTCATTCCAGTCCCATTATCTTGCCATTATCAGAGGATTTTTTTTTTTATCATTTTCTTTTTCGTTAAGCCCCAATGCTGATAAAAATGACACCACCCAACTCTAGGAATGCACCAGTACTGTTTCTACACTACACACTACATTTTCAGTAACACAAGTGAATTTAATCCAAAGCACAGTAAACACAAAAGGTAAATCCAAACAATATTTTGGGGTGTGTATCTGTGAATTTATAGCAGTATCAATTATCAATTCTCCCACATACACTAGTTCCTAGTTTTCAAGGTACTCATAGAATTTACTCCAGTCCTTCTTCAGATTCAGTGCGTCTCATTTTCTTCTGTCTCCTCAAGTTATCCCAGACTGACTCTGTGATATTGATATCAGAGCACTGCAGGGGTCAGAGCAGGGTTTTTTTTACAGAGCTCATCTTTCTTCTGGTCTTTGAAGATGGTTCTCTGTGATGCTGACTGTATGTATAGGGATGTTGTCATGTTGGAGAATGAATTTGGACACCTGGCTGATGGTATTGTAAGATAAGAATGTGTCCAATAAGCATATGGTGTTTTTAGTTGTTTGGTCGAGGTAGGAAAAAAACTAATTTTAAAATATTTTTTAGTGGTGGGTTGGGATTATTCAAAACTGGATTTCGATGCAAAAAGAAAGCCTTACTTACCGTTTTGTGTCAGAAAACCTCTTTATTTATTTTTTTCAAAAGCCGAGTTTGGTCACTAAAGGATAAACAGCATCTGGCTGTGTCCTATTCTGAATTCCCTTATTGTTAAATTCCAGTCTTTATCTTCCCAGTCGTTTTTTAGACTGGCCCAGTTCAGTCCAGTCCTGTCCAGTTCGACTGAAAACTGAACAGGTGGTATGTGACAGCAGGTATGAGCTGACATCAAAGGATCCAAGGAGAGAAAGCATGAGAGAGGGAAGGAGAGAAAGGCGAGAAAAGCAGATCTGTAGATAAAAAGAAGGATAAAGAGAAGAAAACAATGAAAAGTATCGTGCACTAAACTGATGTGATGTGTGCTACGTGTAAAATAGCCGGTACTGTCTCCCTGCGGATACGTTTGGTGGTGTTAGGCAGGTGCGGATAACACGGGTCTGGATGTTTGTCTCTAGACCAACAGCTTGCGTGCTTAACTCTTGTGAATACCAATTGTTCTGCGGTGATAAAACTCGACTGCAAAATACCAAAAACAAGAAGAGAAAGTATCTCCATCTTTCCCTTTTCTTCATCTCTCGCTTACTTTCAGAAGTTTTGCTTGAAATCACCAACTTTTTATGTATGCGTTAAAACAAACTTTGCCCGTGCTTTCCTTGGATCTCTGCATGTACTTTCTTTTTTAAAAGTCAATGAATGCAAACTTACATTTGCTTTTAAATTCACAGCATACATATTTCGCTTTCACATACACACTGTCGCCCATATAGGAGGCACTCTGTGGTTGATGTCAGGTGAATGTGGACATTGTTTAACGAGCCCTGGGACACGGAGAGATCCAGGCAAGGGAGGGGACAATAGAGAGGAGGAGGGTGGAGGACAGCAGCAGCAGGGAAAGGAGTAGGAGGGAGGAAGGGAATGAAAGAGAGCAGGGGTGGGGGGGCTCGAGAGAGGACATAATAAATGGAGAAAGGCAGAAAACCACAGGCTGGACGAGGAGAAAGGGAAGTGATGCAGGATGGAAATCTTTCACAGAGAAGAATAGCAAGATGGGGATAATGAAAAGACAAAAAGTGGAGAGGAAAGTGGAGGACGCCCGGTCATGGGAGGGAGGTGGAAGAGGGGGAGAAAGTCACAAGGGAAGGAATAGGAAGAGTATATAGAGGTGAAACATAGGGGGGATGTATGTGATACGTAGCCTGAGGAAAAGAGGAAGGGATGAAAAGAGAGGAGAGGAAGGATGAGTGAGTGAAGGAGACAAAGGAGAAAGAGACTAAACACTGAGTACATAAAAACCTTCGAACAAGGTGAGAATCAGATGTGCAGGAGGTGAAGGGTGGAGGATGTGATCCCTCCTCTCTCCGACCTCTTCTTCCACTCTTCTTCTCCCACTTTTCTGTTTTACAACCTCCCTCTCTTCCCCCTTCGCTGTGTAACATTAGACTACTGGAAGGGAAAAACACCAAAGTCAGCTCTTCTCGTGGCTTTTGCTGTTCTTTCTCTTTTTGCATTATGTCATGTTATTCCTTATTCATTCTAATTAAACATACAATCAGGTCTATAGGGTGTTTTTTTTGTATTGTTTTGCCTCTGTACACCAACACAGTGGTCAAACAATCAAGGTGTGACTGAATTTCAGACCTTTTCTTGGGAATTATAGCTCTGTAGTTCTTTCATTTTCAAATGCTTAAATGTTATTGGACAAATTAACTTAATTTTAAATATAAGAATTGTTCTTAATATTTGGATGAAAATCCTTTTCAGTCAGTCACTGAACTTTAAAACCCACGGACATCACCAGATGCTGTGTTTCCTCTCTTGAGATGATCTGCCAGGTCTTTAATGCTGCCATCACCTGTTTATGCTTTTTTGTGTTCTCTCTGTCTTTAGCTTTGCATTTAATAAATAAAAGCGACTGTACTGGGTTTAGACTATATATATTAAAAATACCTTGTGAAATTCTTGGTTTCCATTTACAGTTTGCTTTAGGTCATTATCTGTTTGCGACATGAGGACCTGCCCAAACAGTTTTGCAGCGTTTTGCTAAATCTGAGCCATGAGTACAGCTCTGTATACTTCAGAGTTCATCCTGCTACAGTCACATCATCAATAAACACAAGCAACACAGTTCCACATATTTCACAGATGATGTGGGACGTGTCAGATCATGAGTTGTTTATCATCTCCAGACTTTTCTCTTCCCATCATTCTTGTACAAGTTCATCTTGGTTTCATCTGCCCAAAGATTTTTTATCTGGAACCTTGTAGGCTCTTTTTGATATTCTATGTGTCAGAGTCTTATGTGGTCTACTTGTTATAAGCAATGGTTTGCACCTTGTTGCAAACGTTTTATATTTCTGGATTGTAAGTTGGTTTTCTTGATCATGGAAATAATTCTGTGCTCATGCAGTTGCCTTTTGTGGTGGATTGTTGATTTGGCGTCTCCTAAAGCGCTTGCTTTCTCTCTGATAGATTTTTTTTTTCAGACTAATGATTGCCTCCTTCCCTTGCATCAGCATCTCTTCATGCTGAGAGTATAAAACTTTTATCTCATCTCTTTCATCTACTTAATTTGCCATGGAATAATAAGGAGAACCTCACATGTCTAGAAAAAAAGGGTTGCTAGTCAACTGTCCAATTACTTTTGAACCTCTAAAAATGGGTGACTGTGTATAAAAATGTCTGTCACTCCTAAACAGCTGATGCAACACTTTTGTTAAAACCCCTTGAAATGAAAAGCTGAAAGTCTGTACCGTAGTGACGTACAGAGGCAATCTGCTAGAGCAAATGTCTATTCTCTTCAAACTGTCTAAAACTAGTGCCATAATCACAGTCACTCTTTTTTTTCTCTTGTCCTGTTGATCCACGCTCAGTGGTGATTTGTGAAACATTTGCATTTTTTTTTTTTTTTTTTTTGCCTTTTCACATTTCAATTCAGGAAGGGTCTGACATCCAATTCTGTGAGAGAAAGGTCTTTTTAATACAATAGATCCAATTATCCACTGTTACAGTGTGGCTTTCAAGATGAATCCTCTGCATGTGTGTGTCTGAGTGGGCATTTGTGCGTATTTGTGTGAAGCTGTCAATTTGTCTTCTCCAGCTCCATCCAAAAAGACAGACAGCCCATTGAGGCGTATGCTGCAGAGAAAAATAACAACTCCAGCTGACAAACATACTTTAGTCAGCGTGCAAACACAGACCCTGAGACAGAAGGACGCGCTTTTGCATTTAAATCGAAACTATAGTCTACTCTTTACACTTACTGTAATGTGTGAAATTGTTACTTTATGTTTCTTTTCTATTGCTGTTAACTGAAAGTATTGATTACTGCTGCACTGGATGGGAAACAGGCTCTCCCTGAGGGGGAGAGTGTGGTTGCACTAGCATGAGTGAATGTGGAGTGGACCACATTCAGCTGCAGAAGGCAGTATTTAGTACCCATAAATACTGCCTTGTCTGCTTATCACGCTGCTGTAAAGGGGGCTGGGGAGTCAATCAGAGAAGTTAAAGTCATGCAAAGTCATGCAGTGTGACAGCATGTTGCTGCGTGTACGTGTGTGTGCATGTCAATATTTTAACAGAAGGGTAAAATCTATATTTAAGGAGGTCACTGTGCTCCTTCACCGTGGTCACCGTGGATAACGTGCAATGACGTTCCTTGGTTATACGTTGGCTTAATTATTTAAGGAGTCTGATATGAGATTTTGTTTTTGTTTGTTAATTCATCAAGTTCTCCTTAGTATCTATAGACCCTGACTATTTTCCCAAAGGTTTCACAAAACTAATTCTGAAAAAAAAAATCCCACATAAATTACAATTGTAATATAGCCATACATAAAACTGACTTTTGACATTTTAATGCATGGCTAATCTTTTCCTTTAGTTGAATGTAAAACAGTCAAGGAGTGGAACGTGAAGGCCAAAGATCATTAAGTTACGATGCATTTCCTTCACAGCATCAAAGAAAGCATAGCCTAGAGTGGTGCGGTTTGTTCTGCAGTAGCAGCGTGGGAATGTTTCAAGAGCACAAAGATGACTGCATGTAGGCAATATCAAAGGCCTAATGCACAGTTGTATTATGTATGCGAAGCAGCACACTGCATATTGTGCTCTGAGAAAGGAAAAGTGAGAAATGTAACCTTAGGTCGTGGTCAATATGTGTTTCCAGTCACCTGAAACATGAACATATTAAATCACATAATTTAGCGTAGTGCTACTGTGACTTCATTCATCTTTATTTATTGCTTTGGGCATTTCCTAGAAGCTAATATGTGCGTATATAATACTGTATTTTATGTTGCATGCATGCATTTTTTTAAATTACCGCACTTCCTTGGAAAAATAGTCGCTACTACTATGAAAAAACGTTTTCTTTTTGTATGCATATGCGTGTCTTTGCCTATAATCTTAATCAACATCTTCCTTTTCTCACTTCTTTCAATTATTTTTTTTACATCACGTCGTCCCGCTCGCCCTCTCTGCTTTCTTTTCTCCCATTGCTACTCTCCACCTTATCTGCTGCAACAGGGAAAAAATAAAATAAGCTGCAAACATGAAATAAATTATGAATCATTTCTATAGGCAGCTACACCTGTAGTGAACTACACTGCAGAGAATGATGAAAACAAAAGCAATAAATCAAGGCAGATCCACAAGTCAGAGGCAATAGTCCTGCAGAAATATTCTATAGTCATCTCTCTAGAGAGCAGTGAAACAACCGTAATCCCTCATGTTTTTGATAGGTTTAACAATCTAATGTTAGCAGCTAGAAAGGATAATTTGGCATATATTGTTTGGAGGAAGCTAAATGCTGAAGACACTGTAGTTGCAGAACTCCCACTATTCGAATATTAAATGCAACACATTGTGAAATGTTCCACCTGCTTCTTCTTTTATGTCTTATAGAAGTTTGTGATGATGATTTTCTTTTTTTTTTGGGGGGGGGGGTACAATCTATATGGCAAAAAAGGAAAGAAATGTGTAACCTGCACTTTTATTTCACTCCATTAAGGTCATTCTCCCCACCAGCAGTCTAAAAATATCTGAAGGTTTTCATTTCTTGTCTTAAAAGTTTTATTTTACAAAATCAGTGTTGTCGACATTGATCAGACTCAGCATTTTTATTTCTACATCAATAATTTTTATATTATGTAAAATATATACGGGCACTCTGTGGATTGAATTGGGTGTACTTAGTAAGTGTATGCTTCATGATGTTTTTATGTCATTATGCAAATGTACTGTTTATAAGGTCGTGGAAACCTGCAGCCAGCTAAGACTAGGATTTACTTACCTGGATGATTGAGCATGCATCAAGAGGATGTTGTGTTGCTCTTTTAAGTGTTAAAATTCTGTTTTTAAGCATTCTAAATGCATTTCTCTCCCTTGTGTCTGAGGTTTTTTTGGGAGAGCTCAGGTATAAATATTAAAATCATCAGAGGCTGGCTGTGTTTGTGGATTGTAAACACATCTGTCACTACTGTTTAATAGGTAAACAAGTCTGACCGCTTTCTGTTTGTTTGTAAACAACCATGTCCCTGTGTGATATGAAAGGTCATTAAAACAACCTGATTGCCACTTTCTACTCTAGCTGAACTGTCTGCACCTCTGTGTGCTGATTCGGGGGCACATTTCATTTACATTTAAATTACTGGGCCATAGATGATGGTCTACACATTGCAATTTGCAGTGAATCAAAACTTATTTTGTTAACTCATCAGCACTGTGAGCGTAAAGCTCAGTCAGTTGACCTCAGAAACAAGTGCTGAGGAAAAGGGATGGAAGTCAAGGGAGCGGAGGAGGACGGTATACGACATGCAGACGTGCTTCCACTTTAGTAAAACCTTTTCTGAATGCCTTTCAATTAACCCACACAAAAGGAGTCAACCTTCTGCTTTTTAAGGTAATAAGACGGGTCTAAATATCAGTAATGTTTATTTTAGTCAGACTTTTTCTGCTGTTGTAGCTTTGCTAATAGAATTTCAAAATCAGACATCAAGTTGTTTGGAGTGAGAAAAACCTATTAATCCAGGTCTCTTATAAAATAATTGCTCTTCTGATACATGGGAAGCCGAGCAGGAAATTTTAGTTTGTTATTGCAGGGCTCAGGCCAATTTAAAGCATACATTTTTTATATGGGCATCCAAACTGAGACAATAATATAAAGACTAGTAAAAGTTTCCTGAAAGAAACATTTTTATGAAGCATTTATGAAGCAGTGAAATTTGTTTTATTCCTAGCAGTTGTCTTTAGTCTTGGAATACTTTTTGTATCCTTACAGTAAATATGCTCAACCTTGAACTGCTGTTATTTAAATCCAGTGTCAGTTATAATCCAGTTCAGTGGATGCAAAGAAGTACTTTAAATGTGTTTGTATTTGTGTTTGCATATCAATCCCCTGGGAAGACTCAATAATGAAGAACAGAATAGAAGCAGCACGGGACTCTGTCAACATTGAACCATTGTGTGTGTTTGAGTTTTACTGTGTGTGCACAGGCAAAATGGCAGCATATTTGATAAGCTGATGTATTGTCTCAGTGTGTGTGTGTGTGTGTGTGTGTGTGTGTGTGTGTGTGTGTGTGTGTGTGTGTGTGTGTGTGTGTGTGTGTGTGTGTGTGTGTGTGTGTGTGTGTCAGAGTGGCAGTGATCCATTGACCTGACAGCTCTTCCTGAGGGAGTGCACACATCCCTGTCATTACTGCAGTACCGACTGCTGATTGACTGCTTTCAGCACTGCTCAGGAGATGTCTGTCAGTCAGGCAGTCACACTGTTGATTTCAAACCAAAGTCAACACACTTGAGCGCCGCTGACAGAATAGACTGGTCATTGATGAATTTCAAAGTACATTTGATAAACAGTTTTATTTCTCAAAGTTGGTCAGCAAATGCACTGATTTAGCTGACGAAGAAGAACAGCACTGTTATCTTGGCATCGGTATTTTTTTGTGCTTTTGTAGAAAAAAACCCTATAACAGTTATCTAGAAACTGTGTGGCTTGTTGTATTGTAGTTGTTCTAGTAGTAAATGTGAAACTCGTTTATCAGCACAAGCAGATTCTTTTTTTGCCATGTGGAGATGACACAGCACAGAAGTAGTTTAATTAATAATAATAATAATAATAATAATAATAATAATAATAATAATAATGAATTACTAAAGTTATAACTTACTGGTTGCTTATGTATTTGTTCATCAGCTATAAATAAAAGAGTGAAAAGCAACCAGTTAGAAATCACCCTATGGAGTACTTTGTTAAAGTGTGTCTTTCTTGTACCACATGACACCATCTCTTATATACATGTGTAGCTGTTATGTTTAGCAATATAGACAAAGCAGTGTGAAGGAAAGAACTTCATACACACATTTATATGTTTGTTTAGTTGTTTTGTGTTTGTCAACCCTCTATGAAAAAAAACTCCAGGATTTTGTTTATTTCCAACTAATCATTTGTTATTATTGATTAAACAATTAAACTTGTTAAAGGGATGGACTCGAGATTTTGTGTTTATTTTGTGTTTAAGGCCACACACACACACACACACACACACACACACACACACACACACACACACACACACACACACACACACACACACACACATATATATGTATATATATGTATGTATATATATATATATGTATGTATGTATGTATGTTGACTGGCATCTTGATGGTTAGTATAGTAGGATGCTACAAAAAACAAATAGCTAGCATATCAGCCATGCTGTGGCATTCTGTTAGAGCAGCGGTCCCCAACCTTTTTTGCGCCACGGACCGGGAAAACCGAGTAAACAATAAAAACGATAACAAAATAATGCTGAAAACCGATAAAACCCTGAAAACTATACATTTCACACGTGAGCCTCAACTGTCGCGGCCCGATACCAAATGACTCACGGACCAGTACCGGTCCGAGGCCCGGGGGTTGGGGACCGCTGTGTTAGAGCATGCAAGGCGCAAGGCAGGCAGTGCTTGCCCTATGAAACATAAAAATAGACATCATCAATTAAAACCTACCCAGGTGAAAACAAACTCTTTCCTTACATCTTAGACAATATTCAGTTGCTTAAAGGATCTCTTATTGCCATCCAGTAGATGATGCCATCTTGAGGCCACAAATGGCAATTGTCTCTGGAAGCTAGATTGACTCTGCTTGCCACTGGAATCTATAAGATTTTCTCTTACTAACCACCTCGGCCAACATGTATTGTAGAAGAGTTAGTGTGGTAAGAAGAAACATCCAATAACTCCTTTTGCACATAAGCAAGGAAGCCCTAATAAACAAGAGGGGGCATCCAATCCTAGCATGTCCAGTTTATTAAAACAGGTGCCGGCTGTTTTATTGAACAGGTGGAGGCTCAGATTTACATCTGTGAGAAATCATTGATTGACTGAATGTACTAAGTTTAACCAGCTGTTTTGCTAATAAACCACCTTAATTTTTCATTAGCATTTTAAATCCCCCTGTAGATATTGTCAGTAAACATCATCATCATCTAACTAAACAACTAATAATACCTTAAATTGCTTTAGACAGGACGGAGCCCAGAAAAGGGAAAAGAGTCCAGAAAGACTGTAGCTATGTGGTCATCATCTCTGCTTGTAAAAGTCACTACATGTCACTCCAGATAAGCTCAATTTTTTTGTCTTTAGGACTTCAGCAGCTACCATTATACCATTTGAGGGCAACAAGGGCTGCCGTTCATCTGCTTTGCTTTGTTTTCTTTCTCAACAGTTTAGTAAAATAGGTAGAAAAGGCTGGCAATGAAACTATTTGATAAAGGATTTCTATTTTTCAGTATAACACATATACTGTATCTAAGCTATCTCTATTCACCATGATCACCAGTATACTGTAAGTGAAGGAACATGGAGGTCACGGAAGGTTGCAGAAGGCAACTTTAAACAGATGTAATTTAGCTTATGTATGTATGTAGCCCAAGTCTCAAAATACCACAAAGCTAAGGAAATAATGTTAACACAGATACTCTGAGGAAAAATGAAAAATGAAAGCATGATATAGCCTTGAAACATACGAAGCACCCATGCAGTGTTTTGGTATATAAAACCTGTAAGTAATCTATTAACCTTTAAAGACCTGCTTCAAGTATTTTAATTCAAACTTACTTGTTTGTTTTTTGGGCTTTATTTGTTGTTGTTGTTGTTGTTTTTTAATGAATGGATGTTGGTAGTCACATTTAAATCATATGCATACTTTTGCCATGATTGCATGTATATATAAAATGTAGTTTAGCCTGAGGGGAGCGTAGGTTTATTCAACAAGGAAAAATTAAAACACACATACATGTGCAAAGTACTTAATAAAACATTTTAACTGTTTTTTGTGGGTGTATGGAGTCTATATTTTTACATTATACACCGACATGGTGAATTAAATATGTGATTTCTTTCATCATACTAAAGGAAAATAAACAGGAACAAAACCAGAGAGAATGATAAGTCGAAAATAGTGCAGCTCCCATTTGACACACGCACAAAGAAAGAGAAAAAACAATTTAGCAGTTTCAATTTATTTCTTCAAAATGTTCTGATCAACAGCTTATGACACAGGTTATTAAGCACAGAAACTGCACACACACACACACACACACACACACACACACACACACACACACACACACACACACACACACACACACACACACACAGTGTTTTTGAACTCCAGCCTTGTAAAGGATTGTTCTGCTCAGCACCTTCACATCTGATTAATTGACTTGTCAGCACAGTATTTTTATCCTGCTCCCCTGTGTAAGTGTGTGTGTGTGTGTGTGTGTGTGTGTGTGTGTGTGTGTGTGTGTGTGTGTGTGTGTGTGTGTGTGTGTGTGTGTGTGTGTGTGTGTGTGTGAGAGAGAGAGAGAGAGAGAGAGAGAGCGAATTGGTATGTGTGTCTGTGTCTGCAGGCCTTCCCAGTGTCCTCTGTACTGGTGTTACTCCCTAGGCACTATGGCAAACAAACCTATAGGAGTGTGTGTGTGTGTGTGTGTGTGTGTGTGTGTGTGTGTGTGTGTGTGTGTGTGTGTGTGTGTGTGTACAATTGTGCTGGGCAGGCCTGGGGGGTATTTTCCTGCTGTGTGCTGCCCTCTGATAGGCTGAAGCCTGTGGGCACTTCCTGGTCTCTTCCTGTCCCAAAGCTTTTTGTGTGTACTTGTATTTCAGATGTTGTGGGGACATAAATATGTTTACAAATTCAGGGTTTGTTTTTAATTTATTTAGGTGCTAAAAGTAAACCTCCACAATTAAATCTTATGTTGAAGTTATAAAATGCAGTAAATGAATCTAGATGGAATGCTGATCTTAACCTGTTACTACAGTTAATCTGGCTAAACAAATATGAGGCTTGAGAGCTCACAGAATTGAAAAAGGCTTCACAGACAGATAGACACAGAGGTTTAAAGAAAATGACAGTATATCAGAGGAAAAATTGCTGAACTTGAGAATATATTGTAAAATTGAAAATATTGTACATGCTGCAATGTTGCACCTGCGTATACAAAAAGATTGTATTTCTCTCATTTGCTGTGGTTCCTGTTGCTTTTTTCAAAAATTATTTAAAGGCAAAAATATATCACAATTTTAAGAATTATGTTCAGTATCATAGACGACCCCCGTTTGGGCAACCATTTGGTGACAGGAAGAAACCTCCAGCAGAACCACGCTCAGCGACGGGAAAACAGTTGGACATGAGGGAAAGAAGACAGGGCAAAAGACACGCTGTGGAAGAGAGATTAATAATAATTAATGTTTAGATACAGAGTGGTGTATAATCACATAGTGAGTGAAAAAAGGTGAGTGAAGAAGAAACACTCGTCATGGGAAGTGCTCAACAACCTAGGCTTATTGCAGCGTAACAAAAGGAGGATTCAGAGGCACCCGATTCAGCTCTAACTAAAAGCCTCATCAAACTGGAAAGTTAAGAGGGTGTCTGTCTCCCAAATTCAAACTGGAAGCTAGTTTCACAGAAGAGCGATCTGAAAGCTGAAGGTTCTGCCTCTGATTCTACTTTTAAATATCTAGAAACAATAAGTAAACTAGCAGTTTGAGAGCAAAGTATTCTGTTGAGGTGGATATGGTACTGTGAATGTCCTTAGGATAAGATGGGTCCTGATTATTTAAGACCTTGTATGTGAGGAGAAAGGTCATAAATTCAGTTTGGGATTTTGTAGGGAACCAATGAAGAGAAGCCAATGTGGGAGAAATATGCTCTCTCTTTCTTGTCCCTTCAGTACTCTCGCTACAGCATTCTGGATCAACTGAAAGTAATGAATTACAATAGCCTAGCCTAAAAGTAATAAATGCAATGAACTAGTTCTTCATCGTCACTCTGAGACACAGCATATCAGCACAAACACCTCAAATCAACTGTCAAGCATGGTGATGGAGAGGTGATAATTATGCTTTTTCTTGCAACCACAGGAGTTGGGCACTTTGCAATCATTGACTCGATGATGAACTCCTCTGCATACAAAAGTATTCTAGAGTCAAATGTGAGGACATCCATCTGACATCTAAAGCATGGACGAAATTAGGTCATACAACTCTAGGACAATGATTTGGGATCCAAATCCAACAAATGATACAAACACAACAGCAAATCTACAACAGAATGACTGAAAAAGAAACGGATCAAGCTGACTGACTGAAAAGCTGTGGTGGGACCTAAAGAGATTTGCATAAATGAATGCCCACAAACCTCAATGATCTGAAGCAATAAAGTATTCTTCCAGAAAAGAAGTAATTCAACTTATTGTTGCTGAAGGAAATTCTACAAGCTGTTTAATCCTGTGTACTTAGTTTTTCCACATATTTCTTCTGGAGTTTGGCTTAGCTTTTTTTTAAAAAAAACAAAAAACTAATAGCTGTATCAATTTTTATAACACCCTGATATGTAAAACATTGTAATCGACCAAAGGTGTACTTTCTTAGTTTGCCAAAGCCATGATGAATTTATTTCTTTTAATAACACGTATCGTTATTGACTAGCAGTTGCGGTTTACCCAATCTGAAACCTAATTATGAGAGTGATGACAACCGACAACAGCTATTTCATGAGGTGAGAACGTTTGACAACACGTACAATAGATAGAAGAATTGACTCTTCTGTTGTGATTTATAATTGTATCTCCATCTGCCTGGTAGAAATTGTTTTGCTTTATTTGCAGCTCCAGTGTAGAGTTTAAATTACTTCCTCGCTAAGAAAAGAACTGTATTGTTAGTCCTTCAAACCTGCTGCCTATTTGCTTTGTTGGCCTTTTGTTTCTCATCCAGTTCTGTAATTATTTCTATGCAGTAACTGTTGTTCCCACCTCAAAAGATTCACCTCAAATGTGTAATAGTTAATTGAAAATCCTTTCTAAGGCAAAGTAGAGGCACACATCAATTTTCTAGTCATTTATTAGGTATTATCAGGATATATGGAGCATGGCTGTGCTGATCAGCACTAATCATTTCTGATTTGACTCATAAGTTTGTGGCATTTCAAGTTTCATATGTTGTAAGGATAATATAAACCAGGAAAAACTTTTTCCGTTGCCTCTTGCTAAACAATATCCTGCAGTTTAGGTGATTTAAATCAGTGAAATTTGCCATCTTGCACCACATGGATAAGGAGGAAAATGTGTTTGCCCTTCATCTTGTTTAGTTACTCTCACTGGGATCATTATGGATATCTGTCTCTTTGCCTTTATCCTCACAGTGGAATTCAAAAATTGGGAGCTGCTTCTTTCTTCAGGCTTTGGCTACAGACACCGTAGCTACTCAACACTGACAGAGATCACAGTCATTAATCTGTTAAAAACAATAAACATCTGGCTTTCTGTCTTCCACATATTGCACCAATATGGTGCAACATGAGCCAATTAAAAACTTTTATACACACAGACACAAGCTTTTGTTCAAACACTCTTGATTACACTCTGTAATTCAGAGGACTGCATACACACTTACTGGAATCGGCATGCGCATACACACACACACATGTTCACGCATTAAAAATAGACAAACATTAAAGAGTTTGAGGAAATTAAGAGAAACACATAAAGAACTTCAGAACTCCAATTCCCAACCTCCCACTGGGGCAATCCCAGTGCTTTTCTTGCCTTTAGAACCAATCGGGAAAGAGCTAAATGAGCCTCAGTCATCAGAGGACTGAGTGATTGGTTTGGGGCTTTGAGGACGAGATAGGGACTCTCAGAGAAACACATTCATTCCAAAATCCCAAGCAAGACTTAGTCAGGCACCACATGTTGAAGACAAATTTGTTTACAGAGGCTGATTTTCACAGTGACGTGGCTAAATCTCAGATGAGTCACATGAGTGAATATTACAGATAATGTTAGAAAATGTGGGATTAAACCTAACAGTGCAGCCTCAGATTGTTATTTTTACAGCACTGACATTAGCTGTTGCAGTTTGTGTCCCTCAGGATGCTGCAACGTCGTCATAGGTTAGTTGGGTGTCACATGCTTCTTTTCTTGAGATCACAGCTTCATTTAAAGATTTCATTATGCTGTGCTGTAAAATGGCCTTCATAAATTGCCAAGTTAGTGCGATGAAGGGGTTTGTGTGATCCCAGGAGCTATGTTGTCCAGGGCAATTTGCGCATGGTAGGATCTCCACAGGAGGGAGATAGGCCTGTGATTGACAGACAGATTGGTGCTGAGCTGAGCAGGAAAGCAAAACTGTAACTATATCAGTCAGTCTACATTGTCACTGTCACCTACGGCCACAAGCTGTGGGAAGTGACCGAAAGAAAAAAGTTGTGAATACAAGCTGCAGAAATGAGCTTCCACAGAAATGGGGAGAAGAGCTTGGTCATTCAGAAGAAGGAGCTCAAAGAAGAGATGCTCTTCCTCCACACTGAAAGGAAAGAGTGGAGAAGGTCCAGGTTCTGACTAGGATGGCCTTTTAGGTGAGGTGTTTAAGGAATGTTTAACTGGTAGAGACCTCAGGGTGAGACCCAGGATGCACTGAATGGATTAGCTCTTGGCTGGTTTGGTAAAACATCTTGATGATCCCTAAGACTTTGGAGGAAATATTCTGTGGACTGATGATACAAAAGCTGAACTTTTTGCAAGGTTTGAGTCCCGTTACATCTGCATAAACTTAATACAGCATTTTATAAACAGAACATGATACCAAGAGCCAAACATGGTGGTCTTTGGCTGCTTTGCTACCACAGGATCTGGTGAACTTGTTGTTATTAACTCAAACTTACTTGGTTTCTGCAGCAGGACCCAAAACACACCAGCAAGTGTGTTTAATGGCTCTGAAAGGCACAAGGAAATAAAATATCGGTTTTTGTGTGCCCTAGTCAAACTCCAGACTTAAATCCAATTAAGATAGTGGACCTTAACTGTTCATGCTTGAAACCCTCCAATGTGAATTAAATTCTGGAACAAAGTGTGGGCCACAATTCTTCCACAGCATTGTGAAAGACTCCAGTTACCTGTTATTGCAAACTCTTTACTGCATTTCTTGGTGCCAAGGGTGGCACAACAAGTTATTAGGTTTGGGGGCAATTACTTTTTTACACAGGTAGGTTTGGATAGCTTTCTTCACTTATTAAAGGAATTCATCTTTTAAAAACTGCTTTTGTATTTATTAGAGTTGTCTTTGTTTAGTCTTAGAAATTGTTCAGTGATCTGAAACATGTAAATGTTATACATGAAAAAACAAAATAACAAGAAGAAATCAAACAGGAGGCAAATACTTTTCAAATCAAATCAAATCAAATCACTTTTATTGTCACATCACATGTGCAGGTACATTGGTACAGCACATGCGAGTGAAATTCTTGTGTGCGAGCTTCACAAGCAACAGAGTTGTACAAAATACAATAATGTAAACAAGCAAAATACAAGAATGGCTACATCTGAAACTAATAAATGTATGTACAATATATAATAGTATATGCAAAAAAAAAAAAAATTCTGGATGTGTATACTAAATGTTTTTCTACGTGTGTGTGTGTGTACACATATTTTACAAATTAAATAGAGTCAATAAATAAAATATATAAAAATATACAGAGTTGAGACATGTGCAAAACAGTGGCATTACTGTACAGTATGGAGTGCATAATGTTGAAGTTCCAGTAGTGAAGCTGAGGTGTCTATGACGTGTTCAGTAGTCTGATGGCCTGGTGGAAGAAGCTGTCTCTCAGTCTGCTGGTACGGGACCGGATGCTGCAGAACCTCCTTCTTGATGGAAGCAGTCTGAACAGTTTATGGCTGGGGTGACTGGAGTCCTTGATGATCCTCCCCGCTTTCCTCAGGCAGCGCTTCCTATAGATGTCTTGGAGGGAGGGAAGCTCACCTCCAATTATCCGTTCAGATCACCGCACTACTCGCTGGAGAGCTTTGCAGTTGTAGGCGGTGCTGTTGCCATACCAGGTGGTGATGCATCCAGTGAGGATGCTCTCAATGGCACAGTGATAGAAGGTCCTGAGGATGTGGGGGCTCATGCCGAATCTTTTCAGTCTCCTGAGAAAGAAGAGGCGCTGCTGCGCCTTCTTCACTGTGTTGTTTGTGTGTACTGACCACGTAAGATCCTCAGCCAGATGTACTCCAAGGAACCGGAAGCTGCTCACTCTCTCCACAGCAGCGCCGTTGATGGTGATGGGGGTGTGTACTTCTCTGCACCTCCGGAAGTCCACTATCAACTCCTTTGTCTTTGCGACGTTGAGGGTGAGATGGTTGTCTTGACACCAGTGGGTCAGGGCGCTGACCTCCTCCCTGTAAGCCGTCTCATCACCATTGGTGATAAGACCCACCACTGTAGTGTTGTCACAATGATGTTGGAGTTGTTAGTGGCCGTGCAGTCGTGGGTGTAGAGTGAGTATAGGAGAGGGCTCAGTACACACCCCTGTGGAGCACCAGTGTTCAGTGTGATGGGGGATGAGGTGATGCTGCCCAGTCTGACCACTTGGCGTCTGTCAGACAGGAAGCTAAGGATCCAGCTGCAGAGGGAGCTGCTCAGTCCTAGATCCTGCAGTTTCCTGTCCAGCTTCGAGGGAACGATGGTATTGAATGCTGAGCTGTAATCTACAAACAGCATTCTCACATATGTGTCTCTCTTCTCCAGGTGTGACAGGGCAGTGTGTAGTGTCAGGGCTATGGCATCATCAGTGGACCTGTTGTGGCGGTATGCGAACTGTAGAGGGTCCAGTGAGTCGGGTAGTGCAGAGCGGATGAAGTCCCTGACCAGCTTCTCGAAGCATTTGCTCACGATGGGGGTCAGGGCTACAGGTTGCCAGTCGTTCAATGAGGAGATGGTGGAGGATTTGGGTACAGGGACGACGGTGGCCATTTTGAAGCAGGCTGGGACTACAGACAGAGAGAGGGAAAGGTTGAAGATGTGCGTGAACACTCCAGCCAGCTGAGCCGCGCATGACTTGAGGACGCGGCCGGGAATCCCGTCCGGACCTGTAGCTTTGCGTGCATTCACCTTCCTGAAGCACTTCTGCACATCCTCCTCAGACACAGTGTGCGCACTGATGTCATCCGCGGTGCGCACACTGTCTCACTCTCTCATGGTGTTCGCTGTGTCGAATCTAGCGTAGAATACGTTTAGATCCTCACACAGACAGATGCTTTTTCATAGCATTATAATATTAACAAATTTAATAAGAAGAAACTGATATAGATATCAACAAGGAAACAACCTAAAGCAAGCATACTGAACATGGAGACAATAAGACTCGCAGTAAACATAAAGATAGATACAAGGGAACATGTGAGGACAAAAACATGGACAGGATGAGAAAGATGAGCCAGAGGTCGGAGCAGATAAGAAAACACAGAAGAAACTTAAACTACTCCTGATACAAATCAGAAGTCAAAGATGTCAGAGGAAATAAAGCTTCCAATATACTAGAATTAAAAACATCAAACCAAGAACCCAAAAATCTAACAAGCACAGGAATCAAAACTTCGAATACCTGGAATTTAAAAAATAAATAAATAAATAAAAACATCATAAACAGAGAAAAATTCTCCCAAACTCCCAAATGACAAAAACCCTTCTGATAATAACAACAGATGTTTAGTACATGGACTCCAAATAAAAGAGTGTTTTGTTTAGTGTGCGTACACTGAGCATTGGGCTAGTAGGGTTCTTACTCTGAGCTGTTAGCTAACAGAATCAGTGCATGGACTCCTGTCATATTATTACATTTGAGGCGTTAGCTGGCGAAGTTAGAATGGATATTTTCCCTCCCTGGGTGCTCCTGGGAGGATAAACAGGCCATCCATAATTAACAGCCGCTCCGCCTGCATTCTGATCCACTCTGCTTTAAAAAGAACAACTGTCACCATCAGTTAGAGAGGGGGAGAGGGGGATGAGTAGCAGTAGAGTGGGTGAAACACAGACACACACACACAGAGAGATGGGGAGATCATGCTCAGGAAAAGATTTGCTTCCTGTATATTAAAAGCACCGTTACACATTCTCTCTCCTAGTTTGATGTGCTTTGCATTTCTTGGAAAAAGCTGATCCAGTCAACATCACTGCTGTTTGGTTTACAGCTGGAGAACCTAGGAAGAGTAGTGTGAGTTAAGTGCAGTTGTTTGGGTGATCTTCATACTGTGTTGTGAGTATGATATGTGTTGTGCTTAGCCTGCAGTGTGACTTTAATAACTGGATGATCGTAGGCTCTCTAAGGACAGTGTCTCCACAGCAGCTCACGAACTCCATCTCATTCTAAACTCAAACTGTAGGAAACCTGCCACAGCTTAGTGAGGTCGTGTTTTGGATGTTTTCTTTAGTTAATATCTGCTGCCTCACTGTCACCGCAGTGGTTTTGTCACAGCTAATAACGGCTGCGTTTCCTCTTTGATTTACCAGTGGCTGGCTCTGTTACTATAGTTCCTTTCATTAGAACCTACTTGGATCGACTCGCCACGGCTCACCACAGCCTGACTCCAATCAACTGGTTTTCCATTGGAATCGAGTACCACCTAATGTGCGTAGTTGTTGTTATAACAATGCATTCCAGCATCCGTGACGCAATAAGTATGCGCCACAAACGGCACAACAAAGGTGGATGTCGAGGCGACGATATACCTGCTGCTCAGTCTGTGGCTTTTCATCAGACTCAGTGGAACATGGCGTTGTTTTTGTAGCCATTTCCCTCGTTGCCAGGTTTCAAAAATGGTAGTTTTGATTTTTGTGAACAAGACGCTCTCATGACTCATCGAGTGACACCACTAACTGCTCAGATTTTTTTTAATTAAAGCAACACACAGAGAGCATATTGCACTAACTGTAAACTTCCATGGACCTGGATTACAGTACAAGACTAACACTGAATCACTGCAGCTAAATTTTGGCAATAGGTGACTTGCAGTTCTTGATTTTTATATCCTTTTTGTTGTTGTTGTATTGTGATAACGGTGTTTCCTCTCATTTAACATGGCAAAACACCACCAAAGCCTCTGGCATAAATAAAGTTAAAGATGTGTTTGTCTTATATTATGACAGCATTAGTAGGCAACTAAAATCAGCTGTTTGCTCTAGTCATTATTTCTTGGATTGACGAACGACTTCAGCCACAAACCCATGCCAACCTTCCATACAGACATATTTTAAACAGATTAGAGATGATGTCACTGATCAAGTTCTTACAATGACTCACTGATGACGATGACTCCTCTGGGTCCTCAGAATGATGTCATCAGTTTAAATAACATGCCGGTGATAACCTACAGCGTTACTAATTTAAAAAAAGACACATGTTTAATTCAAAACATGCACACATCAGGCTCACATATGTGGGAAAGGTACACATAGTTCCATGTAAGTGCTTGCATATGACACACACATTCACACGCACGAGCCCAAACACAGGGAGAAACATGTATATTCTTACTCACCCAGAACACATTTTGCCTCTGGCTCTCAAATGAACAATCTGTGACTTTATAATGTATTTAGTCAGAACATATTCAACATGAAAGCAGGAAGCTTCTACTGTGCTTCTCCGAATGAAAGGATGCAATTATCCAGAGCTTTTACAAAACAGAATATTTCCACCTGCTGAACCTGCCAGCTAATTCAAACCATAAACAACAACAATGCAATATTTTATACCTCCACCAAGGCTGACAAGTTCCCTCAACACTATACATGGACTGAGTTTGAAGATCCAGAAGTATTTCTGAATCTGTATTAGTTTGTGATATTACCTTAAGAAGATCGAGACAATATATGCCAGTTTTGGATATTTCAATTTGACAAGCATATAAAGATATGATATGAAATCTACAATTTCAGTGTGAATTGCAATGTAAACTGAATCCTTCCAGTCCTTACTAGATCCAGATCTGAAGTCAGATTGATGTTCAAATAAGGCAAAGCCCCACCTTCGGTAAAGTTTTAATCCAAATCAGTGCTTAACACCAAATCGTGTTTATAGTTAAGGTAAACCCCCCAAAAAATAGTTAAAAAAAGAAAAAGGTACAGGCAAATCTAGATATTGTACTAAAGATATTGTTCTGCAGCATCCGGTCCCGTACCAGCAGACTGAGAGACAGCTTTTTCCATCAGGCCATCAGACTGCTGAACACTTCATAGACACCTCAGCTTCACTACTGGAACTTTAACATTATGCACTCCATACTGTACAGTAATGCCACTGTTTTGCACATGTCTCACTCTGTATATTTTATTTTATTTATTTTATATATTTTATTTATTGTTTACTCTATTTAATTTGTAAAATATGTGTACACACACACACACACACACGTAGAAAAATATTTAGTATACACATCCAGAAATGCATATACTATTATATATTGTACATATATTTATTAGTTTCAGATGTAGCCATTCTTGTATTTTGCTTGTTTACATTATTGTATTTTGCACAACTCTGTTGCTTGTGAAGCTCGCACACAAGAATTTCACTCACATGTGCTGTACCAATGTACCTGCACATGTGATGTAACAATAAAAGTGATTTGATTTGATTTGATTTAAAGTAGTTGTACTTTTCATTTTGCATTTTTCATTTTGATTCATAATTACAAATAATATTTAACTTAAGTAATTGAAATAATAACCTCTTGTGAATCACCACTCTACCATGATGAATGGATTTTTGTGTTCCAGTGATTCCAGGAGCTCTGAGTTGTTGTTGTTGTTGTTGGGTTCAGTTTCCCCATCACCAAATTGCTCCTGGGTGAGGACTTGGAGTAGAGCTGCTACTCCACATTGAAAGTGCCAGTTGAGGTGGTTTGGGTATCTGAATAAATGCCTCCTAGGTGAGGTTTTTTAGATATGTCTTACCAGGAGAAGAACAAGGCAGACCCAGGGTATGCTGGCTATCCTTTCCAGCTCACTCTGAGCTCAAATGGATTGCCAGGAAGGTGGGTCGGTGGATGGATGGATGGATGGATGGATGGTTATTTACCTTATACTGGGCCTTGGTTCAGCACCTATGTTCAAGCACGAACCATTTTAGTACTCTCTCTGTCCATTTGAGCAAACTTTCTTCTGATTGTCCGAAAACATGTGAACAAAAGGTTTGGACTGCAGGACATTATTGGGAATGCTTGCTATCACTGGCACCATACAAAGCTGAGACAGAATAAACAAAAAGCACCAGTGTGGTATTTCTTAACTACTCTGCCTACTGTGTCCTGCATTTGAGTTGTTAACCTGTTGCTCTGTGTTTATATCGATAATGTTCTGGATTTTAAATGAATGAGCACATTTGCATACTTTTTTGGCAGTTTTACACACTGTTAAAAAAATCCGTAAATTTAGGGGTCCCTTTACCGTGGATTTGCTACGGATTCGCTCCGTTTTGCGAAATACGGAAAGTTTGCTGTTGCGCAAGGCAGAATTTTCTCCCCCAGCCAGAATATTCCGACGCCATTACTTTCAGTGCGGTCAGTGCCTACCTAAATTTCTGCAAGTCACAAGGAAAGTTGGAAACAGGTTGGTTGTGTGGAATGAGAATGAGAATGGAGTGCCACCTTGTTCCCCCTCGTACATTAAATTGGTCTCGATAGGCAGTTGGTAGTGGTGTGTATGTGAGTGGACGTTTGCTGCTAGCTGCGTTAGCATTAGCCAGCCGCCTGCGCTTCGTAAGTACATCAAAAACCATTTTTTCCCTCCCTCTTACATGAAATTTGGTCTCGATAGTCAGTTGGTAGCCGTGTGTGTTTCATGGTAACATTTGAATGTGTGGGTTTTGCGTTATTTTGAAGCGTGGTTTGCCCAACTAAAGTTAACGTTAGCCCATAAGTTGGATGCGCGCGCGTGTGTGTGTGTGTGTGTGTGTGTGTGTAAATTAGCCACATGTGTGTATTGTTATAGCTCGCTGTGTTACGTTAGCATGCAACTGAACATGGTAATAATTAAAAGGGGTGATAGTTAAGTAGAATCAGATTTCATTGCAGAAAACATTGCAGCCCAAAGAGAGTGGCCCATGCAGCCCAACGCAGATTACTTATTTGAAGGTACCTGAAAAGTGAATATGCTTCACTGTGCTGATATAAATTTATTGTTTTCATATTGATTCTGTTCTGATTCTGGCTATCCGTCAATTGGCAAATTCAATCTCTTAAAAATGTTGACTTGTAACATTTGTGGCTTTAACGCTCGGTCTTCGACTGATTACTTGAAACACTGCCGAACACACAGAAATAATAATAATGTATCTTTTTTATGTGGCCATAGGGATTGCAGAAGGAAGTTTAACACATACAGTAGCCTTGCTGTGCATATGTCACGAGCTCATGTAGACAGAAGGAGCACACAAACATGGAACCGTAATGTGTCTGTACAGTTAAGGTGCTTGTTTAATTTTTGCAGCAGTGAATATGATGATCTTAAAACTTTAAAGTGTCATTTGAGTGGTCACATAGATGAGGGTTTGACTGTAACGTGTCCCTTTGATGGATGTTCTAAGACATTCAATGTAAAGTCATCCCTAACGCATATTTCCAGATACCATAAAGGGTGGGATGTTACCAAGATAGCCCCAGTTCATATATGTGAACTAACAGAACGGTCTTTCCAAGGTGAAGGATCACATGTAGAACCTGAAGAACCTGAAAGTTTTAACATTGATGCAGAACAAAGTGATAATTTCTGCAGTGATCAAGTGAAAGACAACTTCACAGAGAGTCTTGCTCAGTTTTACTTGGGTTTACAGGCAAAATATTTGGTTCCAGCCTCCACAATAACAGAAATAGCAAATGAAATGAGAACTATAAGTGATATTCAACAGGAATATACTGTGGATGCACTAGCCTGTGAACTGGGGCAGTATGGTGTTCCAAGGGAGACTGTAACATCTCTTGGGAATAGTATATACGAGCAGAGCCCTATGCACAAGGCATTACATTCTTATTTTAAAAGGTGCATTAGGGCAAGTAAGAACTTCATAAATGTAACCAAGTCTCTGGCTGAACGGCACCAGTTGCTTCAGGCTTATCAGTCTTGTGGTACCTTGTTTCGTTCCCAGGTTCATGTCTCAGACTCAACACGGTTCTATCCAGAGCTCTATGACCAGAACATAAAGACAGTGGTTGGAGAATTTGATTTGAACTCAAGTAACTCAGTTGTCACAGAGAGTGTGCAGGTTAAAGGCACTACATATGCAAATGGAATGCTGGTCTTACTGAGCTACGCAAAAGGACTACTGCAGTTAGGACAAATAGCAAGCATTTTTGTAAAAAATGAAACTACTGTCCTACTTTTGCTTCGAGGGAAAACTGCCAGCTGGATACCTGATCTTGGACTCTATGAACTTGATGAAAATGCTTCTGACCTGTTCAGTTGCCATGATTTGAACAAACTTGATGATTATCATCCACTTTATTCTTACCAGAGAGGTACTCGGTGGCTCATTCCTCTTAAACACACACCAACATGGAACTTGTGAAAAACTATGTCAAGAAAGCAATGCCATCGCTCAGTAGCGATCAGATGGATACACTCATGGCTAAACTGGAGGAATTAGGAGTTCTCTCTGTAGATGACCTGAGCCTTGTGGACCCGGAGGACATTAAAGACACTCTGCCATTCATTCAGTGCAAAAGATTCGTCAGAGCTGTCAAAGCATTGGAAGCAGGTGAGTTTTTGCCCCTCTGTTTTAATGCAAGTTTTCTGAAACTACAAAGGTTTATTCCAAAAATGCAAAAAAAAAGTTGCCATCAGCTGTACATGGCAATAATTACTCTATAATTGGTTTTCATAATTAGGTCCATTTGTATTCCTGGTTGACCCAAACTGGACATTGAGGACCAATGTATTAATTGATTTGCAACAATTGTGATGTGTTTAATTTATGGAGATGTTTGTCATGTCATCCATAGATTCACAAACTCCACCGCAGTTCACCCGGCCTGGCCCCTCATCAACACCTGAACCACAGAGGTTTCAGCTGCCCTCAACACCACCTGAGACAGCCGACTCCCCATCCCAAGACGCATATTCTGTACCATGGCACAAATTTCCCTCAAAAGTCATGGATGAGTTGCGTGAAAAAAAGTACATAATGGGGAAAGACAGACGAGAGATGGTTCGGATCGTCGCTGAAGATTACCTCCATAAACACCCAGGAAGACCTGGTAGACAAAAGCTGAGGGAACTCGCCAGTATGATTGTAGGACAATATCCTGCCTCCTTCAAGCTGATAGAGCCGTTTGGAAACAAACCTTTTGCAAAAGATGGTTCTGAAACTCTCTTTCGTCAGCTGGAACACAGAATTGAAAATATGAAGAGGCCACAAAGCTCACTGAAGAGGCAAGCAGGGGGTGAAAATTCAACAAAGAAAAGGCCCAGGAATTCAGATCTGTATGGATGTGTGGCGTGGGATCCAATCATTGAGGGGGCCGTGTGTAGAGAAGACCTGCTGTCTAAACGAGATGAGTTGAAACGTGCCTTTCAAACCCAGGATCTTCAGGTGGGTCTGCAATCATCCATTACAGATACAGAAAGCTTTATTAATCCTCGAAGGGCAATTCGGTTCCTACAGTCCACCATCTAGACATACAACCATTCACACAGCAATAGTATATAGCAGGAGTAATGCGATAAGGTCTGGGTCCAAATACAATTTAGGACACATTGTGAAATTGTAGATCGTCTGTAGATCACTATGCCCATAGTCAATTGAAATTGATACCCTGTTTTATTATTTTAATTGGTTAGTTTGACTAACTGTTCGACTGTTTGTCTAACTGCCTCATATCTTTAGGAGTCATCTGTTCGAAAATTGATGACTGAAACATATCCCATTCAGCGTGAAATCCTCAACGATGATGATACCACTATTGCCGTTGTAAAGGACGAGTGGCCGTTCCTGTTTGAAGTTCCTCACCTGTTTGATCATGCATCTAAACTCCTTGGCTTCTCTGTACAAAACAAGCTGGCACAGGTGTGTTGTTATTGTTATTATTATGATTGTGCTGTGCTGCTCCATATGGAGAGAATTTTGTCTTTATTAATCAATCAGAAAAAGATTTGCAACCAAAAAGAGAGTTGAGACCAAAAAAGATAAACTGGCAACCAATCAAATAGAATAACTTGGATGAACAATCAAATGGAATAGATTTGAGACCAAAAATCAGGAAGTGACAACCAAAAAAGCAGGACATTTGAGATCAAAACAGAACAGGTTGCAAATGAAAATGAAATAATTCATTTTTATTTTTATTTTTTTCAAAATTCTCTCCATAGCTCCAAACGAAAATGAGTGTTAGTCTTATGTACTTGTACAAAATTAACACCTTGAACCTTGAACAGGAACTTTCCAAAAAAGAAAAGGGGATCAATGACTTCCTTGACTCCAAAGGGATGAAGATGGGCGAAGGTCCAATACAGCTCATCTGTGGCATTTCAAAATACTTCAAGGAAGACTCTTATAAACTCTTCCACAAAAAAGAGGTAGATGTTGTAGATTTTAAACTGTGTGCAAGATAATTATTTGCATCCAGTGGTGAACCAAGTAACCAACCACAGTAGGAAGTATAGATTCCCCTAATTGTGCTGCTGATATTCTCTATAAACTCTCTATCTATAAACTATTTACATTAATGTTTTTGCATAATGGCTACCTCTGTCTGATGAAGACATTAGCAGATAGTCAATTTGCCAGCAGGTTTGTGTGCACTGGAAACATTAATTCATGTATCATGTCTGTCACCAAAACAGATCTCTGCAGATCCTGAAGTCGAACTCCCAGTGACCCCATGCATCCTAATCAGAGGTTTGTAGTTAAATCTTTTTTTGTATCCCAGCAAGCTGTTGTTAGCTGTTGTTATAAGCTGTTGTTGTGTCATATTTATTAAAGAAATGTTTTGCTTGCCTTAAAATATAGGATTTTTTTTTTTTGTAAATGGTACATGGTTTTTATCTGTGTTTAAGGTGACCAGCAATTCAAGATTGCTGTTGATGGGTTACTTGTCAATGACCACATCACCTCTCCCATTGTGGCCTTGAGCTACGTCTTCTCCATGTTTTATGTCTGCAACGTCCAATACCCACCGGAGATGGCTTTTACTCTCGAATTCATGCAAAGGTAAGCACTCATTGTTTGGAAATACTTTGTAAATGTGACTTTGCCGTGCCTTTCTGCACCTGACCTGCTTTTTGTCAATCTACACTAAACCCGTTTGTCTGAGATGTACAAGCTCAAAATGTTTCGTCACATGCTGTGAGCTTTTAGATCAGCTGTTATTGGCTTATGATCCCCCTGAATATGGATTTGTTCAGAGATTTTGTAGCTCCCTGTTGAAGACTATTGTTGGAATAAATGTGTCATATCTTTTTAAAGGGCAGGTAACATGCTTTTTGCTTTAAATAGTGTCCTAAGTCAATCAATAACAAAACAAACATAACATGATTCCAGTTGGGAAATGGAGCAAAAACATATTTTTCTCAGAATGGTTTGTTGACACAAAATTCGTTTGAGCTATCTCTTTAAAACCATTAGCACCTGAGACCAGGTTATGTCAGTGGTGGTCAAACCTTTTCATGTCAAAGACACACAAACTGAAATTTATTTGGCTGCAGACCCCAAACTCAAAATATGTTGTTCCAGGGACCCCCCCGAAGGAAAGACTAAACATATTAATTTAAAAAATACTACATAGTGGATTCATGCCCAAATGTTAATACTTGTACTGATGTGTAACGTGCACTGAATGTCACAGTTTCTCCACTCCATGTTTGAATAACCCCCAGGACAGTCCGTGTTCAAATGTGCTGTTACACCTTTTGATAGGACAATGTCAACTGTGTTTTCTATCCCCTTCTGTGTTCTGTGCATTTATAATATCCCTGCATACACATTGAGGATGCATGCTGTCATGTGTTGGTGATAAGCAGACTTCTCACCCTTGCAAACATTTCTGTATATGCACAGTGTGAATGCATGTGTCTTGAAAAGACAAAGGAAGAGAGCTTAGCCACTGGCACCAGCACCACAACAACATTGGGTTCTAGACAGATGGTCAACTAGAATGATAGAGAGGTTCACACATAGGGGCATATTGAAGAAAACAAATGTAGGATTTTATTGAACTGCTCCACTCCTGTCAAGCCACACTACATGTGCAAACTTTGTCTGCATATCACTATTGTTTTGTTTTTTTTCCCTCAGAGTTTTCTTTGGGGTCAATCCTGAGGCTCCAAGGCAGAGAAGAAGGGGAAGAAACGGCACTTCATTCCTCCACAGGTGTGCAAGCTGGTTTCTCAGCTGAAGGAATTTGAATGCAAGCAGAAGGAATCTGAATGGGCCATTTGAGCTGTTCTCAGAGCTCAGAAAATACCTTTTTGGACTGAATGTACACACACACACACACACACACACACACACACACACACACACACACAAAGGCAAATCCAAAAACATGGGGCTTGGGAGTAGAAATACAGATTTTTACAGTATTAGGTGAGTTCAGATGTTTTAACTAGATGCCCACAACACACATGCTGCAGTTTCAAATCCCCCATGTTAAGGGGGAGGGAAGGTGGGTGATATTTGTCATTCCAGTTAAGCTTTTCCTGTCATTGTGGAGTTGGAGGTGTAAGTTTTAATTTTTTTTTTAGTTTTAAGTTGTTTTAAGAGTTTTAAAAATCTCTTTATGGCATGTTGCACAGTCATCCTTCTAAGGTCATGGTTGTTATTGCTGCACTGATGTTTTATAGATGTAAAATTGTAAAATTTCTCTGAATGTGAAGGTGATGTTCTGAATGTTTTAATGGTTGTAGTGTAAATATTGCAAATCATTCACCACAAAAAGTGAAATCACTTTAAAGCACTGGCAGCTGTTAAAGGAAATAAATAATTGCTGTGATTCTACATTTGTGCTTTATTGATGGTAAACGGTATAGAGAATGGTACAGAATTAAACATTTTAGGATGACTGAAGTGTCCGTAAATGGTATGGATTGAGTACTTAAATAATACGGAATATTCCATTTTAGGTTTGATGGAACTGTCCGTAAATGGTAAAGAAAAAGTCAGGTAAATCTACGGAAATATCTGTTATAGGGTTTACGGAATTGTCTGTGCAATAACGCCGAAATTTATGGAAAATACGGAATTTTCCATTTTAGGTTTGACGGAAATGTCCGTCAATGGTACAGAAAAACTCGGGTAAATCTACAGAAATATCCGTTTTAAGCTTTACGGAAGTGCCCGTACAATAACGGAAAAAGTGCTGGTAATTAATTACCAGCACTTTTTCCGTTTTATAACGGAATTTTTTTTAACAGTGCACATTATGTCTGATTTGCAGCTTATTTATAATAAATGTGTGTTATTGTGTAAGATGCTTGCATCAGAATCCAGGACAGTTGTCATGGGGACCAGACGGATGGTGAAACAACAGTTGATTGTACTGAATGTTACTGGCACGAAAAAGTAGCACTGTTCCTTTGTGTCTTCTCTCCTTTGTACCATCACTCCTCCTTTGTCCCCCCTTCTTCTTCACTCTCCTCTCCTGTCTTCCCTTGAGTTTCCTCTCCTCTCTCTTCCTTTCTTTTTGCCCCTTGTCTCCCCCTATATTCTCCCCTCTCTTGCCTTACTTGTGCTCCCATTCTCTACAAATCTATATGCAATCATCCTACTGCAGCAGCCGAATTTAAATGTGGAACAAATGTTGTGACAGACTAAAGCTGGATAGAAGTCCTTATCCGCAGAGTGAGAACTGAATTATCCTGCTTGAGTGAGCTGCTGACACACACATATTGAGAGGAAGAGAGAGAGAGAGGGCAAGTCTCAACGGAATTAAAACAACCTTTCTGTCTGTCTACCAGTAACCCTGGAAGTCAGTAATTCCTTAATTCCATTGTGGAGACATTCAAACATTTTCTTTGACTTAAAGTTGTCAGGTTTTGCCTTTCCTCAGCGGTAGCCGTGAGCCACCAGGACACCTGTGGAAGGAAACTTAAATAGTTATGTAGCATTAGCCCTGGATAGAGTTGGGCGGCTTTAAATGAAAGGACTGCATTTGTCAGACCTTGTCTGAAACTCAATCAATGAAAATCCATATTGGAGAACTAAAATAATCTGAGATAACCTGAGATAACTAAAATAATCTGAGATGTGGCTCTTTGATTTTTTCTCTTTATTCTGCTAATCTTGTAAAAACAATAGAGTGTGCCTGGTGTCACAAACAACTTAAAATAAACCACAAAGGGAGTGATCAGGTAGTTTATCCTGGGTAAGTACAAAGTGACTACAAAGTTACTTAAGTTGGAGTTAAGCATCATCTCATGCTAGAGGTGCATGTTTTTCCCATGTTTTTTCTTATTCCCAATATGGAATCAAATATTATTAACACGTTAATGTGGATACAAATGCTGTGGGAAAAAGTTATGCTGCATAAGAATTTTAACTTTCTGTGGGTTGCATTTCATAACTTGCTGTACCAGGATGTCATCTGGGAAATACTGCAACATTTCACATACTTAGGTATTAGAAAGAAAAGATGAGGTTGCAGGACAGCTGATTTAAATTCATTTTATTATAGTGCATGGAAGTGAAATCACTCTCTGATGATTAAATGAGAAAGAAATAGAAAGAAATACAACACAGCTTTCCTCTTGTTTTATTTCTTATTATCTTAACAGAGATTTATAAAGATATCTTAAGTAATCAGGTAATTCTTGGATCTTTTACAGTTTTGTCTACATTTTCATTCAAATAATGCAAACTGGTTCCAACCCCCCAAAAAAGCTTCTAAAATTAATAACGTCCCAAAAAGATTATTTTGCACCAAAATGGGTCCCAGCAAAGCTTGCTCTAATTGTTCACTGCAGACAAAACAGTTGTTTATTAGAGACTTTGTGTTGTTGCAATCCAAAATGTTTTTATTTTGGGTCATTCAGCCTGGATGATCCAGATTGCTGCTGTTACAATAACATCACATCAATGTTTAATAGTCTGCAATGCAGAGATAACGCCTCTGATAGTCAGTGTGTGTGTGTGTGTGTGTGTGTGTGTGTGTGTGTGTGTGTGTGTGTGTGTGTGTGTGTGTGAGAGAGAGAGGGAGAGAGGTTTTGCATGTCACTGACAAAAAAGAAAGAGAAACAAAAATGATGAGTGTGAGGGATAACACATAAATACATTCAAGTGTAACCATATAACTCAGTTTCCATTAACATTTTTTGAGTCTCACAATCATCCTCAAAGTTGAACTGTTATTTTTGGTCATCCCAGAACGGCGCGCCAATCCTGTTTCATAACAATTTGATTTATTCTGCCAACAGGGACAACGATAAGAAAGCTGATAGTGCTGCCAAGTCCTCAAAGAGCAGAGTACAGAAGACAAAACATGAAACATTCAGCAGAATTTGGCAGCTGCTTTTTGAGCGTAAATAAATCAATTAGATGTACAGTGCCTAGAATAAAACACATTTTCCATTGCTATGGGCCCATTTTCTGGTCCAGAGCTGCTGGTGTTCTTATGAAATGGAGCTCATTTAGTAGAAAAAAAAACCCTCAAAAGAAACCAGGAGCAATAATAATCACAAATGTTTTCACTGCACCACAGTAACTCAAGAATATGCAGCTTACCATTTAATACACTGGGTTAACAAAAATCTGAAAAATTATCTTGTATTTTGCTTTAAATACTTTTTCCCACTTGTCAGGAGAGCAAGCTGCGGAAGTCAGACGTCAGCCAGGGGTGAAGTGAAACTATAATTCAAGGCTCAAATTTGACCAGGTGCTAATTATAAGTGTGTTGATATAGTCAGGTTTTTTAAATGAGACTTTTTATATATAATTTCCCTGTGTGCACCACAACGTTAGATTTGAAATCAAAGTCCAGACGTCAGTGTCATTTCAAGAGGTTTGAATGAAATATTTAACTGTTCAGGAATTATAGCCACTTTTGTACACTGTTCCTCGTTTTCAGACCCACAAGAATAGCTGGGCAAACTAACATTAAAAAAGAACGGCTTGGTCATTGAAGAATATCTCATTTCTTTGCCTCAGTTTTGCAGCATTTGGCTGAATCTGAGCACAAGGTGTAGCCGTGTACATCTAAATTTATCCTTCTACTTCTATCAGCAGGCACGTCATCAATAAACACTAGTGACCTGGTTCCACTGGCAGCCATACATGTCCATGCCATACACTGCCTCCACCATGTGAGACAGATGAGGAGGTATGTTTAGGATCATGAACTGTTTCTGTCCTTCTCCTTACTTTTCCCCTTCCTATCATTCTGTTCCAAGCACTTGTATCATCCTTTCTTGTCACACCAAACCACTGCAGGTCCTCCTTCAACACATCCACTAATCAAAAACACTTAAGATCTTATTTGGTGGCAAAATGTATTTTGCTGCTCATTATATACAGGCAGTTTTTATGTCCAGGTGATCATTGCAGTAAAAGTTTATTTTGTTAACGCTTTAAAATAACTGCTCACATAAGTGCCTGGAGGCATTGCAAGGTGGCAGCAGCAGGTCTCAGCGAGTCTGCATATGTGCACTTGAAAAGCAGATGTGTTGTTTTCAGACCTAAGTTATGTTTGCAAAATTATTCCAAAGTCTGTGACTGGTTTTGTTACTGTGTTTTCACCATTGTATGCCCGAAGGCACATACACGCAAACACGCACACAGGTGGCTGTTGCTTTATGCCACGTTGTGTTCCCCACGGCAACCATGCAGCGGTCTCACACGTACACGCACACACCATCCACTTCTTCTATAGAGGCTTCTTCCCTCCTCACATAACCGTCTGACAGACAGCTTAGAGTATCTGTTATCTTCCTGTACATGAAGCACCACATACCCCAGTGGTTTTCAGCATTTTGGTGGCACATTTACAAAAAACAACATGATTCTCAAGCAAACTGGAATGACCCAAATATGTTTAGCTTGGAGGAGGAAAAAAAACATAAGCTCATTAGATTTAATGTTAGACATGTGGTGTTGATGTGGACTACATTTCAAACAAAAATGTAAACTTCCTACATTAATGTGGCATCTTTTACTCTTTCTGGAAAATAGTACACTTGAAAGAAAAGTAGACTCGTAATTCAAGCTCGATTCCTGCTTGTTTCCATCGCTTGGTTTTTTCCACCTCTTGGGCCATCCATTATATTGTTGTCATCTCGGTTTTGCCAGTCACTTCATTTTTATTTTATCTTCTCTTATTTGTTTGTGTGCTTGTGTATGTGACCATGACTAACAGGTCACTGCTGTTCAGCACTGCAGCCAATCCCTTTAGGTCCTTGTTTCTGCTGCTTGTTTAGTGACCTTGACAGCTTTTTCCTGTCCCTTTGAGTCTCACTATTCCCACTCTTTGTTCCTGCTCTTTCCCTACATCTTTCTCACAAATTTCTTGAAAATCCCATTCTCTTCTATTCCCTCTTTTCCTCTAATCCACCTCTTTTTTTTTTTTTTGCGCTTGTCCTGGTCTTTCTTCTCCTCTTTGCTCTATGTTTAGCTACCTTCTTAGGGTTTTCCATCCCTCTAGGTCAAATCTTTCCTAATCACTTATAGTACCCTCATCTCTCTCTTTCCTTCTTTCCTTCTTTCTTTCTTTCTTTCTTTCTTTCTTTCTTTCTTTCTTTCTTTCTTTCTTTCTTTCTTTCTTTCTTTCTTTCTTTCTTTCCATCTTCTGCCATCATTTGCTTCTCCTCTATTCAGCCAGGGTGAAAAGTATCATTACAGCATAAACTCTAATGGATTCTGTCAGTATTAAGTGAATGTTGGTGGTTACATAGCGAGTGATGTCAAGCAAATACATATATTAAGACCTTTGGTCATGACAGCCTAGAGACTCTACCACCAAATATATAATTATTTGCTAGGTTCGGCATTCAGTTCGGTTTTGGTTATGGTTTTGTCTTATAATAGTCCATCCATCCTTGCATCCTTTTCTTTCTACTTATCCATCTCATTCAGACTATCCCAGGTGTCATAGGGCAAGAGGATCACAGATAGAGGAAGTGGCTGATATTGAGAAATCTTACCAATGGCTGGACAAATCTGGACTGAAAGACAGTGCAAAAGCACTAATCATGGCAACACAAAGTACTGTCAACATCAAGTAGGCATGGCGTAGATGACCTCTGGGGTTATTTCCAAGGCTTCTGCAGTGGTTATTCATTGTCAAGGTTGCACAGATTGTTTTTGTCTTTTATGAGATGAACACAGACTGTTTTATCCATTGCACCTGCAGCTACACATCTCCTACAATGTAATGTGTTTGATTTTGTCATTATGAGAAAAGACAGTATTAAGGCTGCGGTGACTGAGTTTTATTTCTTGTGAGTGTTGTAACTCCCACTTGGAAATAAACTCTGAAATCACTTCAAACAGATCAGTTAAGATCAGCATGAGCCAGCAGACTCTTTGACTTGCTTCCTCCCATTCGTCTCTCTCCTCCCCCCATGTCCTCTCCATCCCTCCTCTTTCCAACCTCCCCAACATCCTTTTTCTCTAACTTTCTCCTCTTTCTATTTGTACCTCTATTTTCCCCTTCTTCCTCCTTCTCTGTGTCTCCCGCCTTTCTTCTCACTTACCCGCTCTTCCTCTGCATCTACCCTCCTCTTTCTCTCACTCCTCTCCTAATCCCTCCTCTCCACCCTAATTTAAACTCTTTGAAGTCTTCAATAAGGCTCCATAATAAGCTTCTCCCTCTCCAGGCAAGGCAAGGGAGCAGCCTCTCAGTTCCCTTCTGCCTCTCTGTGAGTGGAGGCATGTTTGTGTGTGTGTGCGTGTGTGTGTGTGTGTGTGTTCGCTGTTTATTAGCATTTCTGCTTGTGAGCTTTCATGCCTGTGTTTGTGGATGTAGCGTACAAGCATGTGTGTGTGCACACTTGTGTCTGTGACAGAGAGAGTAGTGTGAAGCTAAATGCTGAGCAGAGAGCCCTGAGGGGAACTGAGGAGCATATTGTGAGCAGATCAAAATACGACTCAGCTACAGATTAAACTGTATAAGTAGGTTATTGATGCAAAATGTTCTGCAAAAGCTAGAATTCACTTAGAAATTAATGAATTGAAATTAATTGAATTCAACTGAGTTTAAATTTTGAACACTTAATAAAACAAATAATCAAACAAGAGGCGCTTTCATCTTCTCTCAGTAACTACTACAAGTCACATAATGCAGGCTATCAAACAAAACACAGTCAGTATCAAAAAGATCTTTTTCATTTGAGCAGGTGCAGGTTTTCATAAAGGAAATCTCTGTACTTTCCTAAGTCCAACTCCCTTAACCCCCACCTGTCCACAACCCTCATAGCATGATTCTGCCACCACCGTGCTTCACAACTGGGATGGTGTTTCGTAGGTAGAACCTGGTTCCCCCTATGCATGATCCAAGATTAAGGTCAAACAGTTGAATGTTCGTTTCATCAACCATAGAACCTGCAAATGGGCTTTTAAGTGGCTTTCACTAATACATAGGTGTGTCTGGCTATTTGGCCTTAAAGTCCAGATGGGTGTAGTGGCACCTATGGTTGTCCCTGTGGAAGTTTTTCCCTCAACCCCTGTGTCTGCCTCGTGTGTCAGTCTACGTGTTCCCTGTTTTATTGAGACAGTCTCACATCCTGTGTTAGTGTGTTCGGTTTTGCTTCCTGTCTCATTTTGTTAGATTAGCTCCAGCTGTGTTCCCACCTGTTCCCCATCCTCTTGCTACCCCTCTGTGTATTTAAGACCTTTGTCTTCCTTTGTTTGTTGCTTCTGCATATCTCCCCTTGTGTTTCCCATGGTCCAGGTTTCTGGTTGCTATTTTCTGTGAGCTTATGTTTTAGTTTCTTCCCAGTTTAGGTTTTGTTAGTTTAGTCATTGTCTCTTTTCACATTTAGTTTGTGTTTTTGTGCCTGCCGCTAATAAAGGCTCACTTTCAGTTTAAGTCCGTTGTCAGTGTCTGCATTTGGGTCCACACTCTCTCTCATCTCCACGGCGTATGTCACAGCAGACGTGACAAGTACAGTTTTGTGAATAGCTTGCAAAATCTTCTGTAACATTTTCACTTTGTCATTATCTTGGATTTTTTTCAAACATGACAAAAGGTGAAAAAAATAAAAGGCTCCAAATGCTCTCAAGCTTTCATTTTATCTTAAAATCTGATCATGATGTCTGGTCGACTTTTCGACGGGTCGAGCATTTTCACAGAGTTTCTGCAATCGCATTCTCCTTTCAAATGGATCTTGGCAGTTTTGAAGGAAGTTAAAACTCTTAGTCTTGGTCACCCATTTATTCAAGACTAAAAGCTGAAGAAGATGGAAGATGCTAACTGGCTATGTTCATGTGGCTGTGTGTGTATGTTCAGTCTTGATAAATGAGCGCATTTACGTAGTGATATTACAATTTAAAAACTGGCAACAAACAGAAAACTGCTGTGCACATCCACACCAGAACAGCTTAGGATTTTAGTGATGCTGAAGGGTGCTGTGGAGATTTGATACCTCTGACTGCATCTAAGCAAAAAATATTCTGACATAATTTAGGCATTTATGTCTCCAGAGAGAACTCACTTCACTGGTGATGGACAACGTGTCAGTGTTTGGTTCATTATGGGAGTCCGTGGCAAGGATTTGGCTGGTTATCTTTGTCCACTGTACAGTACATCTCTTTGAGCTATGATAGATTAGGGAATGGTTTCAGCACACACACACACACAAACTTGCGCACATGCACATACACACACACACACAAATCTCTCAGCACTTGTTTGACACACACATATAAGTACAAAAATAAGCAAACACACAGTATATGCGCACATCCACACAAATATTCAGATGGCACACAAATACACATTGCCTATTGGCTAACTGTCCGCACACACATACACACACACACACACACACACACACTGCTCCATGGGTTTATCTTCATGATGATAGTAATCAGTATGAAGCCCACTGGCTACAGCAGCAGGCTGCTTGGTAGTCATTACCGTTAGCTTAACTGTTTACACTCGTTAATCAAATTAGCAAGTCACACACAAGCCCCGCACACACTCACACACAAAACTGCACACACACACAAACATGCTTTGCATACACTTTGCTGAAACACACTGGTAAACACACACGCAAACAGGAGATGTAAACATGAAGAAGGGCTCTGAGTTCCATGTGAGATTAATTATCTCTGTCCTAAAGCAGAGACAGTCAGAGATGGGGGGGTGGAAGGGAGGAGGAAAACAGATCTCCACACTTCTGCAGGTAGAGAGATAAAAATGAGATAAATACAGCGAGAGATGGTGAAGAAGAGAAACAGACACCGGGAGCCGGTGGGTGGTAGACAGATGGGAACAAAGATGTACACGGGAGCTGAGGTCACACCTCTACTTCTGATCTTAAAACTGAAATCTCAGAGTACTCTAAGTATCCAAAAAACAAACAAAAAAACCAAAACCAGGCAGAACAACAGTGACAACCAGAGCAGGGAGCCCCGAGGCTATAAGAGAGTTTTTAGTGTCTAGTGGTGTCTGCATGTTTTGTCTTGAGGCCAACTTGTTGAGGCAGTGGTGAAGTTTTGATTCCAATGAGGATGGTGAGCAGCAGTGAGACAAGATATGATATAGCCACACTGAGGATCAGTGTATAGATAAAATAGGTATAATTGTAGGTTAAATAGTCAATGAACATTACCTTAAAATCTATAGCTGCCGCTATCAACCTCTCTTTCAGCCATTACGTTAGAACATGTCTGTGAAACACCATACCCCATAAATTTGCTGTATGCAACACTCCCAAAGGCAGCAGTCATAATCAAATCATCAAGCATGAGTATAGCAGGATTTTCTTCTTTTAAATTACAGTCTGAGCTCAGCATGAACATCAGCCTTAAAGCGCTTGGTCATTATTGTCCAGTGACAGTTCTAATAAAGTTTATTTGACCTATGCCCTGACTGTTTACCAAATGACAACAGGCAAGGGGGTTATGAGCTTGATTTGTACAACATTTACAGGAAAAGAAAGAGGCTTGCTCTGGTTCTGAAGCACAACTTCCATTGTTGTGGGGAAGCAAGGAGGCTAATCGCTGGTAGAAAGGTTAGTTTCAGAAATAGAAAGTGGAGAAAGACACAAACTGACAGTTTTAGTGCAATTAAATTACTGTGGGGGTAGGGTTGCCAACCGTCCCTGCTGCTCCATCTTTTACACCAACGTTTACGTGTTTGCGCGCGAGCAGTGTGAGCGGCTGTGGTGAGACCCTCACGAGCGATTGATGATCGGGAGTTGGTCGTGAGGTGTTAATCACTTCTCGTTACCCCACGTATACTACACGAGGCACGATGAAGGCCAAAATCGGTCCGATCACTCAAAAATCGGCTCAAAATGGGCCTAAAACCGCACAGTGTAAGCCCAGCATTAGAGCAGCAATGTTTGTTCAGAGAAAGGGAAAAATGGGAAAAGGAAAACACCTGGCTGGAAAAAGTTAATATGGGCATGTGCAGTGAATATCAGTGCTATGTGGCCAGAAGTGTGATAATATAATTTATTTTGTGTAATAAACAACTGCAAGGATAGATGATTACAACAAATAGATGACTAATACATAAAAGTAATACATAGATGAATAATGATGATGAGTTAAGATGCGTAATCATGGGAACAAGCGGGTTTACAAACAGGAGCAGCTGATTAGCATTAAGCCAATTGTACTAAATGCACTAAATGTGCACTGTTACAAGAATGTTTTTCTTTCTATTGTTTTCTATTATTTTAAGTTAAGCAGGACAGAGTTCTTTTAAAGAAAGATTTACTTATATTCTCAAAAGTTAAGCATGACAGGCTTCTGTTTAAGAAAGAGACCTGTTTTACTGTGTTAATGTTGTCATTTTGAGCTAAAAAATAAATGGCTAAATGATCATTTGTTTCACATGTGTTCATATCACAAAGAATACACATCTACTTAAATCAAATTCAAGTCAAATGGTTAAAAAAATAATTTCACACACAAAAAAAGAGCTAGAAAATTCACCACACTGGGAAGGGTGAAGACAACTGGGTCGCCCGGCCCTGGCCACGAGGTGTCCCTTATTTATTTTTCAGGGAGTTGGCAACCCTATGTGGGGGCTACCTGTAATAACCCAAAGATGTGTTAGACTTTACAAAACACAAAGGCATCAGCATAATGGGAGAAAGAAAAAATATGGAAACATTTGTCAGAGCTTTGTAGCACTCACTCACAGGGGAAAAAATAAACTTGGCAAGAAACTCAATCCAATAACAAAAACAGAAATGACTCTGTTTTTTTCCACAGCTTTCCATAAGCACTGAAATGAGAAATGGATTTTAATTGTTTTATGTTTTTTTTTGTTTTTGTTTTTTTGTTGTTTTTTTTTGGGGGGGGGGGGGCAAAAAAAACAATCAGACCAGTGACGTCACTGCCTCAGAGATTTGATGCATCAGTTTACACTGCATGTTGGAAAATGTTCAGCAGAGGACGATGGTGTCCCCTCGCTCAAGATGTTCTCAGTAAAGATTAATGGAGAATAGGACACACTGTGCATGTGTATGTGGTTGTATTTTTGTGCCTGGTAGCTGCCCTGTATTTGGTTTCTTTATAAAGACGCAGAAAAAGGATAAGACTAACTAAAGCAGCTAAAGCGCAGATTAGCAGGCAGCAAGCTACTTTGTGATCCCATCTTGCAACAGACACGCACCATTTTTATCATGGCCATACATTATATAAATGAACATTTTACCATTTGCACACACACACATGCACATACACACACAGATTAGCAGGCAACCATTTATTTGCAATATAATCTTTCAATCCAGGACTCGCTGCAGTGAATTTTAGTGACGTTACCATAATGACTGCAAAATCAATTCCCATAGCAGTGCATTATGTGCACATTATACGGCAAGCATTCATTTACAAGTAAATGACTAACTCGGGTCCTGAGGAAAGGGATGCTTCAAAAAAGAGTTAATGTATTTACATACATATTTCACAATACAGTAGATCTTTTTATACATACAGTATACCGGTAAACTTCACTTGAACGATTTGTTTCTATGGTTATCAAGACGCTAATTGAACCTACTCTGCATATAAACAGTGCTTTCTTTTAAGCTCAATATAAAAATGGGAGTTTCTAAGGCACTCTTCTGATTCTGTTCTTAAACACCTGATCCTTCTCTGGTATTTTACAAAGTTATATAGCATGCACTCGCTGCCCTCTTTATTAGATGAACTCTTTTACTTTAAGACCTATCTTCATGGCACAGATTCAACAAGGTGCTGGAAACATTCCTCAGAGATTTTGGGTCCATATTGACATGATAACATCGCATGATGCACATCCATGACATGAATCTCCTGTTCCGCCACATCCCAGTGATGCTCTACTCGATTTAAATCTGGTCACTGTGCAGGCCATCTGAGTACAGTGAACTCATTGTTTTTGAAACCAGTTTGAGATGATTTGAACTCTGTGACATGGCTCGTTATCCTGTTGGAAGCAATGGTCAGAAGATCGGTGCACTGTGGGATGGACATGGTCAGCAACAAAATCCACGTAGGCTGTGGTATTTTCATGACGCTCAGTTGTTCCCGAGCGTTACAGAGTAACAGTGACAGAGTTACTTTTGCCTTCCTATCAGCTTGAAGCAGCCTGGTGATTCGCCTCTGACCTCTGACAGCAACAAGGCATTTTCACCCAGAGAACTGCTGCTCACTGAATATTAAAGATAAAACTATCTTTTTCAGACTATTCTCTGTAAACCCTAGAGATGTTTGTGTGAGAAAATCCCAGTAGATCAGCAGTTCTTGAAATACTCAGACCTCAATCATGCCATCACTTTCTAGATTGTAACCCAAACATCACTGACATCTCTGAAAAATATATATATTTAATATAGTTACACGCCTCATAATTATGCCAGATTATCCTGATTTTTTCATTAATCCTCAAGTAATGAGGTTGATTTGCTGCGTCGCATTTTGCAGAGTTCCTTGTTATCCTTTTCAAAATCCAGCACTTAACTTCTATTCTGTGCAGCATTCTGGGTTTTTTCTTTTATTATTCCAATAAAAATGTATATTCTTTAATAAATGGTTTAATTTATACCATTTTCGGAAGCAAATACTTGCAGGATGTTTTTTTTTTATATATTGACGTACTATTTTATATTATCAGTGGCTGTGAAATGTGGGGCAAACATCCCCCTTTTCGGCATGTAGTGGCGTTGTTTATTGCATGTTTACAGCTATGACACATTCATATATGCATGAATGCACTCAAACATAAGCACACAGATGAGTGTAGACACAGAGACCATAAACTCACCCAGACACAGAAACACACGCAGACTGCAAAAAACATAGACGGAAACCCTGCCAGGCGCTGAGAAAACAGATAGTGAAAGAAAGGTAGCGAGGAGATAATGAAACAAGACAAGAAGAGCTGGATAAAACACAAGTGGAGGAAAGTGGAGGTTAAAAAAAATGCGCGCGCGCACACACACACACACACACACACACACACACACACACACACACACATACCACAGACAGCAAGAGGAAGGTAATTCCAACGTAGAGAGAGAAGAGAGAAATGTTAAATAGGTGGAAAGAATAAGAAAGTTATACAATTAGAAGGTAAAACTTGAAGTAAATAAAAGAGATAAAAGGACATCATCAACAGAGAGAAGATAGGTGTTGTAAGAACACTTAGTTCTTACAACAGTTTTATGCTTCCAATCTGAGGCTATTCATTCATTCATTTATTTATTTATATAAATACATCCTTTTTAAATAGCTATCAGATTTATTGACCAAATAAATAAGTTAGAAATGGGTAATCTATTTGATGATGATACTTAATATTACAATCTGCTTTCTGTGAAACAGCAACACGCTATGCAGCCAACACTTGTTAAATTAATAATGCCACCTATTGACCCACAGTGGTTTAGACAAAAGCATGACAAACTTTTTATAGCATACTGTTTGTTTAAACTGTTTTTCTTTGATGCTATATTTTTCCTAATAAACACACACATGCCAGATATTGTTAGTAATATGGCTACATTTAGTTTTCTCCTAAATTCCAATGTATTTTAAATACTAATGAAAAGGTGCAGTTCATGGCTAAATTGATCATGTTGTTTCTCAGGGCAATATGTTAGGAGTGGATAAAAAGCCTGACGGACTTTTTAGAGTGGAGCTCAAACATTGTATGTTTTCTTGCATGGATCCGTAACATGGTATATACAGCCTTAAAGTCTTAAGATATGCTTAATTTCTGTATATTTTGTTACAAAATTAGAGTTTATTGAAATGTGCAAACATACTTGGATTACAGTATATATGATAAAGAGTTTGTATAATTCTACTGAGCTTGAAAGTTGAGATTTGGTGTAACTATCTTTAGTCTTCATCACAGCCTGAACTCTCATAGGCAAACTTTCTGGTAATTCCTTTAAGTAGTCTTCGGGAATAGTTCTCCAGGATTCATGAAGGACATTCAAATCTCTTTTTTGGATGTTGGCTGCCTTTTTGTTCCCTTATCTGTCAAGATGTCAAAGTAAGTTTTTTGCTGCATTGGCAGTCTGTTTGGGATCTTTGAAAAATGATGGAGTTGCTTTAGATGAATATATTCCAGATGGTACAGCAAGATGGATCAAAATCTGAAGATACATTTCTGTGTTCACATTTCCATCAATTTTGACAAGCTCTCTAACACCACTGGCTGAAATCCAGCCCCAAACCATGACAAAGCCTCCACCGTCAAACCTGTTGCCACTAATTTTCAGTTCAGTTCTTGTGTAACTTAGCACACCTCAGCCTTTTCTCCCTGATTCCCTTCCTTAAGAACTGCTTCTTGACAGCCACCCCTCCACTGAGACCATTTCTGATGAGGCTTCAGTGAACAATAGATAGATCACCTGAAATGCCTTCAGGTCCTGTGTCAAGTCTTTGATGATTTTTTTTTCCTGACAGGACAAGATACTGTTCATCTAATGTAGATAGTTTTGTTTAAGCGTGTCACTTTTTTTGTCCTCCACTTTTCCTGTTTGTCAAAAAATTGAGGAAACACTGCACACCATGCTAAGTTATGCCAAGCTTTCAACAAATACCTGTTATAAGAAATGAGGCGTAACAGTAAAATCAATTAATGAGGACAGGTTGTTTATTTTTAAACCCTTAAAGGTGACATTCCCTCTTTATCTTGTGGTAATAATGCAGGTCAGAAATACAGTGTAACAAATTTGTCTGATTTCAGTCCATTTTAACATATGCAGTTTTGTTGAATTACGATTTTGGATGTATGTTTTCAAAGGAAATGGGGGTTTTTTGCACAGGGAAAAAAGCTACAGTGATTAACAGTATTGGTTTTTCACTCAATTGCATATTACAACCAGAGTGAATAGTCAAAACGAGGCAGGTAGCGGCGGATCAGTAGGAAGCAGTCAGAAGAGACAGAGTTGTTGTGCTAATTGTAGTCTACCCCTGGTGTGGGTGGAAATGAGATCCTGAAATAACTACTTCCTGGTTCTATTTGCAGCTGAGGTCAGCAGCGGAGGAGTACATCATGCTGATAGGTGTGATGTGGCTCTGTCGGTTTGACCCTCACCTGCCGCGTATCCTTTACTCAAACCCTGGAGGGCGAGTGTGTCAGTGTGTGTAAGCAGACATGCATACATGCAACACAAGTGTCCAAATACAAACAAGTAACTGTTACAATGTGTCCACGGTTCGAGTGGGCGACCTTGACTGAGAACAGAAGGAGACACAACCACACACACACACACAGACACACAGACGTGCCTCACTAGAAATATATAGTTCTTTGTGTTTAGTTTTTGAGGAGTTTTTTTTAAAATGCAAACGCACAGAAATTCTCTCATACGTAGGATTTGGTAAACTTCCAAGACACACCAACATACGCTTGCACACACACCTCACCTATTACCAAATCATTATGTACAAATAGCTAAAAGAGTACAGAAATAACTTAACCTTGCAAGCTGACACACACAAACATATTCTGTCGCTCTCTCTCTCAATTTGCATCTGACACACACACACACACACACAGTATAGGCTTTAGCGTGGCATTGAGTCATCAACCCTCTGCTGTTAGTCTTCCTCTTCCCTTCACTGCAGGGTCTTTGGTGCTGTGAAGGTCATGCAGACTAATGAACCTACATGAACACGTGCACACCTACACAGTGCACATACAGTACTGTGCAAAAGACGCACAGATACCACCTGGAAGGCATCTGATTGGTTCAAAAATGCACTACAACAACCCTAAACATGCAGCCAATACCAGCTTCAGTGACAAGAAGAACAAAAAGTTCTGCAGCAGATGGTCCAACTTCTTCAGAGTCCAGATTGCAACATCATGACTTCAATCTGGGATTAGAGCAGCTTGAAGACCAGAATAACTGTGGCAGGTTCTCCAAGTACCTGGAAATACTGAGTGCATGTTCTCACCACTAAATTTTGGTTTTGTAAAAGTTTCACTTAAAGTCACTGAAATAATAAGTAAAACCTATTTATAACATTGTTTTTGAAATCCTCCTTGCTCTGCTTTTAGAGATCTGAACCTTTGCTCTCCACTCTGCCTGCCTACGTCACATGTGCCGCATGTACCTCATTCAGCTCTTAACATGTTGTGTGAGTTCAAATTTATATTTTCTTTATGTAATTATACAGACTGTGCAAAAGCCTTTAGCACTGGGATTAAAGTGAGCCTGCTTTAAGAAATAATTAGATTTTCTTGTTCCTGAAGGTACTGTGGCTCTTTGGCACTCTTGTATTATCGGGAGTCTTTATCAAAGTACTATACCTTTGTACTGCATTTGCACATGCTTTGCAATCATGTGCTGTGCATAACTGTAGCAGTGTGTGAATTAGATTTAAGTGAGGAATGAAAATAGCCGGTTATGGTTAGACACAGCTGTGAAGGTCAAGGTTAGGATAACTGGCTGGGGATTGCATTATGCCGGTAAATATCCCCACAAACATAGCCATACACACTTGTGTGTTTGTTAGGGGCCTGGTTTTCTCCTGCAGGCTGGTTTGAATCGATAGCATGGGAAAGTGCTGAAATAGCAGCCTGATGCATACACACACATGCGCACACACACATATACAGATACAGAAGGGTGAGTCACTTGAGCAGAAAACATGAACAAGAATGCTGACTTCTGAAATAAGGCAAACATAGAAAGGAAGAAAGAAAGAGCCAAGCTTTTAATGGTGGGAGTATTTGCTGTGCACTTCTCATAATGTGCTGCTAATTCTTTTCCCTTTTTTCTTTTCTTTTTTTTTTTTTTGTTATTATTTATTTTATTTTATTTTCGGTTGTTACAGACGGGACAGACATGACTGGGAGAAAGAAAGATGAAGGAAAAGAAAAACAGAAGGGAAGAGGGACAGTGAGAAAGGGCACTTAAAAAGAGAAAGAAGGACAAAAAAATCTCCTGGATCACCTGTTGAGAGAAAAAGAATAGAAAACAAGCAAAAAAAACAGAGCAACATACTAAACACAACACCATCATGTTAATCTAGCTAAGTGTAAACAGCAGTAAATACTAAATATTGAATGTTGTTGTGTAGCAAGCAGGGCCAACAGCGCACAATGTGCTTGGAACTAGCAGCCAATAGAGGTGTAGTTTATGTACAGTATGAACAGTGAACACCCGTGTGCCCACCTGTGTGGATCAGCGTGCTTGTGTTCCAAAGGTTTCCCCATGTAATGGTCTGCTAGAGGATGTAGAGAGCCATAGCCCTGTCCCCCAGGGCATGAAGCAGGCATGGAGGAGATCCAGGCCCCAGACATCCAGAGGCCCCAGAGTGCGAGAGCCCAAGGAGGACCACCGGAGGGGCATCCGTGCCACCCTCCTGGGAAGAGCTGAAGAGAGCCCCAGATGAGGGGTCACCCAGTAGCCACGGAGCAGAAGCCAGAGGGGGCTGCAGTGGCGTGCCCGCCGGCTCTGTGAGGGCCCCCTTTGCCCCGGAAAAGGCCTGACCGAGCAACAGGAAACAGGCCCCGCCAAGTAGTCACCGGGAGTGAGCTGGTACATACCTGAGCGCCCAGCCCCGGACACCAAGAACCACCAACGCACCAACCCCTGAGGGCATCAGTTACTGGCAGGGAGTGCGGTGAGGGGAGATAGGCCTTTGGAGGGCCTGGGAGTTCCCAGAGAGGTGGAGTGTAAGACCCGACCTGACATATAGACACACACAGACACAAACATGCATTCCCATCCTCATGCACACATATACAAATACTCAGCACTCACTCAACGTAGGGATAGACATACATGGACACTGTACACACAATCGCACTCCAGGTACCCTCGCCCCTGGAGGGGGGAAACGGCACCTAGACCCAGGAGATGTTACCCTTTCCCCCGGGTGGAGGCAAGCAGACCGCCCCAGGCTCCACAGCAGCAGGGAGGCCCCGCATCCCAGATCCCAATCGGACGGCCAACACCTCCTTCCAGCCCCCCCGTCCCGATGGCTAGGAGAGAACAGGGGTGTGTGAAGACCCTAAACCACCCTCCTCTCACTCATGTGTAGTGTTGCTGCGTGTTGTTCTAAGGTGCATTTAAAACACGGGAGAGCATGGTGCTGCTGCCAGAGAGCAGCAGGTGTTAGCACGGCCCCTCCCGAGACAATGTCTACATGGATTTAAAATTGAGAGGTGGGCACCAGAGGTGGGGTTGAATACACAGACCGTCCACTGGATGCCGTTAACGTGCCCACTCTCAAGGCCCTATATGTATGTGTTATGAGAGTGTGAGTAATGTGGATGTCTAAGTTGTGGAATAAAATTGAGGCTCAGGTGGCCAGAAGGGGACGGGGGTGGGATGCCTCCCCTGCACCCTGGTGACACACCCACACCCCAAGGCCCTACTTATGTGGGTGGGTGTGTTGGAGTGGGAAGAGGGAGGCAGCCGGGGATGGGGAAGAAAAGAAGGGAGGAGCAAGATGCCCCTCTCTGGGGCCAGCTCCCCCGCTGACCCCAGTAGGCACCCCCGTCCTTCGGCACCCACCAAGGCAAGGGAACCCAGGCCCATCTAGACCGGGGCCTACGGCAGCAGGACCGCCCAGCCCCGCAGGACCCAGGGCAGCCCACCCGACCCAACCGCAGAGGAAACTGTACCCACCCTAACATTCAGTCATCTCCCAGACTGCACAAGACAGTAGACACCCAGGTTAAGTTTATTCTCCACCTCTCCTATGACTCTCCCCCACCTTCAGAGTGGACTCCTGCAAGGATGGAACAAACTCCCTGTCAGTTGAAGAGCCCCCTAGTTAGGAAGATGCGCCAGAGGACCCTGGCGCCAGGGCTGAGCCCCCGTGCATCCACCCGCCCACGACCTCGGCGACACACCAACAAGGACCGAAGCCCCCAAGGCCCTCTAAGAGCAATCAGAGCCACTAACCAAGTTATGACCACAACCCCTGGGTTAAGCCCTCCAGGGATAACGTCCCTAGGGATTCTCCAGACGCCCTAAGCCCGTCCCAACCTCCACATCAACCACAATGGCGAAGGCGGGACCAAACCACGACCCCCCACCCCCGCTAGGTGATGGAGCCAATCAGAGGAGCCCAGAGGGATTGATCTAATGTGGTGGCAGAGGCTGTCTTGAGACCAATGTGATCTATTAGATGGTTTCTATATTGGCTAGAATTAAGATTATTTTGTTTTTCCAGTTCATGAGAACCATTTTCTTGGCAATGCATAGGGCAGTAAAAACCATGTGGACTGTATTAGTTTCTGTAGTGACATCATCCAATTTGCCCAACAAGCACACTAAAGGGGAGGTTGGAATTTTACATTTGAGACACTTTGATAAGTCTTCACATATCTCGCGCCAAAACTTTTGCACTGGTGGACAGAACCAAAGAGCGTGGATGTAATTGTCTGGTGTATTGCCTTGACAGTGTGAGCAGTTGTTGGAAGATGTAAGGCCCATCTTGAACATCCGATGACCTGTATAGTGCACTCCATGTAGTATTTTGTATTGTATTAATTGCAGACTGGGATTTCTAATCAATTTAAAGGTTTTTAAGCATATCTGAGACCAGAGGTTTTGGTCTAAGCCGACTGACAAATCTGCTTCCCACTTTGCAATAGGAAGGGATATTGATTCATCTATTTTAGAAAGTGTTCTGTATATTTTAGACAATAATTTGGGGGATTTAAGAGTAAGAAAATGTACTGGTGGTGTTTGCAATTCAACTTGACTGAGGTTAAATTTCTTTTTTACTATAGATTTAATTTGTTGATATTCTAAAAAATCTTTTCTTGTTGATCCCATATTGTATAACTAGTCTGTCAAATGGAATAAAGTCTGTTCCTTCTAATATATGTTCTAAGTATTTAATTCCTTTACAACTCCTTTCTGGAAAATTAATCATATTATTGTTTTGTAATATGTCAGGGTTATTCCAGATAGGTGTACGTTTACATGGGATTAATGAAGACTCCGTTATTTTTAGAAACTCCCACCATGCTGTCAGAGAAGAGCTGATGTTGATGCTTTTAAAGCATTCATGTCTTTTGATGTTTGAGCTGATAAATGCTAGGTCTGAAATCTCTAGATCCTTGCATAGTGCCTGTTCAACATCTAGCCAGGGCTCATCTAAGAAGGTATGTTTTGACCATTCTGAGATGAACTGAAGCCTGTTGGCTAAGAAATATTGTTGAAAATCAGGCAGATCTAATCCTCCTTTATCCTTGGTTCTTTGTAGCGTTTTTAAGCTGATATGCAGGGGTTTATCTTTCCAAAGGAATTTAGAAATATACGAATCCAGAGATCTGAACCAATCTTGTGATGGTTTGTTCGGGATCATTAAAAGTAAGTAATTTATTTTTGGCAAGATCATCATTTTTATAGCGACCCTTCCCATGAGTGATATGGGTAGAGATTTCCATCTAGTCAGATCGCCTTCTTCTTTCTTTAGAAGTGGGATGTGTGGGAATTTAGTTAAGTCTGAAAGCTTAGGAGAGACATTAATACCTAAATATTTAATATTTCCAGATTGTAGTGGGGCAGAAGAAGAATTATGGAAGGAGCAGTTAATTGGAAGAACTGTAGATTTTGACCAGTTAATTGAATAATCTGAAACTCTTGAAAACCAGTTTATTAGAGTAATTACCACAGAAAGGTTGGTTTGTGAGTTTTGGAGAAAAAGCAACACATCATCCGCATAGAGACTTTTTATGTTTTACGTTCTTACATTTTATGTCCTTAATTGTTGTAGCCTGTCTAAATGCTGCTGCTAGAGGTTCGATAAAAATTGCAAAAAGTGAAGGGGAGAGTGGGCATCGCTGCCTGGTGCCCCACAGGAGACAGAAGCTGGAGGATGTCTGGTCATTTGTTCTGACACAAGCTGTTGGGGAATTATATAATATTCTTAGCCAGTTTATGAAAGAGTTTCCAAAACCAAATTTGTGTAAAGTTGCAAATAAAAATTTCCAGTTAACTCTGTCAAATGCTTTTTCTGCATCTAGAGATAATATTGTGGTTTCAATGTTTTTACTGTATGAGTAGTCTATTAAATTAAGTAATCTATGTGCGTTTGTTGATGAGTGCCTACCTTTTATGAAACCAGTTTGGTCAGGATGAATTACAAAGGGGGTTATCTTCTCTAATCTTTTTGGGAGGGCTTTGCAGATTATTTTGAGGTCTGCATTTATAAGGGATATTGGATGATAGCTTGCCTGGTTTTAGCAGGAGACTAATGTTGGCAGAATTCATATTTGGTGGTAGTCTGCCATTTTCCTTGATTTCCTGCAACATTCTGTGGAATACTGGTGCAAAAATTGTCCAGAATTCTTTGTAGAATTCTGCAGGGTAGCCATCTGGACCTGGAGCCTTATTACTGGGCATACTTATCAGGGCTTCCTGGAGTTCACCTGGCGTCAGTGGCGAATCCAGTGCCATTGCTTGACTGTCTAGTAATTTTGGAAGAGTTACGTTGTCAAGAATCTGATCAATTTCATTTTTAGACGGGTTTATTTGTGGTGAATATAGAGTTTCATAGAAATCCCTAAAAATGTTGTTTATTCTTCCAGGGTCATATATTGTGTTTCCAGATAAATCTTTAACAGCACATATAGTTGTTTTTTCTTTATTTATTTTTAACTGGTTAGCTAGAAATCGACCTGATTTGTTACTGTGTTCAAAATTCTGCAAGCGAAGTCTTTGTACTAGGAATTGTGGGTTTTTTTATTAATAATTTCATTTAATTCTAGTTTTGTTTTGCATATTTTGTTCATTATCTCTTTATCTTGGTCGCACGCGTAGGATTTGATGGTTTTTTCTAGTTCCTGAATATTTTTGTTTTCTTCTTTCTTTTTGTGTGATGAGAAAGAAATTATTTTAACTCTCATCACAGCTTTCCCTGCTTCCCATAGAACAAAAGCTGATGTTCCGGGAGTGTCATTAAAGTCTAAATATGAAATCCACTCTTTTTAAAAATGTTTAATAAAGGCTTCATCTTTGAGCAGCGATGTATTGAATCTCTAGTTTTTACTTGGTGTAGCATTCTTCTTATGTATTAGTGTTAAAGATACAGGAGCATGATCGGTGACAGCTATAGAGTGAATCTCATTGTCTGAAATATCGCTCAGCAGTGAGCTACTGACTAGAAAATAATCCAGAAGGGAGTAGGAGTGAGGGACATGTGAGAAGAAAGAATATTCCTTACTGTTGGGGTGAAGGGAGCGCCATGCATCGCAAAGACCAAAGTCACTCATATACTGTTTGATTATATTTGTGGACTGCCAATTGCGCTGAGTTCCTGTTGTGTTGAGCCTGTCCATTTCTTCATTTAGTCCAAGGTTGAGGTCGTCTCCAAGAATAAGTGTGCAATCAAGGTGTTCAGAGAGTGCACTAACAAATCCGTGGAAGAATGAGTGTGTAAGCCGTGAGACCAGTTTTCCCGTGATTCACTCGCGTACGTCAGTTTGAAGAGGAAAAAGAACTCCACGGGACTCCGATGTGAAAAGATGTAACAAAAAATTTATTCCACGGTTTTGCATCTTACAGGAGTGGTCAGGTTAACTTGTCCTCAACAAAATAACATACTACGGTAGGAAAACCGTGTGGCTCTGTTCTACCCTGCTGCCCCGTATATCTTATGCCGTGTTAACTCTTTTTCTCTCTCTCCCCCCTCCCGCACCGCATGCACTAATTTGCATACATCCGTGATGCCCGGATTTTACCATAAACACGAGTCTTTAAGGCACATGTATACATGGTACTACATAACCTAGTTCCACCATAAACATGCATCTATTTCCTAAAATTATTAATTACACAAACAAGCTTAACAACAGCGAAATATAAATACTAAACATATGAACTATCTTAACTTTGCTCCCACATACCGGCCCCTAATTGTGACTCTATTACACAATTACCAAATTACACTTGTGGAGCCAAGGTACACAAACTTCAGTCTCTGCAGTTGATTACTTCAGTCCGATTCCTGCAGAAGGCAAATCTTCGTAATGGGCCTGTCCAGTACACTCGTCTTGGTTTTGATCCTAACCTGCCGCACCATTCCTGCCTTGTCTGAGATAGCATGGATTACTTTCCCTGTAATCCAAGAGTTGCGTGGGGCTGTATCGTCAACAATAAGCACAATGTCTCCAACCAAAAAGTTGCGAGATGGACGGGTCCACCTTTGCCTCTCTTGAAGTTGTGGTAAATATTCCCTTGCCCATCGTTTCCAGAATATTTCCGACATGTATTGCACTTGCCTCCATCTTCTTCTTGCGTAGAGATCTTGCCTGTCGAACAGTCCGGGAGGAAGAGATGGTTTGTTCCTGAGCAGCAACAGGTGATTGGGAGTGAGTACTTCCAGATCATTTGGATCACTGGACGCTTTGGTTATTGGCCGACTGTTAATAATGGCCTCCGCCTCACACAGAAGTGTATGCAGGCTCTCTTCATCCAGTGTCTGGAGCCTCAAGGTAACATTTAGGATTTTCTTTTTTTTTTTTTTTTTTTTTTTTTTTTTTTCTTAAATGACATCAGAAACAGCAGTATGCGACATTACGTGATGGCAGAGCTTCAGTTCATCCTTTGTCATTTTTTTTTTTTTTTTTTTTTTTAATAAATAGGACAGGGGGAATGAATGAGAGAGAGAGGGGGAGAGAAAGAAAGAAAACCAAAGGGGAGAAGAGACAGTGAGAAGGGGGGGGAAGAGAGAGAAAAAAAAAAAAAAACTCCTGGGTCACCTGTATGGAGAAAAAAAACAAAAAAAAAACAAACAAACAAAAACAAACAGAGGAGACAGCAAACAACAAAGAGCAACATAATAATAGAGAAAGCAAAGCACCATCACAATAAACTAGCTAGTCATAGATATCAGTATTTACTAAGTAATAAACGATATTGTGCAGCACGCAAGATAGACAGCGCACAGTGTGCTTTGAGGCAGCAGCCAAGAAAGCTTTAGTCCGCGTCTGTGAATACCCATGTGTGCATACCTGTGTGGATCAGCATGCTTGCATTCCAAAGGTTTCTCCATGTAATGATCTGCTAGGGAGTGTGGGGGGGGCCACAGCCCCGTCCTCCAGGGTGTGAAGCGGGTATGGAGGAGATCAAAACTCCAGACATCCAGAGGCCCCCAGAACACAAGAGACCATGGAAGACCAACAGAGGGGCAGCCGCGCCACTGTCCCAGTAAGAGCTGAGGAGAGTCCCAGATGAGGGCTCGCCCAGCAGCCGCGGAGCAGAAGTCAGGGGGAGTTGCAGTGACGCGCCCGTGAGCTCCGCCGGCCCCCAGCTGCGCCTGAGTGACCGAGCCCTAGGCCGAGAGGCCGGGGGCACCCCACCTCCAAAGGGGCCCGAGCGAGCCCCAGGCCCCAGGCCCCGACAAGCGGCCGCCAAGGAGTGAGCCGGTGTGCACCCGGACGCCCACCCCCAGACACAAAGAACCACCAACACACCGACACCTGAGGGAGTCCGCCACCGGCAGGGGAAGTGGTGGTGGGTGGAGATAGGCCTCCAAACCTTGGAGGGCCTGAGGTGTCCCCAGAGAGGTGGCGTCTGATACCCAACCTGACATATAGACACAGACATACAGGCACACACAGACACAAACATCCATTCCCACCCTCATGCTCTCATATGCACTCACTCCACACTCAACCAACGTGGAGACAGACATAAAGAGACGCTGTACACACAATCACACTCCCCAAGCGTACTCTACAAACCGGGTCTAGGTACCCTTGCCCCTGGAGGGGGGAATTGCACCCAGACCCAGGTGGTGTTACCCTTTTCCCTGCGGTGGGGAGAGGCAGACCACCCCGACTCCGCAGCAGCAGGGAGGCCCCACACCCCAGACCGCAGTCGGACGGCCAACTCCTCCTACTAGCCCTCCCGCTCCAGCAGGCCGCAGAGAATGGGGGTGGGAGAAGACTCCAAACCTCCCTCCACCCGCTCATTGTAGTGTTGATGCATATGTGTTCTAAGGTGCAATTAAAACCCAGGAGGGCATGGAGCTACCTGCCAAGGAGCAGCAGGTAAGCGCATAGTCCCTCCTGCTAACCCTCAATGACTAAGTGTATTTAAAATTGAGAGGTGGGCAACGACGCCAGGGGTGAGGTATACACCCTGATGGTGATTTGGACTCCGTGATTGTGCCCACCCCCAAGATCCTATATGTATGTGTAATGAGAGTGTGAATAATGTGAATGTCTAAGTTGTGGGATAAAATTGAGGCAGAGGCAGCCAGAAGGGGACGGGGGGGGGGGGGGGGGGGGGGGGGGGGGGGTAGCCTCCTCTGCACCCTGGTGACATACCCCCACTCCAAGGCCCTGCATGTGTGGGTGGTTGTGGAGGAGCGGGAAGAGGGAGGCAGCTGGAGATGGGGAGGGAAGGAAGGGAGGGGCAGGTAACCCCTCCCTGGGGCCAGCTCCCCCGCTGACCCCAGTAGGCACTCCCACCCTCCGCGACCCGCCAGGGAAGGGGGGCCCAGGCCCATCAGACCGGGGCCCAGTGCAGTAGCGCCCCCCGGCTCCACAGAGCCCTGGACAGTCCACCCAACCCCACCACAGAGAAAACTGCACCCACCCCACCAACCACACATCTTCCAGACTACATAAGACGGTAAACGCCCAGGCTGAGATCTTCCTCCACCTCTCCTGTATCTCCCCCTCCTGCAGAGAGTTCCTGAGAGAAGAAAGCTCCTGCAAGATGTGACCATCCCCCCCACCAGTTGAAGAGCCCCCCAGGCGGCTCGATGCACCGGCGGCACCCTGCTCCAGGGCCGGGCCCCCATGCACCCACCCGCCCACAACCCCGGCAACACACCAACCAGGACCCGAGCCCCCGAGGCCCGGCCCGGGCCCCAGCCCAGAGACGGAGCGCCCCCAAAACCTCACGCCCATCCCGGACCCACCCAGGGGCAGCCAGGTTGCCAGGTCAGTAACCCACGTCCGTCAGCACAGACCCTCCCCTAGCCCCGCTGCACGCAGCCGCGAGGAAACAGTCACCTGAGAGCCAACAGAGCCCTCAACCGGACGTGACCGCTACCCCGGGTTGAGCCCCCCAAGGAAGATGCCTCCGGGGAACCCCCCGACGCCCTAAGCCTGTCCCTACCCCCTCACCAATCACAACAGTGAAGGCGGGACCAAACTATGACCCCCCACCCCCACTAGGTGATGGAGCTGATAAAAGGGGCCCAGAGCAATTGATCTAATGTGGTGGCAGAGGCTGTGTCAAGACTAATGTAATCTAATAGATAATTTCTATATTGGTTAGAATTAAGATTATTTTTATTTTTCCAGTTCATGAGGACTGTTTTCTTGGCTATGCATAGGGCAGTGAAGATCATATGGGCTATATTCTTTTCTGAAGTGACATTATCTAAGCTGCCCAACAAACACACTAAGGGGGAGGTTGGAATGTTACATTTCAGACATTTTGATAAGTCTTCACATATCTCGCGCCAAAACTTTTGCACTGGTGGACAGAACCAAAGAGCGTGGATGTAATTGTCTGGTGTATTGCCTTGACAGTGTGAGCAGTTGTTGGAAGATGTAAAGCCCATCTTGAACATCCGATGACCTGTATAGTGCACTCTATGAAGTATTTTGTATTGTATTAATTGCAGACTGGGATTTTTAATTAATTTAAAAGTTTTTAAGCAAATCTGAGACCAGAAGTTTTGGTCTAGGTTGACTGATAAATCTGCTTCCCACTTTGCAGTAGGAAGGGATATTGATTCATCTAATTTAGAAAGTGTTCTGTATATTTTAGATAATAATTTGGGGGATTTAAGAGTAAGAAAATGTGCCGCACTTAGTGGTGTTTGTAATTCAACTTGACTGAGGTTAAATTTCTTTTTTACTATGGATTTAATTTGTTGATATTCTAAAAACCTTGTCTTGTTGATCCCATATTGTTCAACTAGTCTGTCAAATGGAATAAATTCTGTTCCCTCTAATATATGTTCTAAGTATTTAATTCCTTTACAACTCCATTCTGGGAAATTAATCATATTATTGTTTTGTAATATGTCAGGGTTATTCCAGATAGGTGTGCGTTTGCATGGGATTAATGAAGACTCCGTTATTTTTAGAAACTCCCACCATGCTGTTAGAGAAAAGCTGATGTTGATACTTTTAAAGCATTCATGTCTTTTGATGTTTGAGCTAATAAATGGTAGGTCTGAAATCTCTAGATCCTTGCATAGTGCCTGTTCAACATCTAGCCAGGGCTCAACTAAGAAGGTATGTTTTAACCATTCTGAGATGAACTGAAGCCTGTTGGCTAAGAAGTATTGGTGAAAATAAACATTTAGGATTTTCTTCACTGACTTGATCAATCTCTCCCAGACCCCTCCATGATGGGGTCCTGAGGGAGGGTTGAACATCCACTGAATGCCTTGTTGTTTTAGGTGGTCTTCAATTTTGGACACATTCCATTCAGCAATGGCTCTTTTAAGTTCACGCTCTGCACCAATGAAGTTAGTTCCATTGTCAGAACGAAGGGTCTTTATCTGGCCTCGTCTGGCTATGAAGCGACGGAGAGCATGGATGAAGGAATCTGTGTCCAGCGAGGCTGCCATCTCCAAGTGTATTGCACGAGTGGTTAGGCAGGTGAAAATGACTCCATACCTCTTCACCGTACTTCGACCACGTTTGATCTCGAACGGACCAAAGTAGTCCACTCCGCAGTTAGTAAATGGAGGGTCATCTGGCAGAACTCTGTCTCGGGGTAGGTCGGCCATTTGCTGCTGTCCTGCAACTCCATGCTCACGCCGACAGGCAATACACCTAGCGAGTATTTTTCGTACTGCAGAGTTGGCACCGGGTACCCAAAACTTTGTTCTCAACTTGGAGATAACATGATTGCGACCACTATGAGCCAAGTTCTCATGTATTTCTCTGAGGATAAGCTTCGTGACGTGAAGATCCTTGCTCAGGATTGCTGGCCGCTTAGCCTCCTCGGGTAGTGCTGCTCTGCTGAGTCGCCCTCCGACCCTAAGGATGCCTTGTTCAAGTACTGGACTCAGTTTGAAAAGACTACTAGTCCTCTTCACCCCCTGACCTTTAGAAAGTGCGCTGATCTCCTTAGGAAATGTCTTTCTCTGACAGTAGCGAATGATTGCTTCTTCAGCCTTCGCAAGGTTCTCTACCGTTAGCTTGTTGGTGTCCCCTTGAAACAGGCTGTCCTTGAAACCTTCCATATCCCTCTCGACTTCAGGTTGTGTTTTAACAGCACACAACTCCTTCCTTTTGCGACACAATTGCAGCAGAATGCTCTTGACTTTAAGCATCCATGCCACTGCCCTTTTAAGTTTAAACCAGGATGAGAAGTAGTGCAGGAACTCCAGCACTACATCTTCACATTCCTTGATTGTACTAGCACACACCAGGTTACCCTTTACCTCTGGGTCATCTGTAGTCAGGCCTTCAACTGGGTGCACCTCTTCTGGCCACTCTTCCATGGGTTTGGTGAGAAAGTCCGGCCCCTGTAACCATGTGTGGGACTGCATGAATCTCTCTGCTTGGAGCCCCCTTGATGCAAAGTCGGCAGGATTCAGTGAGGTGTTGATATACCTCCATTGCTCTGGACTGGAGCATTTCAAGATGGCATCCACACGGTTAGCAACAAAGGTACGGAATCTACTTGTTTGATTGCTGATATACTTGAGTACCGTGGTACTATCTGACCAAAATACAGATGGTTGGAGCGGAAGCTGCAATTCAGATGTCAGAACCCTGTCTATGCGTGCTGCCATGGTTGCTGCGGTAAGTTCCATGCGGGGAACTGTAATGGGCTTAAGTGGGGCCACTCTTGCCTTTCCCAACATGAATGCGCAGTGGACTTCGTTACGGCTGTTCCTCTGTAGCAAGTAGCTTACTGTACCGTAGCCCTCTTCACTGGCATCAGCAAAGTGTTGCAGCTGATTGTATACTGACTCTCCAAAGCCCACAGGTTTAAAACATCTTGGAACGCTTATGTTCCCTAGCTGGCGGAGCTGGGTCTTCCACTTGAGCCACTTGTGAGCTAGGTCTGCAGGTATGATGACATCCCAGCCAATCTTTCTCCTGCAAAGCTCTTGCAGAATCTTCTTTGCTTGAAGCGTGACTGGTGACAAGATACCCAGTGGGTCGTAGACAGAACTCACAGTGGACAGAAGGTTCCTCCGAGTGGGTGCCTTGTCCGGCATTACAATCTTGAACCTGAAGCTGTCAGATTGAATACACCATTGGACTCCCAGCGCTCTCTCAATGGGAAGTGTGTCCTGATCCAGATCGAGATCTTTAACCTCCGATGCCTTTTCTTCCTCTGGAATAGCAGACAGAACTGCTCTGCTATTGCTTATCCATTTTGTGAGCCTGAATCCACCCCTCTGACATACAGCTCTAAGAGTGTGGTATAACTGTATGGCTTCCTCTTCTGAGTTCACAGCCTTTAAACAGTCGTCCACATAGAAGTTGTGCAGGACTGCGTCAACCGCTTGGCTGTTGGCTGGATCTCGGTTGTCTTCAGCACATTTACGCAGAGCAAAGCTGGCGCAGCTTGGTGACAAAGTTGCACCAAAAATGTGAACCACCATCTTGTACTCCACCATATTCTGAGTAATGTCACCAGATGTCCACCACAGGAACCGAAGAAGGTCAGAATCCTCATCAGGCACCTTTACTTGGTGGAACATTGCTTCCACATCTGCCATGATGACCACTTCTTCTTGTCTGAACCGGATAATTACCCCCAGAAGGGTACTGGTAAGATTTGGTCCTTGTAACAGCTGATCATTTAAGGTGGTGCCTTTGTACGATGCTCCACAGTCAAAGACCACTCGAAGCTTGTGTTTCTTGGGATGGTAAACTCCGTGGTGCGGTAGGTACCAAACCCTTCCATCGTCACGATCAAGGTCCTGTTCTGGCACTTTCACTGCGTAACCGTTGGTTATGATGTTACTCATGAAAGCCGAGTATTCTGCGTGGAATGAAGTATTCCTCTCCAACTTCCGCTTTAGGTGTAAGGCACGTTGCTCAGCCACTTTGCGGTTGTTGGGCATCTTAATGCGCTTGTTCCGCAATGGCAGAGCGATGCTGTAGTGTCCGTCCACAATAGTAGCTGACTCTGTCGCTATCTCCAGAAACTGCAAATCCTCTCTTGACATTTCCTGTTTCTCGTTTCTTTCAGGCTCAGGGAAGTCACTTTTAAACTGCTGGTCCCAGAGTTCATCCAGTTTGCTAACTGATATTCGGTTTGCTGCAACCTGAATCAGTCCGCATGGTGCCTTTTGTGAACTGCTTCCTTGGAGGGGTTCGCTGATGGTCCAACCAAGCCTTGTCTTCACAGCATATGGACCGCCATTCTCGCTGGCTATAACTTGCCAAGGTTCAACAGCTTTAGGTGCATTAGCCCCGATTAGCAGTCCAATCTTTGCTTCAATCCTAGGTATAGACACCTGCTGAAGGTAGGTCCACCTGTTCACGTAGTCTTGAGAAGGAGCATTGTCGGCAGAAGCAGGAATGTCACTGTGACTGTACATTTCTGGCAACTCAAAGAAGTCATTGCTGTCTAAGCTGCTTATTTCCAACCCAGACACAATGTGGCTACTGACGACCTTTTCCTCTCCCATTGTTTTCAGCAAAATCTTTGTCTTTCTGCCAGACAAGTTAAGCTCATGCATTAACTCTTCAGTACAAAAGCAGGCAGTACTGCCAGGGTCCAGAAAAGCATAAGTGTGTGTCACCTTTTGTCCTCTTTTAGGTTTCACTTGTACTGGAACTATTGCCAAAATGTGCTCTGTTTTCTCTGCAGCGTGAGCAGGTGCTTCCATTTCAACAAATCCATTCACGATTGACTCTGTTTGGTCTTCTCTTTCTAATGATTCCACTTCAGAAGCTACCCTTTTGCTTGTAGCACTGGGCTTAGTCTTCATGTGTAACACTGTGGGGTGCGGTTGTGCACAAACCTGACAACTTGCCTTTTCTTGGCACGAACCACTCATGTGTCCCTGTTTAAGACAGCTGAAGCATAGTCCTTTAGTTCGCATGAAGTCAATCTTTTCCTTATGAAGTGACTTCTTCATCCTCTTGCACTGTTCCATGGTGTGCTCTTCACCACGACAGAAAAGACAGGGTTTGGAAAATGCACACACCTGCTTCCCGCTGACCTTGTTCCTTTCTTTAGAGGGTACGTCCTGTGTAGTGGTGATAGTTGCAGCTGCAGTGAATCCTTTTCTGTTTCCACTTCTCCTTTGCAACCTCTCATCCACTTGCCCTCTAACTTGGACCTTTAATGTGCTGTCCTTTATATCACCGAACAATGGATGCAAAACTTCTTTGGCCTGCTTATTGACAAACTCCACCAGATCTGCAAATGTGACTCTGCGTTTTGCCTTGTCTAAGACCCCACAAGCATATGTTCTCCACCTTTCTCTCAGCTTGTACGGAAGCTTGGAAACGATAGCACGCATGTTGGCCGTGTTATCCAACTCCTCCATGTACTCCACATCCATCATTGCATTACGACATCCAGTAAGATAGAGGCCGAAAGCATGCAGAGCCTCTCCATCATCTGACTTGATGGTTGGCCAGTTAAGAGCCTTGTGAATGTATGCCACTGATATCTTGTAGGCATTTCCAAAGTGCTCTTCCAACAGTCTCTTAGCCGTTTGATATCCATGTGTAGGTTCCATATGAAGACAACTCCGTATCAATTCTCGTGGTTGCCCACTTGTGTATTGTTCCATGTAGTACAATCGATCCTTGTCGCTCTCTGTTCTGTCCTCCACACCATGTTCAAAAGCTCGCATGAACAGCCGATACTCTAATGGGTCCCCTTTAAACACAGAAATGTTCTGCGGGGGCAACGTAGCTAACTTCTGTTGCTTAGTTAGCGCTTCGACCACATCCTGTAGAGCACTTGGTGTCTGCGATGGCTGGTAGGTAACAGTGTGTGTTTGCTGTGCATTTTGGAGAATGTTCTTCTTCTGCGCTTGTCTTTCTCGCGTGGGGGATGGGCTATTTGACTGCTGTGAAGTAAATAAATCTCCAACCTTATGCGATGCCACGTAGGAGTTCATTCCATCCCGAGTGGATACGTGACTGGATGCCTTGGATGCACGACTTTCGTATTCTGATAAGATCTTGATCTTTGCCTCATTCGCTGCAAGAGCTGTTTGTATTTCTAGCTCCTCCTTTTCAGCTTGGAGCTTAGCCTCCCTTTCCTCCAGCAAGCGTTTCTGTCTTAAAGACGATGCCTTAATCAATAAGGTAGCTCGCTCCACCTCTGCCTTCATGCGTGTGGACGACACCGATGACGAAGCGCAGGAGCCGCGTTCTGAAAATGCCTTATCACTGCGTTTTGAGACAGATGCATTAGATACGCTGTCAGATGGATCCACCTCTTCATTGCATTTTTCAGCCTCCACAGCGCGCATGGCCATCTTGTCAATCCAAGCCGAAGCTGTCTCAGCAAAAGCCTTAAAGGAATCAGCCTTAGGTTCAAACCAATTTTCCTGGTCTTTAGTTAAATCCTCCTCCGGCATTTGCTGGAGCACCTCTTTAACATTTGTGTTCAAACCACAAAACTCTCCAAACCGCTCATTAAAATCCTTCATTAACTGTGTTACTTCTGCTAGGCTGGTATCACATTCATTTTCCATCAGCTGGCGCACTTGCTTCACTGTGCCTGTTAATTTGGCTAGCTTGGCCTTCCGTAAATTGATAACACGTTGCAGCCTTTCCTCCATAGCTTTAGGTGTGATTTTCACCGCCCTAGTTTCCATTTCTGCTACTGTGTCTTCTTCTTCGTTGTTCATGCTATTAATTTCCCGAATAGCAACAACAAAATTCTTATTTTATCATCCAAAAATCATGCAGGTTGGCTACCACACAGCTCAGCATCCACCATGACTCAGCACTTTTTTCCTCGTGAATTAGCTCCACTTACTCACGTTTGTTGTCGCTGCAGCAGCTCGGGTTTTTTCCTTCTTTAGTCGCGTCAATTACTCCACAACGAGCGGGTTTTCCTACAAAATGTGTAAGCCGTGAGACCAGTTTTCCCGTGATTCACTCGCGTACGTCAGTTTGAAGAGGAAAAAGAACTCCACGGGACTCCGATGTGAAAAGATGTAACAAAAAATTTATTCCACGGTTTTGCATCTTACAGGAGTGGTCAGGTTAACTTGTCCTCAACAAAATAACATACTACGGTAGGAAAACCGTGTGGCTCTGTTCTACCCTGCTGCCCCGTATATCTTATGCCGTGTTAACTCTTTTTCTCTCTCTCCCCCCTCCCGCACCGCATGCACTAATTTGCATACATCCGTGATGCCCGGATTTTACCATAAACACGAGTCTTTAAGGCACATGTAGACATGGTACTACATAACCTAGTTCCACCATAAACATGCATCTATTTCCTAAAATTATTAATTACACAAACAAGCTTAACAACAGCGAAATATAAATACTAAACATATGAACTATCTTAACTTGGCTCCCACAATGAGGGTTCATCAACATTTGGACCATATATCCTTACAATACATAGCTTTTTGTTAAATACTGATAATTTAATAATAAGGAATCTACCCTCTGGATCTATAACTGTATCGAGTACTGTAAAATTAACATTTTTATGTATTAAAATTGCTACTCCCCTTTGTCTAGAATTATAACAGGCTGCAAACACATTAGGAAACTCGGGTGTTTTAAGTTCGTTTAAACCTGTGACAGGCCTGTGAGTCTCTTGTAATAAAACAACATCTGCCTGTAGTTTTTTAAGCTGGTTAAATATCTTTAACCTCTTTCCTCTGGTGCCAGCTCCATTTACATTCCATGTGACAAACTTTAGTGTGCCCATAATTGTGTGTGTATGTCTAATGATGTACGCTGGGTGTTTCGTTTAGACGGGTGAAGAGAATGTGGAAACATCACTTGTTTGTAAATAGAAAGAGAAAAAAATGTGTGGTGAGAGGCTCCATAAGTCTGACTATGTGTGTGTATATTCACTAATATGAACAAGCGTGGCTTGCGTGTGTCCTATAAGTCTGTGTGTTCTGTGAGGGTGTTGTAAACGTGCTGCCATTGAGCGCATGTGTTTGCGTGATCGTGGTGTGTGAATATGCAGAAATAGAGGGTGTTGTTTGTAGGTAAGTGGAGAATTAGGTGATCACAGCAGTGAAAGAAAAGAGAAGAAAAAAAACACGAGAACGGTGAGCGACAACAACAAAAAAGAAAAGAAATGGAAACATTCCAATTAAAGCAGTGACGGAGGGTGACGGTGTTATATCTGCTATGACATCATACTGATATTACAAGGTTAAACCCATTTTAAAGGAGAAAGTGTGAATGAATAAGAAAAGAGTGTAGCGGGTTCTTATCTGGAGTGCAGTCAATATAACCATGGAGTGGTGCCGGGGTCGCGGTAGAGCTGTCCGTCCACGTAGATGACAGCGCGGGAGCCTCTCTGGATGAAGCTACGTTGAACTGGGAACAGGACCTTGCGTCGTTCCAGGATCTCTTTGGGGAACTGGTCGTTCACGCTGAAGTCCATTCCTTTCAGCTCCCTGCGGCGACTCTTCACCTGTTCCTTCTGTTTGAATTGGCCGAATTTGGCCACAATAGGCCGTGGTCTCCCAGTCGGCGACCTCGCGGCCCCCAAGCGATGCACTCTTTCGAAGGCGATGTTCTTTACGGTGTCCTCCGCCAGCTTCAGGTGGGTTTTAATGAAGCTTTTCACTGTTGCTTCTGCGTCCTCTCCGGCAGATTCTGGAATACCAGAAAACACAAGGTTGTCTCGCATGCTACGGGCTTGTAGATGATAACGGATTCTTTTATTTTTTTATTTTCTATGCTTAACTGGGTCACGTTATCGGTGAGAGATTTGACCGACTCCCGTAGCGTGGAATTTTCAGCGGCAAGCGTTTCCACCTGCTGCTGGCTGAATTCCAGGGATTCTCTCAGAGATTTAAATTCCCGGTGTAAAATCTCCACCAGGGACAGCCTCGCGTCGAAACTGGACAATCGCTTGTCGATTGACTCCAGGATGTCTGCAATGTCTTTGCCGGCAGGCGATGTTGTACCGGGGGAGTCTGCCAGGCGACATCTCTTCGATGACGGTGTCTCAATTTTGGCCGGGGAAGATGCACTCTGAGCCTTCTTCATTACTAAATCTTGGAAGCACCGGTCGATGTAATCTTGGAGAGCGTCTAAACTCTCCTCGTTGTCCTCCAGGGTGTTAGAGATGATAGGACAGATGCTGTTAGTTATATGACAATTGATTAGTTTATTTGGCAATACTGAAGCTTAAAGAAACTTTGTTAAATTCTAGCTACCATTCGCTTTTTTTCCACCAAATCTCCGGCGTCTGACATCACCTACAACATGGGTCTCTTACCTTTTCCCGTCACTTCCGTCACTTACCTCCCATCTCCTGTCTGTGTACCCTTCTCCCTTTTTGTATTTATCATGCGGCGTTAGTGCTCTCAGCTTTCACCTTCACTTGACATCCATTTTTTTTAATGACCGCTGTCGTTAGTGTGGCAGAAGACAGAGTAGGAGGTTCCACCCCACACAGGGTCCATTGAGGCTGTAGATGAATCACACTTGGTTAAAGAGTGACTACGTTGATGGTGTTAATAAAACCAAGTTAATGTGTTGAGCATGTAAGAGGGCGGGTTGAGGAATCTGAAAGATTACACTGTAAACCTGCTGTCTTACAGTAATGTTGTTTGCAGCTATAATGGGTGGTGTGTGTGGTAACCATAATGTTGATGGTTGTCTGGTAACAGTTTAGTGTTGAGTGAGGTGCTCGTTGAGGAGTGGTGGCTTATTTTCTGTGGACTGCTACCATCCTTTTGTCTAATATTCCCCTTCATACTGTCACATCTTTTAGGGCATTTTGCAAGGTCATGAGGATTAGAAAGAAAGCAGAGAAAGCAGTTAAGAAGTTATGTCCTCTGTTTGGACTTCACGCCTCCGTTTGGCCTTCTTAGTGGCTAATTCAAAGCTTTTAAAGGTCAGTGCAGCACAAAGGTAAGCATCCCCTTAATGTCTCAGATTATATTAAGACAGGTGTGGAGAGGCTGGGCATTTTGACATGTTTAAGTAGGAATAGCTGTAAATAATGACAATAATCAAAACTGGCTGACATTTATGTAGGTGCTTCAGTTTCAGGGTACTGGTAATGTGCATACTGGCTCACTGCCACACTTAGATAGGACAGATAAAGTATTTACCGAAAGTATTCACTCACGTATACAAATTATTAAATTCAGGTGTTGCAATCTCTCCCACGGTCACAGGTGTATAAAATCAAGCACCTAGGCATGCAGACTGCTTCTACAAATATTTGTGAAATAATGGGTTGCTCTCAAGAGCTCAGTGAATTCCAGCGTGGTACCGTGATAGGATGCCACCTGTGCAACAAGTCCAGGCATGAAATTTCCACACTACTAAACATTTCACAGTCAGCTGTTAGTGGTTTAATAACAAAGTGGAAGCAACTGGGAATGGCAGCAACTCAGGGTCAGTGGATGCTGAGGTGGAGAGACTACAAGCCAGTTACAAAACAAGGTCTGTAAATACATGAATGAGTTTGGTGTGGAAGAACTTGACTGGCCTGCACAGAGTCCTGATCCCAATCTGATAGCACACTTTGAGATGAGTTAGAGTGGAGACTGTGAGCCAGGCCTTCTAGTCCAACATCAGTCTCTGACGTCATAAATGTGCTTCTGGAATAATGGTCAAAAGTTCCCATAAACACACTTCTAAACCTCATGGAGGTTCACTGAAGAGATAAAGTTGTTATAGTTGCTAAGTTTGTATCTACATCATATCAAACCCTTTGGATCAAGAATAGGATGTTTCAAGTTCATATGCATGTGAGGGCTGATGAGTGAATACCTTTGGCATAAAGTGTACTTTGTCACTGTTATTTGTTCTTTTTCTAAGACTTTAGATAAAAATGTTCTGCTGTGTAACATGCTTGTTTAATACTGAATAATGTTTTGTAATAAACAACAATTCGAAAAGCTAGAGAAAGTCTTACAACTTGATGAGTTATCAATATGATGTGTTAAGATACATGGCAAAAGCAAAACGCATGGCTATTCTTGTGAAACTTTTGATGAATTGTTAAAATTTCCATGCTTCCTATTATATTGCATTAAAAAAGATTTCATTTAACCATGATGGGAAGTCAAGTAAAGGAATAATTGTTTATTACATACTAGAAACAGCTGTCGACTTGCGGTTTTAGCTCTGTGTTGGGTCCACATGTAACATGTGAACACACCAAATTTGGAAGGATAACTTCCCATCTCTGGAAATGCAACCGTCCAAGAAGCACACTAATGCACAGATGGTATGTAGGACATTATGTTGCCGTGTTGGCGTCTTTCACTTTGACTCTATAGACTCACCCTATGTGTGTGTGTGTGTAACTCAATGTCATAGCAGAAAAAACACTTACAGCACAGGTACCCCATGACAAATAGCATCCTTACTGTTCTGTTCTTTTTCTGGGCAGCTAATAGAGTGCTGATAACAAAAAATAAATATGTAAATATCATAATGTTGCAAATGTTGGGTGGAAGATTTCCACGTTGAGTCTGATTCCTGTGCTCCTGCAGAACCAGATGTGAGCTCCGCTTACAGCCTTACCCACCAGTATCACCAGTAAATCCGGTGCATGGTAGGGGTTTTTGTTCTTTTCATTCCACATACTGTAAAGTGATTCAACAGGCGCGAGCTTAACTCCAGCAACAAGAGTCCTAGTCAACAGTGTCTGTGTGTTTCTCTGTGTGTGGGGGTGGATGGATGTGTGCATGTGTATGTGTGTCAGCGTGCAAGTGGTTGGCGCTATTAAACATTCACCAGCTCACTCAGCTGCTGCTGTTGCTGCTGTTAGGTTCCCAATCTGGGTCAAGTCTCCCTCCTCTCCTCCCCGAGCTACCTCTACCCCTCCACCCCGCCTCCTTCCCTCTCTATCTCTCTCTTGCCCACTCACTCGGTCTCTTTCTCTCTCTCCCTCTCTCTTTCTGCTCAGCTCCCTAAGTGCTTTCTCTCTGTGTCTGTTTCATTTCCTCTTCTCCCTCTTTCTCCTCCCACCTTCTCTCTTTCTCTTTTGCCCATTTCTCTTGTCTCCTCTTGCTCTCTCTAAGGGAGTATTTGCTTAACTACACAGCTCAGAGGCAAGCCCATGCTCTCTTCCAGTGTCCAAGTCAAATAAAAGACTCTTATAAATTTTTGAGTGACACGATGAATAATTTGGTATTTTTTTATGTGGGGTTTTCAGCATCAGATTTTTTTGCACTTCTTTGCTAATGAGGCATTGTGTTCAGGCAGAGCACCTACATGGCATCAGCTGCTCCATTCATGCTTCACCACAAGTGGCTCCTTCATCAAGGGCTTTGCTATCACTTAACTAATAACAGAGCTTATTCTAGTGTCACAGACAGTTTCACAGCCACTCTTGCTGCTAAATGCAACAGAGATTATCATGTTTGAAGCTGATTTATGTGGCAACAAATATGATGACTTTTAAAAAAACATGTTTTTGTTTGGTTTTTCTTGTTTTTTCAAATAAACTGGACAGTGGAAAGACCAGGACAAGGTGGGCCTCGGGGTGGATTCATATCCAGTGAGCTAAGCCAACACCCAAGATGATGATGGCTTTAGTAATTGCGGCTTTTGAAACAGCAGCATTATTGCTGTGCTGTGTTTCCTCACGACAACGAGGAGAAACAGCAAGTGTCCTTGTTCTTGCAGAGTCTCTAAATGTAGCATTAAATGGAGCAATAATAATCAACCTTAACATTCTTTATGTAATTTCAGAGAATAAACAATAAATGCTGTTGTCGCGCATGTACACGTGCATACAAAAACATACATTTCGGTAAATGAGTGAAGGACATTTCAGAGCAGGCCGCTAAACAATAAATAAAACATATCGGCGTCTCCCGTCGCTGTAAGTGCAAGCACCGCTGCTGCTGACACATCAGATGTGCTGCCTGCAGTGCACCACAGAAGTTGGGAATTAGGAGTTACAAATAACATATGTCATGATGATGTCTGGACTTTTAGTTGGACTTGAGCTTAGTTTTCCCTTCTGTCTTCATGACTGTCACCAGCTCGACACATTGTGCTTGGTAGTGAAACCATTTGATTGACACTGCTGTAGAAATAATACGGGCTTGCCTTTTCAGCTCACTTATTTTCTGGCCCCGCAGCTGTCCTTGGAGCAGTTTTGTCTTCTTGCTAAAACAATAAATCATCCACTGTAAGCGAACCACATCGCCTTTGGCCGAACAACGATGAACACACATGCACATGACTGCACAAAGAATTTAAACATAGACGTGCTCGCAATATCGCTGCAACCATCCGACTGAGTAAAGCTGTTGAACTCACATTTTAACATCCCTACTGTGTAACGTACGCAAGCTACAGGTAAGATACGTTGCACACTGTGTCTCCTGAATGCATCTTACATATTAAAGAAGTTCTTTAGCCATTAGGTTTCCTAGCAGCATCCATCCTGTTTCCTCCTGCAAATGTTTTAAATATGTTTTTCTTGCCTGAATATTGTTGTTTGGTGCGAAGAAGCATTAATAATAATGGCATAAATGTGTAAAGCTGCTATCACAGTATGTCAGCTGTCAAGAAATAAATAAAAATAATAATAAAATGTTATCTGTTTGCAGCAGCATGCATGAGAAAAAACTGCAAAAGAACAGAAGAAAGAGAAACAAGGAAAGGAATCATTCCCCAGCTATCTCACTACATCAGTATTGTCTGTTGTATATATTTATTTTTGCTAATGGCATAATCACTAAGTCATGACAGGAAACTCCTTTCTGCAGCTTTGCATTTCATTAACTGCTTGGTGATAAATTGAGAAATTTGAGCTCAACATCTCCCCTCTGCTCCTTCTACACCTCCACCTACCAGAGTTGTGAACAGCACTTTTTCTCAGCCTGTTGATGTTTCTGATGACAGCTGCCATTTCTACAAATAGCCTCGGATGTGGTGAGAACATTCACAACCCTGTCCTACACCACTTTGCTCTTGACAACGTGCACGAGTGGGTGGGGAAGCTGTAGCTACATGGATACAGATATTTTACTGTTCACTGTTTGCCTGCTGATAAAGCAGGATGCAAATCTAATCTGTGGAGTAGATGCACGTACTGTTTATTTATCCATATCCGCATGGGATTATATCGAAGTGGTGCAACATAGCCTTATTTATGATGGTAGCAGCTCTGGGAGGGTGTGTTTCATTAGGATCACTTGTAAAATTTCGAGCCTAAAACTCAATTACAAAGGCAGCGTTAAAGAAAAACTGCAAATCTTTATCAGATCAGATGAGGAACAGCAATGCTGCCTTCATCTTTTTGCCCATAGCAGTTATGAGTATACCTTCATTGTAAGAATAGCGCATATTTACATTTGCTTTATCACATTCAACAAAGTTAATTTGGACTTCAGTTAAGAAGTGCAGGGTAACACACTAAAGCAAAATGAAAAATACTGTTGAAGCTAAATTTTTCGGTCTGATCACATTTCAGCTTGTTCATCATTTAAGGCATTTTCTAAATTAATACGCGTTTTCCCTGCACAGCATGGCACTACTTAGTCCATAAAGCACATTACGATGCCTGTTTTAACAGATGACATCACAGAACCCAGAGGAAGCCGGACTTATCACTGCACAACCTCATATAACGAGATGGGAGGAAGTGAAATGAAATGATGAATAATGTGCTCGTTAAATTTGTACTTTTTCAACTTGCAAAACATTTCCCGCAGCTGATCACACGACAGAAAAACCCGTGATATCACTGCTTCTCACATTATTAAATATCTCTGCTCCCTGACACCTGGTGTGACCTGCTCTGCAGGAGACAGCACGGAGGAATTAGGTTCACTCTAAATGTCCGGGTCAGGCCGAGAGTTTTTCTTTAACGATGGACATTTGGCAAAATCCTTTGATCCAAGTTGGATCTTGCTGAACTAATCGCATGAGTCAGCAAAACTTCCAAAGCACAGTTTCCTTTACAGCCAGGACACACTAGAAAGAAAAATAGGATGACAACCTCCGTGGGACTTAGAGAAATTGATGGTTATCCGGAGATCACAAAGATTCTTTTCACTTTCAGCGACCGACTCCAAGTTAACCAACTGAGCTGAGTTTGCAACCACTGGCTGACCACAGGTCGAGTAGTGGGAGGCAATCGGTCTCCAATCACTGCAATCACTCTCAGACAGATTGGTGAAGGTTCACAAAGTATTGACATGTAATTTATAAACACAAACAGATTCCAACAAATTTCTGTTAAGTGTGAATTTCTCTGTGTATGTCAACATATTTGCAATTTTCACTTATCACAAACAGATTGCATATAGTCTCCAACTTGATTCCACTCAATTGCAAACTGACACCAGACTGATTTGGTTCTATTGCCATTTCACTATAAGTTGGGTGCAAGAGGTGACAGACCCAGTACGTTTCTTCAAAACGAAAGTCAAAAAATGTACACGCGTTCTGACTGGATATACTATTGTTAATTGACAGTGTCATCATTTTTAGTTACTTTTTGCATTAGAATTAACATAGCCTGCATCAAAAACATGGTGATCAAGTCAAATACTAATGACAAAGTGCATTTTGTGAGGATAGGAGTGTTGAAAGGTTCACAGAGTTAAACGATGTGGGAGAAAGACGGGTGGAGGTGGACAGCAGAAACGATGACATCAAAGAAAGTAAAAGAGTGTGGAAAAGAGGGCAGGTGTAGAGGTTTCTGCGCTGTTATCAAATGCCATCGAAATTAAAGTCAGCGTGAGGTTAAGTGAAGAGGTTAATGTCACTACTGGGGACCTTTAAACTTAACTACAGTTTTCACAGATCAGATGTGAACTATCTGAATATAACCTGTGGTATTTTGATTTTATTTTGCACCCTCAGCAGTCCTTCACTTCCTGTTACAAGTAGTGGTTGATACACACATGCACACACACACCAACACACACAGTGTTAATTTGACTTGCCAGGGAGGAAATAGTGTGATTCGCTTGAGTAGGTCCCTGGACATGAATCTAAAGACAGTAGGGAGCGTGCAGAGCAATCAAGTGATAAAGCTTATTATCTGAGAGGAGCTATATTCTAAGACTTATTATCTACCAGGAGTTAAATGACTTTCAGGTCCTCAAAGGCCTGGTGGCCTGGTTTGACTCGGCAGGAGAGAGAAAAGAGAGGTGGCAGGAGGAAGAGGGATGGTAGAGGACAAGTGAAAAGGGAAGGAAGAGAGATGTGTGAGAGAAGCAAACAGGTGATGCCGGCGAAGGGGAGGGAGATGAGAGGGGGGAGGAAAGGAAACCCAGATGTGAAGAAGGAGGAAGAGGAGGCACAGAGGTGGAAGAGAAAACCAAGAGGATCAGAGGGGAAGTTGAAAGGCAAGGTTGGGAGAGGAGAAGGTGATTCATAGGCGTGGGCAGTCACTTTTCTGTCTTCATACAACTGCTGAGAAACCAATCTTCTGTTTAGGGTTGGCAAATATACTCCACAAAGCTGCAGGGTTCTGCATTGTGTCTTTGTTGAAGCAGTTCAGGTAGTTTACCACTATAGATACTGTAGATAGTTTATTGCCTTGGATACCACAGGTGTTGGCATAGCAACAATAGATTTGGAGTGTCTGTGCTTACTAGGAGCAAACATCGGGGCTGAACTGTTACTTCACTTAAGGATGAGCTACCACATGATTGATACAGTGGAGCAGACTTACAGCTGCAGCTGTACTGTAGTGCATGCTTAATGTGTTGTCCATTATCAGAGAAACAGATGTAATATAAAACAATCAGACTGGGGTTTTTTGCATTTTTTCCAGCGTGAATGAAACAAGCTGAGGGGAGGAAGTGATGGGATTCATTCTGGCATAGCACGGCACATGAAAACAGCGTTGTCACATTTGCAGTTTACGTTGCAAAAGCTTTGAGTTAAAGTAGCACACATAGTACTTTTTAGGGATGAAAAGTGACTAGACTACTGTCTCAAACATTTAGGACTGTAGGTCTATAAATCCATGCTTTTTCTGTTCCCTCGGGGGTCTACTCTCTGGTTTGGAAATAATTTTGGATCACATGCTTCTGAGCATCAATCAGGGTTTGTTGGTTTTGTTATCTTTGACTTCGATTTATCCAATAAGGTTATTAACAAATGCCTTACTGAAAAAAAAAAGTCCAACATTCCCCTACTTAACAAGTGTTTAATGTCCTAATACAGAGTTATCACGGTGAACATATTTAACCATCAAGTCAGCTGTGAGTTTAATGTTAGCCCAGTGCCTGTCTAAATATACAATATTGACAAAGCTAATGCAAAGTATGGGCTGTTTAATCAGAGTAAGTGTTTTTCTATGCAAATGAACTGAGCACTCTTTTGACTTAAAAGGCAAACTCACTGCAACAGCATGAACTGAAGAAGAAGAAAAAGCTAACAGGAATTTTAATAACTAAATCAATTAACACAGTGTCCATTACCTGCAGGTCAAATTACTTCCTGATTTCTATTATCTTGGATAGTAGGAAATACATATTTCTTAAGACATGACACAGACTACAACAAATTGCCTTGGTTCGTTAAGATTATTCTTTATTATGAAGTGCCACAAAATGCTTTGTGTTCATTGTGCTTACATTGTCTGAATACTGGCTCAAAAAAACCCAGGAGGTCCTCACTCTGCAACAGAGATCCAACCCTCCTGAGGTAAGGTGTGTCAGATATCACTATACAGCAGTAAAAATGTCTCAATCCAAAGGATTCTTTACAAACCCTCTTGCAATAAATGATTATTTAGGTTTATTACCATTCTTTAACTTGAAAATACAAAAAAGAAGAGAGGTCAAGCTAGTACAAGGTTTTTAATTCTTCTCTACCTGAATTCTAGTTAGTTTCATTGTGCTACTTTCTTTAGGGTGGAGATGACTAAAATGGAAGTGCTTAAAGAGGCCAGACCAGGAGCTTGGCCAGAGACAGACACACAGACAAACAGACTCAAAACGAATCCTTTCTCCTTTAAAAACCACTTAATAGCCACACGTCCACTTTAGCCCTAATACATTTAGACTACAGTGCAAAGTTTCAACCAGAGTTTACAATGATACAATTTGGGATAAGTAAACAGAGAAACTGCAGAGATGATACTTTCACCCTTTTTTGTCCTATTCTTACGTCTACTATCAGTGTCTGAGAAACGTGTGTAGAAAAATAAAGGTGATGCTTTTGTTCTCTTTGCGTAAAGGGAATCGCAATCATGCTTTTAACACTGTTTTTGCAGCTGTTTGCCTTTTTTGTATTTATAACTGTTGTTGGGTATTTTGGCCAAAATCATACGTAAAAAGGCAAAAGTGCTCGGCCATAACAGACTGGAGCGCTATGACTAATCATCTGATACAATTCAAGTAATTGCAGCTCAAATCTAGTTCATACATCAAGAAAGGAGATAAGACCTACAATTTGCTGACTCACACACTGATTCCCTCAGTCACAACAGAAGTGCTTCCTTTAATATTGCCTTTAAAAAAAGTTTCTTTGGAAAATATAATTGTATTGTACTGTGTTATTGTGCGGCAAAGCATTTATCACAAACTGTAGACTTTTTGACTTTATAAAATTGTCAACCATGGCTGCCTTTGATCATTCATCTCTGAGATAAAAATTTGTTTAGCTAATGCATCCACATAACCGTGCTGTCCTTTTGTCCGTGTGCCCTTATAAACTGTGTTCAATACGGGCCAGTCCGGACTTACACTGAGTGTCTGAGGAAGCACTGCAATTACAAAAAGCTTTCTTTGTTAAAGATTCACATCTGAATATTAAACCTGTTCTATTTTTTTAATTGCTCAAGCTTCACTGTACACAAAAGTTTAGTCACCCCAAATGGCTCGTCAGCAGGCACCGCGTGCTCACATGTGAGGACGTGCACCCATGCATCTGTGCACCCGTGTTTATGTTTCTTTGCGAGATTACGATGTCGACGTGCTGCATTTTATGATGAACACACAAACATTTTCCTGTGCAAATCTGTGTGTCCTCAGTCTGTCTCCTGGGAAGCTCCATGAATCTGTAGAAAAGGTTTCTGAGCTGCAGAGAACTGGGTTCAGCAACACTGGTATTGACCACCTAGATTAAAGGTTAAATCTTCCATGGGGTCGGGGTTGATTAAAGTTAGCCTGTCCGTAGGTTTCTCGATCTTAGAGTTACCCTTCAGTTGGCCCAGTAGGGGTGAGTGGGGACTACTGCAGAATAATCAGGACTCAGTCTGGTGTATCTACAACAGTTGTAGCTAAGCTGCAATCTGACCATCAAGCTAAAGTGCATGCTGTTCCTGTGGTTTAAGAAAGCACGCTTTATGGGTTGGAAGCGAACCGGAAGAGCAGATGAGTAATTGCATTTCGGCTGAAGTCGACTTTGGTTCAACTTCAACTAAACTTTGTTGTTAACAGATAGCAGCTGCATGTCATATATGCTAGCTGTCAATTAAGGGTGATGGATATCTTATTGCATATTTATCCAATCTGATTGCTATTTTAACCTTAACATAAAGATAAAATTGGTGTTATTAAACTTGGCCGACTGTGACAGGAAATACTGTTTAAACGCATTTAAGTGTCATTTTGCCATCTCATAAACATCAGTAAACCACTGAATTTTGATGTATGGCCAATTATCCAATCTAAGTATCCAATCTAAGAAAAGGCCTGAGCCAAAGTAAGGCCTTGTTTGTTTTTGTTAACAATTAAATCACTAGAGCTATTGCAGAGCAGGGCAGTCAGGGTCATACAGTAGTTATCCTACAATAGGCCTCTCACCCAGCAGGCAGCTGATCCCAGCCTCTCTAGTCTACATCCTACATTAGTTCTACTCACTAAGAGGCAGGCAGTGCATAACAAGAGAGGAAAGACAGGACTTTTCTTTTTGATACTCTAACACTACATTGGCATGTTCCCTGATGTCTGTAATATTAGTATTTTTTCTGTTTATGACTATAGGTGAAGTAAAACATACCTGATTTTTAAACTGCTATACAGTAGTAGGTAATACTTCATAACTTCATCATAAAATACCATGCATTAAGTGATTATTGCTTTTAAAGAGTCCTATGGAGGCTCCAAGAGAAAAAAATAATAATATTGCCCTCGGGTTCTAGCTATAGGATTTTGGCAAAAATCATAAGCTTTTTATGATGTTGGCATAGGTTTTCATATTTTTTTTCTGTTTTCTTTTTTTTTTTTTTGCATGCAATAACGTTAATAAGAAAAAAGATATTAACAACATAATAGGAAAAAATAGTACTCAAAAAAGTGACATATGCTTTGGCCTGTAGTGGTAAAAAGAGGTTGGCAAATATCCTACATACATATACAGAAATTAAAGTGCAACAAATAAATGGCAACACTTTTCATTGTTATCAAATCAAGTATAAACACATAAAAAAGAAAAAAAATGTCAAAACAAATAAATCAATAAATAAATAAATAGTATTTTGACCTCAGTAGTGGAGAGAATATGGTCACTTGGTGCAGCAGAGCATTATTATCATTATTATTACTATTATTATTACTATAATTCTTCCAAAAAAGAAACAACATCAGAATGAAAAAACTTTCACTGCATTTGAGTGCAGGGAGGAAACTAGTAGCTATAGGCTTACTATTGTCTTTGTCGTCATCCTCATCGTCATCCCTTTTTCCAAAATATACGGAGTCATACTGTATCTAGAAGCCAGGAGGAAGTCAGTATTAATGTCTCCATCCTCAATGGACAGAGGAAGAGGACGTGAAGAGTTTTGTTTTGTTTTGTTTTTTGAGGAAGTGCATGCGTCGATCAGTTAAATCCTTAAGTGGGCAAATCTCAAGGAGAAAAAATTGTGCTATCTTCATCATATTCATTATCACGAATAGGCTCCAAGGGAGGCGAGGTGGGGGAGGGGGCAGAGGGCCAGTGAGGAGGGGTGAGGAGGGAAAGCAAGGTCACATTCTGACCCAAAAATATATTGTTTGTGTCTGCAGTTAAGTCCGTAAGGGTAATTGTAATTCACGTCTGCAGTTTTGTCTCGTTTGATCTATATGGGGGGGTCATGCATCTAGGGGGCCGAGAGGAGAGAAGGGGCCTTTGAAGCAGGCAGACTCATAGTGCTTGTTCAGATAACTCTTGAGCGCGAAGGTCTTGTTGCAGCGTTTGCACTTGAAGTGTTTGAAGGCCGAGTGGGTCTGCATGTGAGCGCGCAGGTTTGAGCGGTCTGCGAAGGCCTTCCCACAGTGGGCGCACCCAAACGGTTTCTCCCCTGTGTGCGAGCGCATGTGGCCCTGTAAAAGCCAAGGTCGGCTGAACGCCTTTCCGCACACGTCGCACTTGTGCTTGAGGTCATGAGTGAGCAGGTGCATGGCCATGGCGGGCATGGACACGTACACCTTCCCGCAGGTCGGGCATTTCTTTGCCAGCTTGCTGTCCAGCGAGCGATGCGTTTGTTTGTGCCGGCTCAAGTTGGAAGACGTGGCGTAGGTTTTGCCGCACTCGTTACAGGTGTGCCTCTGGATGGTCCTGGGGCTGCTGAGAGCTTTCCTCTTCGAGCGGCCATCGGTGATGAAGAAGGCATCGACTGTGTAACCCTCGCTCACTGCAGCGTCTCCATTGATATAACCATCCGTGAGTTCTGAGCCAGGGCTGTCAGGAGACTCAGAGTCGGGAGCCCCATAGTCACTGTGGATACCATCGTAGAGAGGATCAGGAGAGGGGACCTTGATGCCACTGTCACTCTCACCATCGTACACAACAGGGCTGATGTAGTCACTGATGTAACCAGCTGTTAATGGAAAACAAACAACAGTATTAGCATATTGAAAAGAGAGCTCATCTTAACATGGTATGGAAATTCAATGGTGTACAGGACTTGACCAAAACATTAGTTACTGGTGCCCCTATTGACATAACTTGATAGGTAGTAAAGAAACTGCTATGTTAAGATTAAGGTGGCAAAACATTTTCTCTGATCACAGAGAGATCCATACCAACAGGAAATGTGAAGGGCATTAATTCCTGCACGCGGAGAAAACTGCAGGAAACACATGAATAAGTCCAGATTAGCATTAAACTGCTGTAGCCTGCTAGACAAGCTTATCTTTCAGTACAGATACAGTAATGACAGAGATTCAGTACGCTGACCAGAATTACACAATCTGAATTGGTGGAATTAAATAAGCGCTTACTCACTGATGCAAACTATTATAATATGCCATTTGGGATATACAGCTGGCTTTACACAGCTGTGTGATGTTTTCCCCTGAATCTTCTTCCCACTCGAGTGCATTTATGTTTATAATAAAGACATAGAGAAGGGATAAATATTTCAAACAGCTGGTTCATCCCACCAGTAACTTGTTGCTGACATGTTACTGTAGAAACACAAGAAAGCCTCCACCAAGTGTTATGGGCAACAACGACAAAAAAACAGTGACATGACAGGTGTTACTGTATTATATTTGATGAAAAACCGATTTGAATTTCCTTTTAAATAAAACCACATATGGCACCAAAGTATGTGAAACATAAGGCAACAGTAAGATCTATTCCTCATCTCATTCTAAATGTAGAGATATAGATTTTAAGAGGCTTTTCAAATGTGAGTGAGCACACCACCGTAACACTGCCACATCTGTGTCCAAGTCAGATCCCTGCATTTGTCTTGCAGATATGACAGTCTCTGTAATCAGCTCACAAACAGCAGATCAGCAGCAACAGGAGCTGCACGTAAAAAAATGTGAATAGACATTTTAAAATACTGAGCGTTAGTCACTTGCCTGCATAACTGTGGACCTTAGCGGTGTATTGAAAGGGTCTGCAGGGTTAGGGTTTGTTCAGGGATAATTCAGCAATACATTTCCCTTAGCCATCAAAGGCTGCAGTCAAGACACTTCTTCTGTAAATGGTAAATGCACACAAGCTGACCCTGAACTCGAGAGAGCTGATTTAGCGTGTGAAAATGAGCATCAGCACCATGGACAGATCCAGTGCAGTGCGTGTCAGGGGCACGATGACGGCAGGCCTGCAGTACCGGCTTGTGGTGTGGTGTTTCTTTTCTTTGTTTCACAAATCTGTGGAGTTGATGACTTGGAGGACAGGCTTTAATTACAGGAATCCATTGAAAAGCTGTACAGGGACACACAGCACAGTCAGCTTATGCTCCTGTTCCCTGATGATTGATGCATTTTTGGAGAAAAATAACGCTCATTCAAATTTTATGTGGAAAATAATACATATGTACTTCTTTAATGTGTACTAACCAGCATTATATATAAACAAATGGGTCATACATTCTTAGATTTAAGCGTAAATCAATACCTTTGTCAAAATGCACTTGTTGTACACTGTTGTTTATGTTTTTAATATGGATCGACAGGTTGGATAAGTTAATAGCTCCAATTCATCCTTAATTGTCCCTGAAGACAAGCTAATAGTGGCAATATTAGCTGAGCTTATATCAAGCTGCTCCAACAAAAACTATCAATAGAAACGCATTAGGTTCATCACATAATAGAGTGTAAAAATGAACTGGAACAATAACCAACCTATAAGATAAGATCCAACTAATCAATGTTTTTGAGAGGCTGTTATTGTGATGAAAGCACGAAATAATGACCACAGGTTTTGGGACACCTGCGTCGTAGATTCCTGTGCTTATTACTTATGTAGTCTCGGTAATGAACAAGCAACAAGCTCCATGTGACGCACATATTCTATCTCGCACGTATGATCACAGCCATGTAACATCCACTACAACGTCCCGTCACATCATTCACTCACAGGACGCAGGGCGGGACATAAATTATTCCAAAGCCGGTTCGTTCAAGCAGAAGGTTGTTCCCAACACTGCGTTCTGCTGTGGGCTGACTCTGCTCCGAGCCATGTAGAAGCTGCATTAAGCTGTTAACATCGCATGTTAGGGATGGAGACAAAAGGTGGCCGGGACAGGCTGAACAGGCGGCTGATGGCGTGTGAGACCTAGCAGGGCTTGTTAACTTCGACGTCATAAATACATCGCTGACAGCTTTCTTGCTTTACGTGCTGAGAATCACAGACAGGTCCGCGCATGGGACGCACATGTTAGCCTGTGGATGACACTGGGACGGGAGTCATGCGGTCTACACGGGCAGAGGCATCGCTCTCTTTCTTTTCTTCCCCCTGTAAAATGTGACGCACATAGTTGCAGGTTGTGCGGAAGTTTTCAGCTTTGGAGGAGCACAAAACAGCCAATCATTTTGAGTCTTTTCAGGATAATTACAAAAGTCACCCTCATATGGCTAAAGAAACGTCTGAAAATGGTATAAGAGAAGAAATGCATCCACATTCAACAGTTACAGCGTCATAGCCACGGTGCAGAAATCTGCCAACACTGCAAAACTGGGACAGGCACACCTGTACAGAGCACGAGGGGGAAGGGCCACGCACAACGTCGAAAGATGAGCCTGAGATGAGACTCGTTTTATATGCAAAGAAGAAAGCAATGTTTCAGGGAAACACTAAAAACCTGAGTGTTTTACAAGACAACGTTAAAACTATGTGTATGCTTCACCTGCAGGCGAAGGTGAAGACTTATGTCAGAAGACCATTATGCAGCTTTTACACACACACACACACACACACACACACACACACACACACACACACACACACACACACACACACACACACACACACACACACTTATCAGGAGATAACCACGATGTTTCATCAGATTGTTTTCTGCAAACTCAGAGCTACATGGGAGGCAGCTCTTGTGCATCTCAAACATCACCCCGAGCTTGCAGAAGCATAACCGCAAAGGGTTTCGACTAAAACCAAGTGAAAGTGAGCTCGATATGAATAACCACTGTCCCGTTTCTGTCTCCTTTAAGCTTACTTACACTGCGAAGGGAGAGAAAGACCCCGCTGGGTGTAAGCCAGAATCGATGAAACATGCGACGCGCTTGATTTAGTTGATTTCACAAGTGACCTTTTCGCTTCGGCGGCAGCTCAACTCCTAGAGTTGAGCCCAAACGCTTCGACCGAGGATAATGTAACTTATGTACCCCGGTAAATAAAGTCTTAGACTGTGCGGTGTGGTAACATCCAGTTATCAGAGTGCATAGTTTTATGAGATTGACAGGTCTTCTGTGTTTTACTGTCCGAGCTCTTTTGCAGAAGTGAAGCAGCATGCAATTCTTTCACAGTCTGTGCTATTGATAACGCTTTGCTCCACTTTGATATTTTTCAATGCGCTGATTAGTGGAGGGCTTTGAAGCTTTTATTACCCGTGAGAAAAGTAACAAGCGTGTGGTAACTCTATGCTGTCTGATGTTTTGTAATTATCTGCCTTGATTACACCCACATCACCCCACAGGTAGCCAGCCACTCTGCAATAAGTTTCAGAGGTTATTGATGTTAGATGATGCTATACGCAAGATAAAAGGTGAAGAAAAAACGAAATGCGGTGCTGATACACTCTGAGTTCACGCTTACATTTTATAGTTATTGGTTGGCAGGAATGTGCACCGGTGTATCAAGCCCCAGGGTCAATTTTTAACGACCAATCACAGGAGGGAATCCCTTTAAGGCACAACAGGTAAATCCTGTTGAAGTCTCAGTCTTATTTCGGAAACATGTTCCCACCTTCGCCAACCTCCTCCTCTGTGAAATCGATTTTCTTCCGAGACACCTGTTAGTGCGCGCTGTGTAGGCTGCATGACCTACCTTTGTCATGTAGCCGCAGGCTGAGGTCTGTCCTGTGCCGGTAGGCGTTCTCCAGATCCGCCCCGGTGGAGAAATCATCCAGTTTCACCTTTTTTACCAGGAAAGACCTTGGCATGGTGGTGAGACACCGACAAGCTGCGCACACACACGCACTCACAAACACAACGACCCACACTCGCAAACACAGCCGATCGCCGACAGGCAGGCCAGCGTGGTGATTCGCCCGTGACACACCAATCAGACCGGCGGGCCGGGGGAAGATTGTCTTCAGATTGGGGAGAAAGCGCGAGCCTTGAATTGATCCGGTGAAAGAGTTGACGATCAACAAGCGCTTGTGTGTTCTTCCTCTTCTGCTCCGGTCTCTCTCGCTGTCGTCTGTCCGCCCCGTTTAGTCCTCGCGCACAGGAGGAAAGAAATGCAACTTCAGCACCGGACAGCTCCCTCCGAGGCGCGGGGAGGGGGTACGGGGGAGGCGAAGGGGTTGCCTCGTGCTCTTTTGAGCTCGCGGGAAGGCTGCAGACCAGGGGACAGAGGGCTCGCGAGCAGTCAGGGGAGATAAATAAATAAATAAACGAAACAGGCGATAGAAGACACCCCGCAACGCGCTCGGGCCTCTTTAAAGAAGAGGAAGAGGAGATGGAGCAGGGAGAGGAGGAGGAGGAGGAGGAGGGAGGGAGGGATGCGAAGAAAACAAGAGGGAAAATTGAAGGATAATTTTTGGAAGCTTTTCAGTAAGAGAAAAAAAACGGTCGGACACCTCGTCCTCCCCTCTTTGCCAGAGAAATTAGTCCTTTATTCCACCTGATGACGACCACTCAGGCCGGTAAGAAAAAAAAAAGAAATCACAGTAAGACTCCCTGCGGACGGATGCATCAACAGCATCCCTTCTTTCTCTCCTCTCTGTATCCCTCTCTTTCTCGCTCTCTCTCTCTCTCTCTCTCTTCCCCTCGTCTCTCTCTTTGCAGCTTCCGCGAGGTGTTCCCGTGAGTGTGCCGTCTCGCGATCAGCTGTTGGCATTTATACGGCGCAGTGAGAGAGAGAGAGAGAGAGAGAGAGAGAGAGAGAGAGAGAGAGAGAGAGAGATGGGGGGATGGATAGACGCACGAGTAGAAGGAGTGCTTAATTTAATCCATCCCACATCCCCGGGGAGCGACGACTGGCCCGGATGATTTATTGAAGCTGTTATCACCCCCCCCCCCCCCCCCCCCCTTCTTTCTCTGTCTTTCATTCTCCTTTCTCCCCTTCTCTTCATTTGTGTGTGTGTGTGTGTGTGTGTGTGTGTGTGTGTGTGTGTGTGTGTGTGTGTGTGTGTGTGTGTGTGTGTGTGTGTTTGAAAGAGAGAGAGAGAGAGAGAGAGAGAGAGACGCCATGTTTTGAGGAGATAAGACTGAAAATTATTGTTATGGTTTTTTAAGCTCATCGATTTGATTGCGCTATCGCAGCGTGTAACACGAATTTTAAATATTGTCCCATTGTGCACGATTCTTAGCAGTCCATGTACTTTCGTTTTTTTGGGTCTCCCCCTACATTTGAGCATATTGTATCTTTTCTTTCTCTCTCTCTCTTTCCTTTCCCATCACATGGATTTTACGGCGGAATATTAACTAGCATGCTGAGAGCCTACTAATTATCATTAATGTCGCCCCGAAGGCAAATGGTTGCAGACCAAATGGAGTGTTTTACAGTGGCTGAAGGTAGAGTACTGTCAGCTCCAGGGTCACACCGAGTTCACTGAAAACTTTTCCTGCAAGATGTTGATATTATGTAATAACAACAGCGATCTTTTAAGATGAATGAATCACATGTATTTAGACTCATGTTCCATGAGTATGAGATTAATTCAGGTTATTTCACTGTGAAGTGGAAGAGGGGAAAGTCATCATTTCAATTAGGTAGTCCAGTGTTTTAAATTTGAGTGTCATGCATGATCTAAAATGTGGCTTTGCATGGGCAGACGCAATGATTACACAATGCTGTGTTGCTTTGGGCCTAAATGCAAGTGCAAATGTCTAAGATTAAAGGTAAAGTGTTGCTTTACGTTTTTGAACAGCTGGAAAGTTGATAAACATCTGTTACAGGTTAGCGGGACCTCATTGGATAAGTCAGATCCAGAGAGAACACACTTAAAGATCAGTTTGTCCTTTTAATAACTGGTGTTAGAGGTTATTGGTGGGAAATCTGTGGGAAATTTGAGGCTAAAAACATTTAGCTTCAAAGGTATTAATTAAAATTTAAATAAACACATCACTTTCTTAATAAATGCTTTAATGTGTGTTCAATCATCTCTTTCTCATTCAGAGAAAAATATTGCATTATCGCATTGTAATTATTAGATTAATAGTACTGTTCTCCAGTACAGCTCCAAAACTATTTTATTTGAGGAATATCAACATGTGAGGAAAAATTATTTGCCAGATAAATATTAAAGATTTAGACTATTTATGTCTAATGACAGAAACATAACAAAAGGGATTTTTGTCAGATATTTATTTATTTTTTAGCTATGAGGATCATCCTTGACTAAGACTTTTTTTAATCTTCAATCTTTCTTTTGAAGTAAATTAACTCATAATCTCTGTCAGACAGACAGATGGAGAAGGACAGCACACGGATGTCAAGTTAGAGAGGCAGATTTGGAGAAGGAGGGGTTTATTTTCTTTGTTTGCAGTGATGATAAGAGCTTGTTTGAGCTCAGTGGATGGATATCTAAGGACCGGAGGAGTCATGTGAGCAAAAATAAGTGTGTAGAAGTTCAAGGTGGTTTGGTGTGACTTGTATGTATGTGCACTTTATATTGATTACAGCCCATGTGACCAGTGCAGTCTGTGTGTTCAGTATTTTTTGATGATAAATCATGACTGTGAAAGCATTCTGTGGATTGTGTGTGTGTGTGTGTTTGTGTGTGTGTGTGTCCATCTGTTGTCCTTAATCAGGGAAAGAGCAGATGAGTTCCGTCACCTGGAGACTGGCTCAGGGAGGTCCAATTAAACACACAAACTCACACACATACACACATACACACACAACTGGCCTCACACATGAACACACAACACACAACACCCTCTACAACAACTGTCAGTCGACTAAAATAACCCACAACATTAACAATGTGTTTCATCATCACTAGTGGATATGTGGGTCCACACACATACACACGCTGACAAACACATATGGCCTAATAAGACACACACACACACACACACACATCCGATGCACTGAAACAGGTCTTAGTACACACAGGCACACTTCAGACTCATGCATAAAGGTTTAAAGTGCTTCATGTGTTTAGATTAAGTATTAGTTGACATTCAGCATATTGAAAATTAGTTTTACTCTTAATTCAAATGCCAAAGCATGCTAGGCGTCACTCATTGTGTCTGTATCAGACCCAGGACGTGAGAGTAATTTCTAAAGATATTTCCCTGCAAAGTACATGAGTGTGAACTGTAGTCAAAAGTGGAAAGCTCTGGGTGTTCTCTGTCTGCTGTCATCCTCACACTTCGCTAACAGCGGCATACTTTATTTTTAGGGAGGTTTTTAATTTGTGAGGAATATATATATGTGTGTACTTACTGTTTGAAATGTTTGAATGGTGTAAAACGTGTACCTTCGTGTGTCTTATTTATTATTGCAGTAGAAATAGAAGTGATTACACTCCTCATAATTTAAGGGGAGTTCCCTTGCCTCCTTCCTGTGACTGCATTACTGTTTTAGTAAAGTTTAACCTTGTAGTTTCTGTCAAAGAGCACCCAAAGCATTTGTTTTAGGTATTTTTCTCCACCAGCATCCACAGAGGCTGACATTATGCAATGTCCTTCACACTGTCCGAGCTGTCACAGAGACTCTGACTTCCACTGATAACGGTTGTGCAAAGAGCCGGACTGTGCAGTAGTCCATGGACAGCCACTGGCGCTATAGCTACTTGTATACCTCCTGATTGTTGCTGGAGCTGAGCACCACTGATTTTTGGGGAGGGGTTTTAGAGGCTCATTGATCTTCTTGTATCCTTTTTCCATTTTTGTGAAGTCTTGCGGTTGGAGTTTTCAATTCCTCTGCTAATTCTCTTCGATGAAGTAGCACAGTGCAGAGATACAGACACCATCATCTCCTTTTTGTTTCACTGATGTTTTTTTAATCACAGGTGTAGTTAGTTTCACTGCGTTGGGTTTCCACTTGTTTAACAATATAGTTTTCCTAAAGCATTTTTTAAAGAGAATGAAATATTTTTTACTTTAAAGGAAAACCGTGCTCTTCAATTTTGAAATTAGACAGGTATTTGGAGCCGATACGACTTTGAATCACGTAACATGTAAAAAATCTTGCTCAGGGGTGCACTCACTCCTGTTGTAATCATGTCATGATGTTTGTTTTACATTATAAGACTGATAATGATTCATAGTGCCAGAGAAAAAGACCTTCTATATATTTTTGTTTTAAACTAAAAATAGAAAATGAGGCAGTATTGTCGTTACGTAAAGAGTGATCCATCCACTATTAAGGTAACATTTTCTTCCATCTTCCCCTGTTTTTCTGTGTGTGTGCACACTGTAAACCCTGTTAAAGCAAATCCTTTAATTTGAATCTTGAGCAAAGAAAAAAAAACTGGCTTAACGTGTGTGTGTGTGTGTGTGTGTGTGTGTGTGTGTGTGTGTGTGTGTGTGTGTGTGTGTGTGTGTGTCAGGCCTGAGGTTAGTCGTGATAGATGTCCGGTGCATTTTAATTGCCGCGGTGCCACGTCAAAGGACGACACCTGTGTTGTACACCAAACACAGAGACGCTGCCCATCTGCTCTGTGTACATTTTGAGTGAGGATGTGTGTAGGTGGATGTAGGTGGGTGTACAGGCAGCCATGCGACAGGCAGGCAGCATGTGCAGGTCCACTTGTTTTTCATCATTGTATAAACAGACCTAATTTTTTCAGATGTATCTCTCATTATCATATCTCACCCCTGTGTGACTACACATCTGCAGTATTTAAGCATCTTTCAGTATCACTTAGTGTATCAGCATTACATTTAACTTATTATTTGTGTTATAATTTTATTGTTATCATGTGGTTTGGGTGGGTTTTTTTTCCTCACTTAAAACTTAAAACAAAATATTTCAAGTGTCAAAAATCACATTTCTGCCTCTTTCCCACTCTCTGTCTCTTTTTGCCTCTTATTTCGTCTTTCCTGAAGGTGAGTCTCTGTTCCGTCCTAAAGCTGTTCTGTCGCAGTAACGCTAAATATTGCTGAGCAGTTCTTCTCATCAGGCACACACATACACACACACATACATACACACATGCACACTTGCAGACACGCAAAAGTGCTGGGCTAGGGGAGAAATGTGGCCTGTTTCTTTGCAGTTTTTGATGACTCCCACTGTACTGGTGAAACAGAATGCAGTGTACATTAGCACAGGATAGAGTGTCCCAAAAAGGAGGAGAGGAGAGGAGAGGAGAGGAGAGGAGAGACATTTTTTTTTATGGTTGAGATGATTTCATTTGATTTATGATTCATCTCAGCTTGAAAAGATAAAGAGATCATATCTGTGGGTTGTACAGGGTGGGTTAAATATCAGACAGTATCACTCTAATTCACTATACATAACTATGATCAGTTGATTCCAATAAAAAGGGATCATTCTATATTTATTAAACACTTTTCATGCCAAGAGTGACTCTGTCAGTGACTTCAAACAGGATAAAACAGTTATCCTTGCTCGTTGCAAAGTACTGACATCTGCCTTTCAGCAGCTCAGTAATTAACAATTTATGTCCTGTTTGTGTCATTTGAATCCAAATAATAGTGTAAAAGCTACAAGCTGTAGCACAGGTTGCATGCAGGATTACCGCCTTAGAGGCTCCACTTGCCTGTGTCACTGTTAGGTTGCCAGATTTACCTCACATAGCCCCTGAAAAATCACAACCTATTACACTCTGGGTTTCTGAAGGAAACCAAATATAATATGTTCACTAATCATCTATAGAGGTGCTGGTAGGCAGATTTTATTACATTTCAACAGAGTTGTTTCCCCTTTAAGTCTATGTGTTAAATAATTCTAGCTGTCTGCTGGCTCTAAGTTAATACTGAACGTATGAACACATTAGGGGTATTGATTTTGCTATCTAACTCGTGCCGAGAATTTGAGCGTACATGTTATCTCCATAAAATATCACATTATATACGAGAAAGAGAATCAATGCTATGGTTGAAAAATATAAACCACATAGACAACAACAATAAATCAGTCATTTTATTTTGTGGTTCAGGACTTTGTCCATTAATATTCAGGGTTGGTAGTGAAATCATATGTCGAGGTGTTCTTAAGCAAAACACGTTACTTCCACTGTGTAGATTAATATACATTTACTGGCCACTTTGTTAGGTACAGCTTTCTACCACTGTTGCTTTCTGAACTGCTTTAATTCTTCATGTCACAGATTCAACAAGGTGCTGGAAACATTCCTCAGAGGGTTTGGTCTATATTGACACGATAACATCACAAAGCTGATGCTTATTCGTCAGCTGCGCATCCTTGATATGAATCTGCTGTTCCACCACAACCCAAAGGTCCTATATTGGTTGAGATCTGGAGACTGTAACATACATGAAAATAATCTAATTTTGAAATAAAATATCTCCCTCTGTTACTGCAGCTTCTGCATGCGTGTCCTGTTCATGTTTTGGAGAGGCAAAGCGTGAAATGGACACGCTATCGGTAACGGGTTGCATCAGCCTGTCAGTCACCAACAAATGTGCCACATTTAGATTAACCTTAATCACTTTTCTTCCCCATTCCGATGCTCAGTTTGACCTTCAGCAGGTCATCTGGACCATGCCTACAGTGCATAAATGCACTGACTTGCTGCCATGTCACTGGCTGATTGAAAACCTAACAATCTGACGAGTGCATATGTGAGGAAACTAGAGAAATAGTGGAGCAATAAAGTAGAAAGCCATTATATATTCAGTCTATATAACATCATACCACTTTATTGATTTAAAAAGCAAAAGTGCATCGGCATCGACATTCAATCAGTTTTCATACAAATTAATATTTTTGTTCTTCTCATGACAGAAACTGTGATTGCGTCCAAATGTATAAATCAATTCTTCTTCAGTCTTTTGGTCTCGCCAGCTCTCCAAAGCTAACGAGAAGCTTCATTTCATAAATAAATCTGGAAAACTATATAGGATCAATGAGCTCTCGTAAAACTGTTTAATGCAGTTGGATTGTGTATGTAATGAAGTGATAACAGAAGATTTCACACTCAGCAGAGTGGAGATGAATGCTTTTGACATTTATTTCCGTTGTAGGAGACAAACAGTACACGTATTCTCCAAACAAACAACTCGTGTTCAGACACAGACTGCTTGCTCGGTTGAAAAAGCACTCGGGTAGCCTTTCTGTGTATTTCCCTAAACTCCTTCTGACCCACAATGCTACTGTGAGAGATATTTCTCTTCCTCTCTCTATCTTGGGGTAATTGTGTGAATCAGGAGAGATTGCATTTACCCAGACAGCTGAGTGGCGAGCTGGCAGGGTAATAAATGGCCTGATAACCAGCACTACTCTGATCCCTCTCAACGCAGAAATAAGAACAAAAAAAAAAAATCATTACCTCCTTCAGACAGGCCTATTCTGCAATGTCGCCTGTGATAAAGAGATACATATTTCGGAAACACGGGGTGGCAGGAAGGAAAGGAAAAATGGGAGAAGGGATGAGAGACAGAGTGATATCTTAAGTAAAACAGTTATGACAACGTTCCAGGTAACACTTTTATTTATTTTACAGATTGCCCCATTTCTTCAATGTTTTTGAAACAAGGAGCCTGAAACCAGATACAACAATGAAATGGAATAGTGTCAGTAGCAGGGTTTTGTGTTACATCCTTCCTCTGCAGCAAACGACTTCACGTGGGAGCTTTAACAAAAAATCAGAGGATGTGTGACCTGTTTCACATTACCTTTAGTTTGTGTCCATCCTGACTGTGTACACCTCTTAAGCAAGATCAAGCCAATCAAGGAAGTAATCAAAAAATTTGGAAGTGAAATGATACCAGTAGACCCACACACAGTCTCAGCAGTGTGTGCAAATGCAAGCTCTGGCTTTGAAACTGGCATTACTTATTTAGCTTGCATTCATGTACAGTACAAAGGCAGTCGCTGCAGCATCAGGTTGATGTTTTTAGGTTTTTGTTTGTTCCAGGACTTGATCACATGACTACAAAGCTATGCAGACAACAATTTGTGTCACACTGAGGCAGATCTGTCCGTAGCTCCAAGAGTAACTGGGAATAAAGACGAGTTTCAAAGAAATACATTTTGATCTCTAAAGCCGCTATAATCAGTATTTAGATCACTACGTGTACATTTCAGGGCGATGAAGCTGCAGAGAATTATTACTTGACCTTTGCTGGGCGTTTAACTGTCCTTAAGCCCAGCATTGTTTTCAGCCAGAGCAGGCAATTCTTCTCAAATGAATAGAAAGCTCTAAAAAGACTGGTGTTTCCCCAGGAGAACAGAAGAGTTTAACTGGACTAAGTGAGCAAAAACACAAATCAGACTAATGTCCAATAAATAATAACTGCTTGGAAACAACCCAAGCAGCACACTGTTGGAAAGTGAGGACAATTCCAAATACCCTGGAATCCACATTCACATGAACCTGATACAAACCAGTCACGGAAATACTGTCGATTAAAAGGCCCGACAGCACCACTGAACCCTCGAGCCCTTCAGCCTAAGGCCTCAAATCCCAGTGGACCTCAAGTGAAACGCCACAGAGAACCTTCTGACAGGCTGCTTCACCACCTGGTGCCTCAACCACATCAGCAAGGACTTTAACTCTTGTAGAAAGCAGAGCATGTGGGACAGCACGTAACTGGGTGCAAGCTCTGCAGCCTGCAAGAGCTGCACACCCAATGGTGGCTCAGAAAGTACCAGAGAGTACTAGAGTCTCCCTAAAATCTCTGGAAAGTGATACAAGATTGACAAATTGTGCATCAGCAGATTGAAGAGGGGTTTTTTTTCCAATAATTCATAGGACCACACACACAGATTCAAAACACAAAAAATAGGAAAAAACTGCACGGTTATTCTTTTAATTATATTTTATTTGTCATAATGAAGCATCCCAGCTTGCATGATTGTCCACATGACCTCACAACTTTTTATAACCAAACAAGGAACAAACACTGACTGGAGTCAGCGTTTTCTGTTCTCGTGACATAAACCATCCTGCTGGTACAAGACTTGATTCTCAAACTTCAAATACACCTAAATGGTTCCACATTTTGGTCTTCAAGTTTAACCACCCCACTGACAAACTTTGTTCTGTTTGTTAAAACGCTCTTTACAAAGTCTTCTAATCATGGCTCTGAAGAGTGCAGTATGAACAGCGCTCAGTGCTGGCGGTAACATGGAGCGAATATGTTTCTTATTTCAAAATCATCAAAAGGAGCCAGATAACCCCTCAGTGGCTACACAGGCTCACTGCTCTTGCTCCCTTCTGGTCTCCTCCTCCTCCACCTCTCAGAGTGTTTCCAATATTATCAGGGGTTTCATCCCTTTGTTCCATCTACACCACTATTGCTTCTGCTTTTTTTCCAACCCCATCTCACACACAAGCAATCTGTCTCAGAAGCAAACACTCGCTCACACACACACATATGTGCTATCCTGATTACAGATACACATAACCACCCTGAAGGGCACGTGCACAGCACAAACCCCTGCTCACGCACACACTCGCACATGCCCTGCGTGAATGTTCGCCTGAGGCTGGAGCTTCAGTAGCCGCCTGATGTTCCATCAGCAGGACAGCACATAACTATTCCAGCAAACTACGACTCGAATCTTGCAATGTTTTGTCAATACCGCTAAATCAACTTTATTTGCCCCCAAAGGCCAAACGGTTTACAAACGCACTTCTATTATGAACAAATGAACTTTGAATGAACCCATTACATGATGTTTTTTTTTACTCACGTTGTTGTTGTTTTATTTATCTATTTATTTTACAAAAGTGCCCCTGCCTATTTTCTGTTACAGCAGACTAGTCCTCTGAGGTGCCACCAAACTCTGTCACCACATGTAACGTGACTGTGGATTTAATGCTCGTTTCACAACACAAAAGCATGATGTACAGTCAAATAAACCTCTGTAGGTGCAATGTTGGGAAGGTTGTGAACAGACGTGACAGCCGAGAAATGTGAAAGGAATTGCATTTACATAAATATAGCGGGGAAAGCTACGAGAAGGTGAACGATACAGGTGAGTGAAGACTTGACTGTTTCTAATTCTGGGACACAGGCGGTGAGGTCTGTCTCCAGGGTTTCTCCCAGTGTTTGCAGAGTGTCATGTGAAAATGTCGCCTCTGTAGTGCGTTTTGTGTAGCGGTGACCTTTTAAGGATCACAAGTATGCAGGAGCTCCACAACACAAAGAAGCCAGACTGTTGGAAGTAGATTATGTTTAGGTTTAAGGAGAAGGACTGAATAATACAAACTATCCGGGGGGGAAGTGTTCACTGAAAGGAGTCACAATGCCATCGCAGCTTTCATGCCTCAGTGACTTGAATTATTTACATTTTTTTCTTTTCAGTTTTATTTATATGGCATCATAACAACAGTCACCTCAAGGCGCTTTATATTGGAAGGTTAAGACTCTGCAATAATAGACCGAAAACTCCAACAATCACACGATCTGCTTTGAGCAAGCACTGGCGACAGTGGGAAGGAAGAACTTGATAATATGAGTCAAGTTTCATATTATCATTATTCAATATTATTGCAACCTCAAAACATTTAAAACATTTTTCAATATACTGAGTTTTGCAATAATATATAATGTGACTGATCACCTGTTTCTGATGTCCCCCACAGGTAAATTTGTCAATATCTATTTTATACACGCGATAAAGTTATCAGTCTGTTCCTTTCACTTCCGCTGTTTTTATTCTTGGACGATCCTTGAGCGCAACGATTCTTGTGCATCCTGCCAAACAGGTAATTTACATTACTTGTTTTTTTTTCTTTGCATTTTCCCTTCTTTGGTGAAGGGACTCCTCAGATAACAAAACACAGGTGTGTTCCTTTATATATAATCTGAAGCTGCTGACTCAAATTAAAATTTACCTCCACAGCATGCAAATGCCTTCAGGTTCTCGTCTCAAACTATGTGTGCCACATGTGTAAAACATGATTAAAAAGATCCATTGTATTCAGCCACTGTATTTAAGATAGAGGGGCAACATGGCCCAAACCACAAACCGGCACCAGCTCCTACGTATTGTTAATGGATTACTTCTAAGTTTGTGAGAATGCATCAGATTGCTGGAAGATGTAATTACACACAAATCAATGTATATGTATGTATAAATTATTCTTTTTTTCCTACTAAATAGATTTTTCAAAATTATTGACTGTACCTTTAAGAAAAGATGAACGTATTAGTATAAACAAAGGTGATTCATTTGTTAAATTTTGCTCTACTAACAGCTTCTTTTTAAGGCTAATTTAATCAATCACGTTTATGACTAAAAGGAAAATATTACGGCCATAAAGTATTAAAATTAATTATGTTATTTCCTTTTTGTCTCTGCCATTGTTTTGACTGTGATCCTAATAATAACCATAAATATGTCATATACAGTTAAATATCATAGAAATGATAGGATAAATAATGGATTATTTTTCTTTTCACTGGTGTTTTCCTCACTTTGCACTTTAGAGACTTATAATAACTAGGAAAGTAAGTAAAATAAGTACTTAGTAAATTAAATGTTGCTTCACAGCAAGAGGGTCCTGGGCGCCTATGGGGTTTTCTCTAAGAGCTCCTGCTACTATCAAAAAACATGTTGGATTAATGCTGCATTTATTTGGCCCAGGACACTCATAATTAACACTGGAGCTCTCTAGATTAGGTTCTTATGTTTTTTTAGTTTAAACATGCCCTCAGCTATAGCTGGCAATGGAATATGTGCGATAAATTAAGAAGGCCAGCATGGAAAAACTTATATACTGACGTTGATTAAGTAGATGTCAGAGCTGAACCTGCAAGGTTAGGCACACAGAAATGAAAACTCAGATGTCTCCTGGTGGGTTGGACTACTGTATTTGACACTGAATCTATTTAAGAACTCACTAAATAATAACCATGATTATCACTATAACCAGATCGTGGACTGAAAGAGATTTCCTATTTAAATCCACTTCCTGCTATATGTATCAAGTGATTCAAAACACTCATTTTAAAAAGTTATTTGTGAATCAACCAGCACTTTCTCTTGTCTTGTTGTATGCAAGTCACTGCACTATTTTAAAATACTGCTAATTATAAAATGACCATATGATCTTCCATATGGCTCATTCTAATTGCATCTCTTCTCATCTGTCATTACACACTGATAATCAGCTACAGCTTTCTTTGTGTTTATACCTGTTCTTTTTCAGTCAGCTTTTTGTGCCTCTGCTCACGTATCTGCGTTAACCGAAGACTCAGAGACACAAATAAAAATATCACCTGGATTTGTTCCATCATCTTCTCTTTGTCTCACACAACTGTTTGCCAACTTCTCTATTTATTACCTTCTTGTCATATTTGGTTTGTGTTTACACATTTCTTTCTTTTTCTGTTGCATCTCTTTGAAGATGCACTGTCTCCTGCCAAGACATCCCTATCCTCCGTAACATTTCATGCACAAATGCCAGGAACCTGCAGAGACAAATTAAAACTCTATCATTTGCCAGTGGTCATTTGTGTCAAGACTAGCTCAATGCAAACCAATTTTCTTGAAGTGTTTTAAAGGACTTTGACATTTTATGAGGCTTATTCACATTCTTCCTGGGACTAAGATGAGGAGATCAGTGCCAATGATAGAAAGCATTACCTTAGCCTTACATTAGGACTGTGACCAATGGGAATCAGCTATCCTGGCTCTGTCTTCCATACACCCACCAGTTTTTAAATCTCACTAATTAACACTTTCTATTTCAATTGTTTGAGATATATTACAAAAAAAAGTACAGAGCAAAACATTGGTGAATTAATTTTAAATCAGTCTCTCTATTTCTTCATACAACAGCTTGGAGCAGTGACTTCCCAGCATCTTTTGCCAGATGTGTACAAACCACCCAAAAATGCCCAAATTCTATTTTTTACATGTCAGCTCTGGATCATTCTGGTGTGTGTTAATAGACTGCCATGAAGAAAAAACATCAACAATAATATTAAAGAAGCAATTGTTTTTATCCATCAATCTGGGAAGGGGTTTAAATCCATTTCCAAACAACTTCAAGTTTGTCATTATTCATGAAGAAAGGAAAACACTCAAAGAAGATGCCAAGTTATCTCAGGAGTGGACATCACAGCAAATTCGCTGCAAGGTCAGATAGTGCAATGCTCAGAGAAACTGCAGAAAACCCAAGCATTACATCTCAGATTATAAAGGCCTTATGACAAATGTTAAAAGTTCATGAGAGTGCAGTTAGAAAATGTCTAAAGGGTTACCAGGACAGTCTCTTCTCTCTAAAAGTATCATGGCAGCACAGCTTAGGTTTGCAAAGTTGCATCTGAACAAGCCACAAGGCTTTTGGAACAATGTCCTTTAGAGCTGATTGGTTACAATACACAGCAAACATAGTATATCAGCACAAACATCTCATACCAGCTGCCAGCACAGTGGTGGAGGGGTGAAGAATGGGGTTTGTTTTGCAGCCACAAGACCTGGGCACCTTGCACTCACTGAGTCAACCTTGGACCCCTGTGTGTACCAAAAAGTCACATGTGAGGCCATCTGTCCGACAGCTAAAGTTCTATAGGAATTGAATCACGCAACAGGAAAATGTTCCTGCACAGCATCAAATGAACAAAAGAATGGCTGAAAAGAAAAGAATGAAGGCGTTGCAGTGGTCCAGTCAGAGACCAGACCTCAACCTGACTGACATGCTGCGTTGGAAACTGCTGTGCATAAACTCAGTGAACCAAAGCAACACTGGAAAGAAGAGCGGGCCAACATTCCTCCACAACAGTGAGAGCTGATGACATCATACAGAAATACTTCAGGTTACTGCTGCTAAAAGTGGTTTTATAAGCTACTGAATGATGGGCTGTACTTAGTTTCTCGCATACTGCTTCTGCCTTTTAGCTGAGTTTCTGTTAAATAAATAATAAAACTGTGTCATGTCACATGTCGTCATTCCATCTCAGGTTGTCTTTACCTCATTTTAAGACCTGGTAAAAATTTGATCACTTTATTTTCCTGATATACAAAACCTTAGCAAAACCTTAGATGTGACAGAGAGTGAACTTTTTTCTTTTTTTTCTTTCTTTAATATTCGCTGTTGTACCACAGGTTCCACCAACTCTGTTTCATCTTAAAAATTTATTTTTTTAAAAGCCTTGCATGTTCCTTTTTCTTTTAGCACACTCTAATTACATTATTCTAATCACAGAAATGAAGTGCTAATAATGTGCATATTTTCTATAGCACTTAATGAGCACTCCACGAAGTGCAGCTGCTGCTGCTGCTGCAGTCGAGCAAAACACGGGGAATTAATGGCAGTCTGTCTGGTCGGGTGGGCAATTTGTTTATACTACAATCTTTGTACTAATAGCGAAACAAAGACCTGGTGATAAAACCACTGTAGCTACCTGCTTGTTCAGGCAACAGCAAAGTGGTGTCCCATCAGCGATGTCAACCAGTTGAAAGCACCTGTGTGAAGAGGACACAAGAGGAGGTAATGGAGACTAAAGCGATAATATTTCTGCTCTGCATACTCTCATCCTCCCTTCCAGCCTCTTTCCATACACACTGACTTTGTCCCTCACTGTCTCAGTCTCCACGCTGTCATTCTCCTCTAACTCTCTCGGTACCTCTTTCAGTCCCCATTTGTCACTCCCTCTTTCTTCCCTCCCTCTCTCGCTCTCCACTCAGTCGGTGAAGATGAATCACTCTGTGTCTGTCAGCAGTAGTATCACAGAATGAGAATGTATTGTCTGCTGTCTCAGATAATAAATGCTGCTATCTACGCTGCTGTTCCCAGTCATAATAGATGGCCCATATCTACACAGCTACTGTTTATGAGATTATCACAACCCTCTGCCGTCCCACAAGCCCCCAACAGGAGAGATGGAGAAATTACTTTATCGCTAGGGGGGCCCGAAAGTTATCATTTGTGAGGAATTCATCGAGTGGGAGCTTTGTGAATTGGCAGTTACTGCCAATTCTACTGTGGCATCACACGCACTGAAAAGTGTGAGCACAGAAGCAGGAGAGGTTAAACTGTTCTGTGATTTCTCTTTTATGCAGCGGGAATCTGTGATGTGTTATATGAGAAAGGCCACCTGAAGGAGGGAGAAAGAGATTAGCATCAAACAAGACTCTCTCTGCTGTCTGTAGGGGTACATCACTATTTATCTTTTTTTTTTTATCTTGTTCAGATTTCTCTAAGCATGTACTTAGTTCATATAAGTAATTGCATATACAGAACTATATATAGTAGGGACACTGCTGAGGGCAGTATTAAGATATCTGGAGCCCTTTCCAACTGGCTTTTATGGCTGCTAATTCAAATCAGTGCAAGTCATGTGATAAATGAAGGTCTGGACAGCAGAAAGAATCAGTCACAGTCACTGGTCACAAGGTTGGCGGTCATTACAGTATGCGTGTTTGTATGTGTGTGCTGGTCACTGAGGGAGTCTGCTGACATTTGACCCCAGTCTTGACCACCTGACCCTTGCTTGACCTCGCTGTCTGGCTCAGACTGCAGAGCAGAGGGTCTTGATGGCTCAAGCTGCTGACTGATGGTTCTCCTCTCTTCTTTTGGCTAAAAGCCTCGACCTGTGCCTGTCCGCAACAGGACTGAACAGGGTGAGCCAACCGGGGCAGCTCAACATGACCATCATGTCCAAAATACTGGGCAACTGGATCATGTGGGGCCTGTGATGGAGCCTGTTTGCTTTTCTCATGTCTTCATGTTCAGGTAGTCACCATGTATGGTCTTATTCCACAGTACAATACAAACGCTATAATAATTAACTAAATAATGTTATTATTGTTCATATCAAGCGAAAAAAAAACATTAAAGATATTCTGTCGATATCAACATCAAGACAGGTAGCATTAAGTCCTCTGACCGATATGCCGTGCATGTCCAGTAGTCTGACCAATAGCTCTAATTGGCCCAAGACCTGAACAAGGGCATTAATTGGCTGCTGGCCCGGTCCGCATGAGCAGAAGGAGCCGCTGGCTCAAAGCTGTGCCGCCTGCTCTGCTGCACATGGCTATTAATCTGAACTTCAGTGGAATTTTCCTGAATTTTATCTTCACACTAATCTAAAAAGTCAAATTTTTTAAAAGAAATGGGCAATATTTCTGCAATTTTTGTGAAATACATATCAGATAACATTCCTCATAAACCCAAAGCAAACGCAGGTGCTGAGACCAAGACTAATGATGTATGTTGTTTTTTTAGAAATAAAAAAGTAAGGTACTGTACTCTGTGTCCAAAACTTTAAGTACCGGTACTGCCAAAAGCTTGGAGTTGCATTGGAGATTAACTTATAAAGGTCATCTGTGCAGCATCTGGCTTCCAGCCTGTGTCTCTAAAAAGAAAGAGCCTTTATCTAGAGAAGATAGGAAAGATAGAGAGATAAACATCTTTCAGTCATGTTTAATGTTTTAATGAATTGGGTCTTGTTAAATTAAGCCAAATTCTACTCAGAAGGGAGGTATTTTTTGTATTTTGTCCAATTCAGCTAACTGGTTAACCAAAACTTTCCCACTGCAGGGCATCAAACATAATAATAATAATTTTTGTCAGAGATATGTGGCTTTGATGGTATGATACACAGTATGTTTTAAGGAGTGAAAATATCTTAACACTTAGACAGTAGTGGTGCGTTTTTAGGTTTGTTTAACATTGTTTCTACACACTGATAAGTCATTAGGCACCAAAACACTACTTGGTATCATATAAGAAAAGGAGGCTGGGGTTTTGCCTGTTAAGTGGTACTTTAACTTTTTTTTCAGTCACTGCTTGTTTGGGTTAAATATTTACAACTATTTGGTTAGTCAAGGAAAAGTCATGTTTGGGGTTAAAACTGACCCCGTTACTCACATGTTAGAAAGTTTACAGCTTAAATCTAGTGACATTTGCTGTGTGCACAGTACAGTGGGGCAAAAAAGTATTTAGTCAGCCACCGATTGTGCAAGTTCCCCCACTTAAAATGATGACAGAGGTCAGTAATTTGCACCAGAGGTACACTTCAACTGTGAGAGACAGAATGTGAAAAAAAAATCCATGAATTCACATGGTAGGATTTGTAAAGAATTTATTCGTAAATTAGGGTGGAAAATAAGTATTTGGTCACCTCAAACAAGGAAAATCTCTGGCTCTCACAGACCTGTAACGTCCTCTGTAAGAAGCTTTTCTGTCCCCCACTCGTTACCTGTATGAATGGCACCTGTTTGAACTCATCATCTGTATAAAAGACACCTGTCCACAGCCTCAAACAGTCAGACTCCAAACTCCGCCATGGCCAAGACCAAAGAGCTTTCGAAGGACACCAGGAAAAGTATTGTAGACCTGCACCAGACTGGGAAGAGTGAATCTACAATAGGCAAGCAGCTTGGTGTGAAAAAATCAACTGTGGGAGCAATCATCAGAAAATGGAAGACATACAAGACCACTGATAATCTCCCTCGATCTGGGGCTCCACGCAAGATCTCATCCCGTGGGGTCAAAATGATCATGAGAACGGTGAGCAAAGATCCCAGAACCACACGGGGGGACCTGGTGAATGACCTGCAGAGAGCTGGGACCAAAGTAACAAAGGTCACCATCAGTAACACACTACAACGGCAGGGAATCAAATCCCGCAGTGCCAGACGTGTTCCGCTGCTGAAGCCAGTGCATGTCCAGGCCCGTCTGAAGTTTGCCAGAGAGCACATGGATGATACAGCAGAGGATTGGGAGAATGTCATGTGGTCAGATGAAACCAAAGTAGAACTTTTTGGTATAAACTCAACTCGTCGTGTTTGGAGGAAGAAGAATACTGAGTTGCATCCCAAGAACACCATACCTACTGTGAAGCATGGGGGTGGAAACATCATGCTATGGGGCTGTTTTTCTGCCAAGGGGACAGGACGACTGATCCGTGTTAAGGACAGAATGAATGGGGCCATGTATCGTGAGATTTTGAGCCAAAACCTCCTTCCATCAGTGAGAACCTTGAAGATGAAACGAGGCTGGGTCTTCCAACATGACAATGATCCAAAACACACCGCCCGGGCAACAAAGGAGTGGCTCCGTAAGAAGCATTTGAAAGTCCTGGAGTGGCCTAGCCAGTCTCCAGACCTCAACCCCATAGAAGATCTGTGGCGGGAGTTGAAAGTCTGTGTTGCTCGGCGACAGCCCCAAAACATCACTGCTCTCGAGAAGATCTGCATGGAGGAGTGGGCCAAAATACCAGCTACTGTGTGTGCAAACCTGGTAAAGACCTATAGTAAACGTTTGACCTCTGTTATTGCCAACAAAGGTTATGTTACAAAGTATTGAGTTGTATTTTTGTTATTGACCAAATACTTATTTTCCACCCTGATTTACGAATAAATTCTTTACAAATCCTACACAGCAAAATCTCCAGTGTTAAATTAACACTAGAGAGTGTCTATATGGGTCCACACCTCTGAGTGTTAAATACAACACTGTTGAGTGTTAAATTAACACTTTTGACAGTGTTATATGTTTAAAAGTAACCTAGTCAGTTTTGAAGATTAACAAAGACTAACACTGAGCAGTGCTGATTTTCTAACACTGGAATATTTCTAACATTTTGAGTTATTTTCCAGTGTTAGAAAATCAGCACTGCTCAGTGTTAGTCTTTGTTAATCTTCAAAACTGACTAGGTGTCATGTTTCGGCTGTGTGGCAGGCAGGAGAGGACCCAAACGCAAACTCACAGAGACAAAAGGTAAACTCAAAAAACACAGCTTTATTGCTGGCGTGGAGTGGGACACGAAAAACAATACAAAATAAACTAAACTGGGAAAACTAAAGCACAAGGAGCCACAGGGGAAAAAATCACACAGCTATGATGGAGACTACGACACTGACAAAGAGAAACACAGGGCTTAAATACACAGAGGGATAACGAGGGAATGAGACACAGAAGGAGGGCACAGCTGGGAGAAATCAGGACTGACGAGACAAGCAAAGCTAGAAACACTCACATGAGGCATGGACCTTCAAAGTAAAACAGGAAACACACTGACTGAATTCTAAAACACGCAAACTTAACAGCAACTGGGGAGACAGAACATAGGAACCTGAAACGTGGTACAAAACATATAACAAAGCCAAAGAGCTAAACCTAAGATAACCATAACTGAGATCCAGGGAAACAAGAAACATGGGGCAGGGATAGCTCAGTAGGTAAAGTGGTCGCCCCATGATCGGAAGGTCGGCGGTTCGAATCCACTTAACGGCTACCCTGAGGTACCCCTGAGCAAGGTACCGTCCCTACACACTGCTCCCTGGGCGCCTGCTTAGTGGGCTGCCCACTGCTTCACTGAGTGAATGGGTCAAATGCAGAGAAAAACAAGTAATTTCCCCATGGGGATCAATAAAGTATCCATTATTATTATTAAACAGTACATCAAAGGACTCAAAACATAAACCATGATATAAAAGCACAGGATCTCTTCCAAATAAAATAGGAAACATAATGAGACGCAGACATGATAACCGGAACTTGACAACGTAAGACACAGACATGAAACACATGAAGAGCAGGGGAGACTTAACATGGGTTGGAAACACAAGGGGGAACTAATAAGCAAATGAACATAGGAGGCCTAATGAGATTAACATACTATACACATTAAGATGAACTAAAACTCAAAACACTGGGTCCTAAGACCCAGGATCGTGACACTAGGTTACTTTTAAACATATAACACTGTCAAAAGTGTTAATTTAACACTCAACAGTGTTGTATGTCTGTGAAGGTTCTCAGTCATCCAGGTCATCGTAGTCAAAGGAGCTTGCAAAGAAAAGCGTCTGGACTTCTTTAAGTTGCTTGAAGACGTTTCACCTCTCATCCGAGAAGCTTCTTCAGTTCACTTCAGAACTTTTCTTTGCAAGCTCCTTTGTCAACAGTGTTGTATTTAACACTCAGAGGTGTGGACCCATATAGACACTCTCTAGTGTTAATTTAACACTGGAGATTTTGCTGTGTACCATGTGGATTCATGGATTTTTTTTTCACATTCTGTCTCTCACAGTTGAAGTGTACCTCTGGTGCAAATTACTGACCTCTGTCATCATTTTAGGTGGGGGAACTTGCACAATCGGTGGCTGACTAAATACTTTTTTGCCCCACTGTACATAACAGATGGACATGGGCACAGTGGCAAAGAAGTAAAGTCTTGTTGTGAAGTTTAAGCAGAGTGTTTTGATCATTGCCATGCTACTATTTTGAAACCAGGACATGTGATAGTTCACGCTGACGTCTATTCTAACATAGGACGTGTTATGAACAACTGATCGGATCGGCAAAGCGTGTTTCTGGAATATTATGTTTTTGTTGCTGCAAGCACTTTTTATGCAGTTTTTGCAAAGCTATATGTGGAAGGAAACCGTGACCGAAGACAAGCGGATGACATAAGATGTAAGTACAACTCCTCCGGTTTCATATGCAAAAAAAATTATTGCGCTAGCTTACGTGGTGCAGTGCTACCGGGATTTAAAAATAGTTGCGCCAAACGGAGCGTGCCCGCTCCGACCGGTTTTAAAGGGTTAATGTGGGAAAATACAGCATCATGCTGAATTCAGTATGACTTGAAACACAGAGGGGGGAAACAGTTTATAGCATTTCCACATTGGCTTTTCAGAATTTGATGGTAAGTCCATCTTTTATATACAGTCTATGATTGTGATCATAGTCTTTATTGTACACTTCCTGAGTCACACTATGAAAAAACAGGCTTTACAAGTAAAAGTAAATTGAAATTCAAACTGAGGGGGAACAAAGTACAGAATGTTGATATGAATATGAGAGAAAATGACGTGATCTACCACAAACAGAATGACCTAATATTTATATTGTGAATAAGCAAACTGACATGAACAGGTCAACATCAGGGTACACATGTAATGAAGTGCCACACATAATAGAAAAAAAAAGAATATATACTAGCTGCAGATGCAATTAGCAGCTATGGAGTTATTTGGATAGCAGCATATCTCGCTGTCTCCCATATCACTTCCTCCAGATGGAGACACCATATGTAGAGGAAGTCCTTTAGGAGTGTGTGGAGATGGTCTTTTGGTAATTCTAATCTGCTGTACAGTCATCATGTTTTTCTGTATGTGAATTCAGTTGATTCATTCAGTTCGTTTATTCATTATCAGCTTGAGATACAGTGCTTAATTTACACCATAAACTGAATCATAGAATTTTACAGCTAATTGGCCAACTGTTCCCATCAATCAATCGACAAATAGTTCTCTCAAATAATTTCAGAGTCCAAAGATATCACTCATGTCTTTAGCCAGAAGAAATATTTGCACACTTTTTGTGGGGTGGATGCATAAAAAGATAAGTGTCCTATAATGTGCAGTAACTTTGTTACTGGGAACCCACTGCCTAGTTTGCAGACTAAGTCGGTGGGAAAAACTTTCTGGGGCTTCCAGATAGTAGACCTGAGTTTAACGACCTCAGTTTGGTATGGCTGTTGTTTCTGAATGCAGATATTTTTTTTAAAAACTAAAAGAGAATAAATCAGACAGATTTTACCTAAATGCAACAAAAAATCTGCTGCAATGTTGCTCATAAACAGAGCTGGAATTATGAGCTGACTACAGACAGAAACCAGAAAATGCATCTCTTGCTGGTAAGGTATACTGTCCAAAAGTCTTGAGCCACCCTCCATTTCTTCAGATTTGGTTTCCAAGGAGCCAGATTTCTAGGAATTGCTCTTGAGCAGCAGTTTTCCTGACTTTCTGAAAGGTTTTTTTTGTTTTGGGGGGGTTTTGGACATATGCTGATTTTTCATTTATGTTTGTCTGTTTGTTAAAAACACAGATGAGGTCAAGAGAGAAAACAGCGAGTGCCTTCAGCCATTTGGAGACAAGTTGGAGACTCTGTCATGGTTTGGCTCTGCATTTCAGTCAGTGATGTTTTAATTTTGATCCACCCTTCAAAGCCATGGAACACTTATTGGTCATGGCTTGGCCTCCCCAGAGCCTGGACCTCAACATTATAGAAGCAGAGACAGTGAACAGAGCAAAAGACAGCCAACATCACATTTTCCTGGAAAAATATAAAGAAATTAGTGATGACTAAAAATGTTTTGCACAGCACTGTAACTCCACATTCATATACAGATATCTGCTTTGAAACTTTTGAACTTTGATGAAAGTTAGTAATTTAGACCATAAGTTTTATGTCTGTTGGTTTCAGGATTTTGTTGTTTTATCACATTTGACATTTCTGCCTTTTAAGCTACGCTTTAAAATGAGAAAGGTCCATGCTTTCGCTAAAACAGTCCAGAAAAGGTCAAACTCTTCAGTTATTGGATTGAGTCAGGATTTCTCAAAGCCTTTAAGCTCATCGTCTGAAAAAGGGAACAGTGTGCTGATATGGTCCACAAAATATGCTTCCCCAGTTGCACATCCACTGTCTCCTATTAAAAAATGCTTCTGTCATCTAGATTGTAATGATTTGTAGACCTTGACAAATGTCAGAGGAGACCAGGTGCAAAGCAGACAATTCTATACAGTAGTGAACTGTAGTGTGTGTGTTTTTTTCCTTCCTTTTTTTTGCATTTGAGAAAACACAACAATGAATCTGCACCACATGTTTGGACACATGTCACAATGGTCATTCTGCTCCAGTCGGTCATCGTGTGTTCTGACTCCATATGTAGTGATCAGCTGGTGTTTGAGGGGAACATCCATCTAACTGTCACACTGTACTCCATAGGGAGCAACATTAGGACTAAACACACACACACATACACACACACACACACACACACACACACACACACACACACACACACACACACACACACACACCTTATCTCTGTCTGGCAGACCATTGGTTACTCATTAGATACAGGGGGTAGAGGGACAGACTGGAGACAAAGAGCAGCTATGCTAATGCTCTTTGATTTTTGTCTCCCCTCTCCTGTCTCAGCACTTGTGAAATCTATTCTTCTTTTTTATCTGTATCGCTTTTTTATACTCTGTGTGCTTGATATCATGGAACAGTAACATAATACGAAATTTATCTCACGTGTAAAAACACGCATTTTTATTCTCTTATTGGGCTAACTCTACACACAGACTAGACTAACAGGGACAATTTCATGTGTCACTGCGTATAAGTCACTTGAGTGTGTTTTTTGTTTTTCCAAGTGGAAACAATACTAAAAGAAGACATTAGAAGTATCTCAAGTTAAAATCTTGCCTGACTGGCCTACATCTTTATCACTCTAATTGGGCTCTTTTAGCTGATATTAGCCCTGTCTAATATACAGTAATTGGTTGACCTTTCCACTTCACCTGTCTTCATTAAAACACTAATTAAGAGTGTAATTAATAAATGTGAGGCTGCCAATTAGTAGATCTTTGAAATACAAAGATTGAGGTGTTCCCATTTGTATTTTATTGAGATGCTCACTCATTATGGGAGCCAAATGTCAGCTTAGTATAAAGAATTGGTAGGTTTTCTTTGAAAAAAATCCAACACTGATTTAAAGTGTCATTACTTTAACTCTAGAAACATGAACACCGTAACTCATCAAAGCAATATACAGTTGGAAGGTCAGTGGTTGGGCAAGCTCCCCAAACTTCCCCAATGGATCACATCTGTGTGTCTGATAGAGAAAGCCTTCTATGAATGAGTGAATGTGGTTTGTAGTGCAAAGCGCTTTGAGTTTTTTGTCAAGCTATAAAAGTGTTATATAAATCCAGCCCATCCGTTTAATCCTAAAAGTGCTTCTTAAACGTACTTATATACTTATGCTTTCTTTCTAGGTAGAGCCTACGACGCAGCCTATGTAAGTGACTGATGCAGTTGGCGGCATTTATAGTTGTGTGCTGCCAAAACACTAGTTGGCGGTGGGTTTTCTCTCTTCGAGTTGATCCATTGTCTTCCAATTGGACTGAAAATTTTTGAAGTGGTCAGAGATGCGTGGGAGGAAAAGACAGAACCGAAGGGCTGACGTGAAGTTTAGTGCACAAGTTTTAATTTCTTTTAGGTTTTCTCTGATTGATACAGGCTCAAATGTATATACACATTTTTGACAGTTTCCCTACTTCTTGGTGATGAGATGGCATCTTTTCACATAAGATTGAGTCTTCTGTGCCTTGAGGCAACTGTTGTTGTAATTTTGTGCTAAATAAATACAACTGAATTCAATTTAATTGAATTCTGTGCAATCTACTGTCGGCCACGGCAACCAGCTAGCAGCCAAAGCAATCTCAAGGAAGCTTTCAGTGCAGTATCATATTTCTCTTTATGGCCAGTTTCACACCAGTGATTACCAGCAAACTCCAGCAATCTTCAATCTTTCCAGTCGCAGAAAATACTCTTTTTTTCTAGCAACCGGTGAGTACCAGTCTCTAGGTTTGTGTGACTGGGTCTTTAACAATCATTTCACAGTGACTGCCAGAAACCAATACACATTTTTCTCCTATAACTAGTGATTTCCAAATGGTCTGTAAGAATGACTCAGGCCTAAAGTGTCTAAGTGCTTTTACACTGACAAGCAGCTAACAGCTGTATGCCATGTGCTGCGAGTAGCAGGTAAAAAGGTGGAGTCTAAAATTCTGCTCTCATCCTCTTTGGTTGTAAACTCGGTTATGTAGCGAAAGAAGAGGCACCACCAGCAACTAACTGGAGATGACACCTATATGATGACTGCTATTCATTCATCCCCGGCTCATCCCAACCAGCAGACCTTTTGCATCATGCCCAATGCTGTTCGCCTTATACGTGAGCATGTAGGGGTGGACTGCCTTTTTGTTTGATTATAGTTTTCTCCTGTTTTTATATTGTTAGGGAGGCAAGTTGTTGTCATTTGGTTGAATTCTTTTGATTAACTAAGTTTGGTAAATCCTCAAGATAGGCTCCTTTTGTTTGTCGTTTTGGCATTAGGTCCACCCTGAAGATATAACCAGCTCCTTTTTATATTGTCAAATACCATATTGTAAATAAATTATTGTCACACTTTACCAATCGTGTGATGTGGCTGCTTGGGGTCTGACGAGGATGGATCACCCTTGTGTAATGGTCTGGCCATAAGAAATGGTCAAATTCATGACTACACAGGTCAGTACACAGTGTACAAAGTGTAAACGTGGAACCGTACTGCCAGAAAAAGTGGGTAAATAATTATGTTTAAACTATTTGTGTGTGTGTGTGTGTGTGTGTGTGTGTGTGTGTGTGTGTGTGTGTGTGTGTGTGTGTGTGTGTGTGTGTGTGTGTGTGTGTGTGTAAGGCTCTTTTTTTAATTTGGAGGTAAAACTGAAACTAAATCTAACATCATTACATTGTCACTTTGGTCATAAACTAATTTTTGTATCAAACATTGTAGACAATAAATAAAAAGCAAGTACTTGACAAACATTTTAGAGTTTTGGATGTTTTTCAGCTAATTTTACTACGTTACAGACATTTTTTCAAGCAAAGAACACGTTCTTTGAAACCTTCTCCAAATTATTAGAACATTTAAATAATAAAAGAAAAAAGAATAAAACACTAACAATGACAAGCCATGAACAATAAATGGCAGCCCTAGAGGGAACGCATTGTTATAGTAACTGAGAGTCTAATTATTATCTGGGATCTAGTAATCAGAATCAGAATACTTTATTGATCCCTGGGGGAAATTATTTTTTGTTACAGTGCTCCATTTTAAACCAACATTAAGACAAGACAGACAATACGCTAACTAAGAATAGTACAATATATACATATATATACATACATACATACATAAGTCACTTATAAATAAATATTTGGAAAAGAAACATGTGTAGTTGTAGCAGCAAACAGTGTGTTAAGTGGATGCGTTGTACAGGGAGATGGCCACAGGCAGGAATGATTTCCTGTGTCGTTCAGTGGTGCTTTTCGGTAATCTCAGTCTCTCACTGAACGAGCTCCTGTGACTGACCAACATGTCATGGAGTGGGTGGGAGGTGTTATCCAACATTGTCTTTATCTTGGACAGCATCCGCCTCTCCGACACCACCTTGAGGGAGTCCAGCTCCATCCCCACAACATTGCTGGCCTTACGGATCAGTTTATTAAGTCTGTTGGCATCTGCGACCCTCAGCCTGCTCCCCCAGCATGCAACAGCATAGAGGATCGCACTGGCCACCACAGACTCATAGAAAATCCTCAGCATTTTCTGGCAGATGTTGAAGGACCTCAGTCGCCTCAAAAAATAGAGACGACTCTGGCCCTTCCTGTAAAGTGCTGTGGTGTTTTTAGCCCAGTCCAGTTTATTGTCAATGTGTACTCCAAGGTATTTATAGTCCTCCACAATGTCAACACTGACCCCCTGGATTGAAACAGGGGTCAAGTGTTTCCTGGTCTTCCTGAAGTCCACGATCAGTTCCTTGGTCTTTGCCACGTTGAGCTGCAGATGATTCTGCTCACACCACGTGACAAAGGAGTCGACCACAGCCCGGTACTCTGTCTCATCATCCCTGCTGATGCATCCAACCACCGCAGAGTCATCAGAAAACTTCTGAAGATGGCAGGTCTCTGTGCAGTGGCTGAAGTCTGTGGTGTAGAGGGTGAAGAGGAAGGGGGAGAGGACAGTCCCCTGTGGTGCCCCTGTGTTGCTAATCACCTTGTCAGACACACACTGTGGGAGACGTACATATTGTGGTCTTCCTGTCAGGTAATCAACAATCCAGGACACCAGAGAAGCATCCACCTGCATCGCTGCTAACTTATCACCCAGGAGGGTCGGCCTGATGGTGTTGAAAGCACTGGAAAAGTCAAAAAACATGACCCTCACAGTGCTCGCCGGCTGGTCCAGATGGGTGTAGACACGATTGAGCAGGTAGATGATGGCGTCCTCTGTTCCGAGACGAGGCTGATAAGCGAACTGAAGGGGATCCAGATGTGGTCTTACTATGGGTCGCAGCTGGTCCAGGATGAGCCTTTCCAGGGTCTTCATGATGTGGGAGGTCAGTGCCACGGGCCTGTAATCCTGGGGGCCACTGGGACGAGGCGTCTTTGGTACAGGGACGAGGCATGATGTCTTCCACATCACCGGGACCCTCTGCAGACTCAGACTCAGCATAAACAGTTTATGAAAGACTCCACACAGCTGGGGGGCACAGGCCTTGAGGACAAGGGGACTCACTCCGTCTGGTCCAGCAGACTTGCCTGAGTGAAGTCTCCTCATTTGCATCTCAACCTGGTATTGAGTGAAGGTGATGGGTGGGGGAGGGGTGTCAGGAATCTCACAGGAGGCAACATGTGAAGAGAGAGGCTGGCACAGTGGTGTGGCTCTGGATTCCAGGCTGACTGCAGGTGAGGTTGTGGGGGTGGGAGCAGACACTGTGGTGTCGAAAATGATTAAGTTTCTGAAAAACAAAGACTGAGGTGTTGCTGTTTAAACTTTACCGAGCTGCTCATTCATTGTGGAAGGAAAACGTCAGAAAACTAGTAGATTTTCCTTGAAGTGCCATGACTTCAAACTTGGAAGCATGACCACTGCACATACTTAAGGCACAGAAAAGCCCTTTGGAAGGTCAGTGGTTCAATTTTCTAATTTGCAAAAGGACTTTTGAATTTCTTTAATTACTCATTATTATATGTATAGGTATGTTTATTTATTAAAAAACACAAATACAATTAAAGCTGCAAGCAGCGTTATGAGGGCCCTCGCACCCCCGGCACGTCGAGCCACTGCCAACACCTCAAACCGGCACGTCCGATGTGATGTCACATTGATGGATTTCATGCTTTTAATCACCAGCTAACATTTCATCTTATTCAACCAGGATTATAGTCATGCCACTAGGTGGCGCTCTAACCATTATTGACAAATAGCATAACAAACATTTCCAAGCTCGAGTCTCATCACACCTGCGACCTTTGGGAGAGATTGGACATTGTGTTTTTTAGTGACAGCAGATTACTGCTTTTTGCGAGTGATTGAAACTCTACCTGCCGCCATGACCACCCCGTTTCCCTGAACGGAAAAAGCTTCGCAATTTAACATCACAAAGGTCTTTAGATTCTACACACTGAAGAATGCTTCAATATGATGAAATCCCTTGGAGGAGTTCGTCAAAGTATGAGGCCTGAAAAGGGGGGAAAATGTAATCAAAATTACACATTAATTTTAAAATGGCTGACTTCCTGTTGGATTTGGGATATTGCTCCAAGAGACTTTTTTGTACACCTTGATATCTTACACAAGCTTACCAAGTGTCAGACTCATAGATGAAACACAGAGCAGGGGCTGATGTTTTGAAATATTGTAGGGGGCGCTGTGGAGCCATTTTGCGCTATTCAAGGAAAATGGTTACATAACAACAATGCCTTCATCCATTTGGAGGTGTGTGCCAAATTTCAAGCCTCTATAAACTTTCCAAGCCCCTCAAAAGCCACTTCATCTTTCATGATGAACCGCGTTGCCACCAGGGTGCGCCGTTCAGTTTAAAGTCACAATTTTTGCACTGAAGCATCACGAGGGACTGATGGTGATATTCACCGCTTTTGAGGTGGCCACGATCAACCTGTGAAAATCAGTACAACAAAGTTAAAGCCATGACATTTCCTGTTGCCACTAGGTGGCGCTGTCCGTATTTCCGACAATGGGCACATCAATCTGTTCAGGGCGGGTCTGACATCATGCCTGTAAAGTCTGGTACTGATCAGACTGGATTTCATTGAGTTATACTAATTTGTTTCTTCATGGCGTGACATCAAAGTTCGCCATGCTGCTGGGGTCACACCCTTTCGTGAAAAGTCACAGTTTTCACTGTAACCCAAGACCAACTCCTTAAGGCTTTCCTGGAGAAATTTGAGGCTGCAGATGTCACCCATCACAATACTGTACCCCAAAGTGTAAAACATGACATTTCCTGTTCCCACTAGGTGGCGCTGTCCTTGATGTCAAATATGGCAGTTGAAATATGTTCAGGGGTGGAGCCTTATCATATGTGTGCTCTTTGGTCCAGATCGGAACATGTATGACAGAATGAGAGGCAATAAGATTTTCATGGCGAGTCATCAAAATTCGCCATGGCGCCACGGCCTCATACTATTGTGAAAACTCAAAAGCTCCGCAATTTAACATGGCACAAGGGTGTAGTTGACACTGTCCAAATTTGAAGCTTATAGGACCAAATCCCAAGGAGGAGTTCGTTAAAGTTCGAGGCATGGAAATGGCAAAATTAGAGCCAAAATGTCACCTTCTCTTCCAAATGGCGGACTTCCTGTTGGGTTTGCGTCAATGGGCCCACAGACTTTTTTGTTCGACTCGGCATGATACACATGTGTGCCAAATTTCATACATGTAGCTCAAACGATGTGGTCGTAGGGCTGCATTTAACAAGGCATAGGTGGCGCTGTAGAGCCATTTCCCAGTGCTCATATGTAAAACCATTAAAATACAAAATTTTTCACCAAACCTGGCATGTGTGCAAAATTTCATGAGTTTTTGAGCATGTTTAGGCCCTCAAAAAGGCCCTTGTTTGGGGTGAATAATAATAATAATAATTAAAGCTGCAAGCAGCGTTATGAGGGCCCTCGCACCCCCGGCGCGTCGAGCCACGCCCAACACCTAAAACCAGCACGTCCGATCTGATGTCACATTGATGGAATTCATGCATTTAACCACCAGCTAACATTTCAACTCATTCATTCATGATTAGTTAGTCGTTCCACTAGGTGGCGCTGTAACCATTATGTACAAATGGCATAACAAACACTTCCAAGCTTGAGTCTAATCACACCTGAGACGTTTGGGAGAGATTGGACATTGTGTTTTTGAGTGACAGCAGATTACTGCTTTTTGGCGAGTGATTGAAACTCTAAGGGCTGCCATAACCACCCCGTTTCCCTGGACGCAAAAAGGTTCGCAATTTAACATCACAAAGGTCTTTAGATTCCACAAACTGCAGATCGGTCCAATCTGATGAAATCCCTTGGAGGAGTACGTCAAAGCACGGTGCCTGAAAAGAGGGGAAAATGTTGCCAAAATTGCACATTAATTTTAAAATGGCTGACTTCCTGTTGGATTTGGGATATTGCTCCAAGAGACTTTTTTGTACATCTTGATATCTCCTATAAGCCTACCAGGTTTCAGATTCATACATAAAACACAGAGCTGGGGCTGTGGTTTTGAAAATTTGTAGGGGGCGCTGTGGAGCCATTTTGGGATATTCAATGAAAATGATCACATAACAACAAAGCCTTCGTCACATTGGAGGTGTGTGCCAAATTTCAAGCCTCTATAAACTTGCCAAGACCCTCAAAAGCCACTTCATCTTTCATCGTGAACAGCGTTGCCACCAGGGTGCGGCGTTCAGTTTAAAGTCACAATTTTTGCACTGAAGCATCACGAGGGACTGATGGTGATATTCACCGCTTTTGAGGTGGCCACGATGAACCTGTGAAAATCAGTACAACAAAATTAAAGCCATGACATTTCCTGTTGCCACTAGGTGGCGCTGTCCGTATTTCCGACAATGGGCACATCAATCTGTTCAGGGCGCGTCTGACATCATGCCTGTAAAGTCTGGTACTGATCAGGCTGGATTTCATTGAGTTATACTAATTTGTTTCTTCATGGCGTGACATCAAAGTTCGCCATGCTGCTGGGGTCACACCCTTTCGCGAAAAGTCACAGTTTTCACTGTAACCCAAGACCAACTCCTTAAGGCTTTCCTGGAGAAATTTGAGGCTGCAGATGTCACCCATCACTATACTGTACCCCAAAGTGTAAAACATGACATTTCCTGTTCCCACTAGGTGGCGCTGTCCCTGGTGTCAAATATGGCAGTTGAAATATGTTCAGGGGTGGAGCCTTATCATATGTGTTCACTTTGGTCAAGGTCAGAAAATGTATGACAAAATGAGAGGCAATAAGATTTTCATGGCGAGTCATCGAAATTCGCCGTGGCGCCACGGCCTCATAGTATTGTGAAAACTCAAAAGCTCCGCAATTTAACATGGCCCAGGTGTGTAGTTGACACTGACCAAAGATGAAGCTTATACGACCAAATCCCAAGGAGGAGTTCGAAAAAGTTCGAGGCATGGAAACGGCAAAATTAGAGCCAAAATGTCACCTTCTCTTCCAAATGGCGGACTTCCTGTTGGGTTTGCGTCAATGGACCCACAGACTTTTTTGTTCGTCTTGGCATGATACACATGTGTGCCAAATTTCATACATGTAGCACAAACGATGTGGTCGTAGGGCTGCATTTTACAAGGCATAGGTGGCGCTGTAGAGCCATTTCCCAGTGCTCATATGTAAAACCATTAAAATACAAAATTTTTCACCAGACCTGGCATGTGTGCAAAATTTCATGAGTTTTTGAGCATGTTTAGGCCCTCAAAAAGGCCCTTGTTTTGCCTGAATAATAATAATAATAATAATTAAAGCTGCAAGCAGCGTTATGAGGGCCCTCGCACCCCATCGCGTCGAGCCACGCCCAACACCTACAACCAGCACGTCCGATGTGATGTCACATTGATGGAATTCATGCATTTAACCACCAGCTAACATTTCATCTCATTCAATCATCATTATAGTCGTCCCACTAGGTGGCGCTCTAACCATTACTGACAAATGGCATAACAAACATTTCCAAGCTCGAGTCTCATCACGCCTGCGACCTTTGGGAGAATTTGGACATTTAGATTTTGAGTGACAGCAGATTACTGCTTTTTGGCGAGTGATTGAAACTCCACGTGCCACCATGACAACCCCGTTTCCCTGAACGTAAAAAGCTTCGCAATTTAACATCACAAAGGTCTTTAGATTCCACACACTGGAGATTGGTTCAATATGATGAAATCCCTTGGAGGAGTACGTCAAAGAACGGTGCCTGGAAAGAGGGGAAAATGTCACAAAAATTACACATTAATTTTAAAATGGCTGACTTCCTGTTGGATTTGGGATATTGCTCCAAGAGACTTTTTTGTACATCTTGATATCTCCTATAAGCTTACCAGGTTTAAGACTCATACATAAAACACAGAGCTGGGGCTGATGTTTTGAAATTTCGTAGGGGGCGCTGTGGAGCCATTTTGCGCTATTCAATGAAAATGATCACATAACAACAAAGCCTTATGCACATTGGAGGTGTGCGCCAAATTTCAAGACTTTTTAAACTTTCCAAGCCCCTCAAAGGCCACTTCATTTTTCATGGTGAACAGCGTTGCCACCAGGGTGCGCCGTTCAGTATAAAGTCACAATATTCGCACTGCAGCATCATGAAGGACTGACGGTGATATTCACCGCTTTTGAGGTGTCCACAATGAACCTGTGAAAATCAGTACAACAAAGTGTAAGACATGACATTTCCTGTTCCCACTAGGTGGCGCTCTTCATATTCCTGACAATGGGCACATCAATCTGTTCAGGGCGGGTCTGACATCATGCCTGTAAAGTCTGGTACTGATCAGACTGGATTTCATTGAGTTATACTAATTTGTTTCTTCATGGCGTGACATCAAAGTTCGCCATGCTGCTGGGGTCACACCCTTTCGCGAAAACTCACAGTTTTCACTGTAACCCAAGACCAACTCCTTAAGGCTTTCCTGGAGAAATTTGAGGCTGCAGATGTCACCCATCACTATACTGTACCCCAAAGTGTAAAACATAACATTTCCTGTTCCCACTAGGTGGCGCTGTCCTTGATGTCAAATATGGCAGTTGAAATATGTTCAGGGGTGGAGCCTTATCATATGTGTTCACTTTGGTCAAGGTCAGAAAATGTATGACAAAATGAGAGGCAATAAGATTTTCATGGCGAGTCATCGAAATTCGCCATGGCGCCACGGCCTCATAGTATTGTGAAAACTCAAAAGCTCCGCAATTTAACATGGCACAAGGGTGTAGTTGACACTGACCAAATATGAAGGTTATGAAATCAAACCCCAAGGAGGAGTTCGCAAAAGTTCGAGGCATGGAAATGGCAAAATTAGAGCCAAAATGTCACCTTCTCTTCCAAATGGCGGACTTCCTGTTGGGTTTGCGTCAATGGGCCCACAGACTTTTTTGTTCGTCTTGGCATGATACACATGTGTGCCAAATGTCATACATGTAGCTCAAACGATGTGGTCGTAGGGCTGCATTTAACAAGGCATAGGTGGCGCTGTAGAGCCATTTCCCAGTGCTCATATGTAAAACCATTAAAATACAAAATTTTTCACCAGACCTGGCATGTGTGCAAAATTTCATGAGTTTTTGAGCATGTTTAGGCCCTCAAAAAGGCCCTTGTTTCGCCTGAATAATAATAATAATAATAATTAAAGCTGCAAGCAGCGTTATGAGGGCCCTCGCACCCTGGCGTGGCGAGCCATGCCCAACAACTAAAACCAGCACGTCCGATGTGATGTCACATTGATGGATTCATGCATTTAACCACCAGCTAACATTTCATCTCATTGAACCATGATTATAGTCGTCCCACTAGGTGGCGCTCTAACTATTACTGACAAATGGCATAACAAACATTTCCGAGCTCCAGTCTCATCACACCTGCGACGTTTGGGAGAGATTGGATATTGTGTTTTTGAGTGACAGCAGATTACTGCTTTTTGGCGAGTGATTGAAACTCCACGTGCCGCCATGACAACCCCGTTTCCCTGAATGTAAAAAGCTTCGCAATTTAACATCACAAAGGTCTTTAGATTCCACAAACTTCAGATCGGTCCAATCTGATGAAATCCCTTGGAGGAGTTCGTCAAAGTATGAAGCCTGAAAAGAGGGGAAAATGTCGCCAAAATTACACATTAATTTTAAAATGGCTGACTTCCTGTTGGATTTGGGATATTGCTCCAAGAGACTTTTTTGTACATCTTATTATCTCCTATAAGCTTACCAGGTTTCAGACTCATACATAAAACACAGAGCTGGGGCTGATGTTTTGAAATATTGTAGGGGGCGCTGTGGAGCCATTTCGCGCTATTCAATGAAAATGATCACATGACAACAAAGCCTTCATCACATTGGAGGTGTGTGCCAAATTTCAAGCCTCTATAAACTTGCCAAGACCCTCAAAAGCCACTTCATCTTTCATGGTGAACAGCGTTGCCACCAGGGTGCGCCGTTCAGTTTAAAGTCACAATTTTTGCACTGAAACATCACGAGGGACTGATGTTGATATTCACCGCTTTTGAGGTGGCCACGATGAACCTGTGAAAATCAGTACAACAAAGTGTAAGCCATGACATTTCCTGTTGCCACTAGGTGGCGCTGTCCGTATTTCTGACAATGGGCACATCAATCTGTTCAGGGCGGGTCTGACATCACGCCTGTAAAGTCTGGTACTGATCAGACTGGATTTCATTGAGTTATACTAATTTGTTTCTTCATGGCGAGACATCAAAGTTCGCCATGCTGCTGGGGTCACACCCTTTCGTGAAAACTCACAGTTTTCACTGTACCCCAAGACCAACTCCTTAAGGCTTTCCTGGAGAAATATGAGGCTGCAGATGTCACCCATCACAATACTGTACCCCAAAGTGTAAAACATGACATTTCCTGTTCCCACTAGGTGGCGCTGGCCCTTATGTCAAACATGGCACTTGAAATATGTTCAGGGGTGGAGCCTTATCATATGTGTGCTCTTTGGTCCAGATCGGAAAATGTATGACAGAATGAGAGGCAATAAGATTTTCATGGCGAGTCATCGAAATTCGCCATGGCGCCACGGCCTCATAGTATTGTGAAAACTCAAAAGCTCCGCAATTTAACATGGCACAAGGGTGTAGTTGACACTGACCAAATATGAAGGTTATGAAATCAAACCCCAAGGAGGAGTTCGCAAAAGTTCGAGGCATGGAAATGGCAAAATTAGAGCCAAAATGTCACCTTCTCTTCCAAATGGCGGACTTCCTGTTGGGTTTGCGTCAATGGGCCCACAGACTTTTTTGTTCGTCTTGGCATGATACACATGTGTGCCAAATTTCATACATGTAGCTCAAACGATGTGGTCGTAGGGCTGCATTTAACAAGGCATAGGTGGCGCTCTAGAGCCATTTCCCAGTGCTCATATATAAAACCATTAAAATACAAAATTTTTCACCAGACCTGGCATGTGTGCAAAATTTCATGAGTTTTTGAGCATGTTTAGGCCCTCAAAAAGGCCCTTGTTTCGCCTGAATAATAATAATAATAATAATAATAATAATAAGAAACGGAGCAGATACAATAGGGCCTTCGCACTCTCGGTGCTCGGGCCCTAATTAAAGCTGCAAGCAGCGTTATGAGGGCCCTCGCACACCCGGCGTGTCGAGCCATGCCCAACACCTGAAACCAGCACGTCCGATCTGATGTCACATTGATGGAATTCATGCATTTAACCACCAGTTAACATTTCATTTGCTTCAACCATGAGTATAGTCGTCCCACTAGGTGGCGCTCTAACCATTATGTACAAATGGCATAACAAACATTTCCGAGCTCGAGTCTCATCACGCCTATGAGCTTTGGGAGAGATTGGACATTGTGTTTTTGAGTGACAGCAGATTACTGCTTTTTGGCGATTGATTCAAACTCTAAGTGCCACCATAACCACCCCGTTTCACTGAACGTAAAAAGCTTCGCAATTTAACATCACAAAGGTCTTTAGATTCCACACACTGGAGATTGGTTCAATATGATGAAATCCCTTGGAGGAGTTCGTCAAAGAACGGTGCCTGGAAAGAGGGGAAAATGTTGCCAAAATTACACATTAATTTTAAAATGGCTGACTTCCTGTTGGATTTGGGATATTGCTCCAAGAGACTTTTTTGTACATCTTGATATCTCCTATAAGCTTACCAGGTTTCAGAATCATACATAGAACACAGAGCAGGGGCTGTGGTTTTGAAATTTTGTAGGGGGCGCTGTGGAGCAATTTCGCGCTATTTAATGAAAATGATCACATGCCAACAAAGCCTTCATCCATTTGGAGGTGTGTGCCAAATTTCAAGCCTCTATAAACTTGCCAAGACCCTCAAAAGCCACTTCATCTTTCATGTTGAACAGCGTTGCCACCAGGGTGCGCCGTTCAGTTTAAACTCACAATTTTTGCACTGAAGCATCACGAGGGACTGATGGTGATATTCACCGCTTTTGAGGTGGCCAAGATGAACCTGTGAAAATCAGTACAACAAAATTAAAGCCATGACATTTCCTGTTGCCACTAGGTGGCGCTGTCCGTATTTCCGACAATGGGCACATCAATCTGTTCAGGGCGGGTCTGACATCATGCCTGTAAAGTCTGGTACTGATCAGACTGGATTTCATTGAGTTATACTAATTTGTTTCTTCATGGCGAGATATCAAAGTTCGCCATGCCGCTGGGGTCACACCCTTTCGCGAAAAGTCACAGTTTTCACTGTACCCCAAGACCAACTCCTTAAGGCTTTCCTGGAGAAATTTGAGGCTGCAGATGTCACCCATCACTATACTGTACCCCAAAGTGTAAAACATGACATTTCCTGTTCCCACTAGGTGGCGCTGTCCTTGATGTCAAATATGGCAGTTGAAATATGTTCAGGGGTGGAGCCTTATCATATGTGTGCTCTTTGGTCCAGATCGGAACATGTATGACAGAATGAGAGGCAATAAGATTTTCATGGCGAGTCATCGAAATTCGCCATGGCGCCACGGCCTCATAGTATTGTGAAAACTCAAAAGCTCCGCAATTTAACATGGCACAAGGGTGTAGTTGACACTGTCCAAATTTGAAGCTTATAGGACCAAATCCCAAGGAGGAGTTCGTTAAAGTTCGAGGCATGGAAATGGCAAAATTAGAGCCAAAATGTCACCTTCAATGCAAAATGGCGGACTTCCTGTTGGGTTTAGGACATTGCCATAATAGACTTTTTTGTTCGACTCTGAACGTTATATAGGTGTACCGAGATTCAAACTTGTAGGCCATACCCATACCGGGGGCTCGCGTTTTTCATTTTTCTAGGTGGCGCTACTGAGCTAATTTTCCCTGGCCATGTCTGAGAACATTAAAATACGTAAATTTTCACCAGACCTGACGCGTGTGCAAAATTTCATGAGTTTTCGAGCATGTTTAGGCCCTCAAACGGCCAATTCATTTGCCGAAATAATAATAATAATAATAATAATAATAATAATAATAATAATAATAAACAGAGCAATTACAATAGGGCCTTCGCACTATCAGTGCTCGGGCCCTAATAATAATAATAATTAAAGCTGCAAGCAGCGTTGTGAGGGCCCTCGCACCCCCGGCGCGTCGAGCCACGCCCAACACCTAAAACCAGCACCTCCGATCTGATGTCACATTGATGGAATTCATGCATTTAACCACCAGCTAACATTTCAACTCATTCATTCATGATTAGTTAGTCGTTCCACTAGGTGGCGCTCTAACCATTATGTACAAATGGCATAACAAACACTTCCAAGCTCGAGTCTCATCACACCTGAGACGTTTGGGAGAGATTGGACATTGTGTTTTTGAGTGACAGCAGATTACTGCTTTTTGGCGAGTGATTCAAACTCTAAGTGCCGCCATAACCACCCCGTTTCCCTGGACGTAAAAAGCTTCGCAATTTAACATCACAAAGGTCTTTAGATTCCACAAACTGCAGATCGGTCCAATCTGATGAAATCCCTTGGAGGAGTTCGTCAAAGTACGGTGCCTGAAAAGATGGGAAAATGTCGCCAAAATTACACATTAACTTTAAAATGGCTGACTTCCTGTTGGATTTGGGATATTGCTCCAAGAGACTTTTTTGTACATCTTAAGATCTTCCATAAGCTTACCAAGTTTCAGACTCATAGATAAAACACAGAGCAGGGGCTGATATTTTGGAATTTTGTAGGGGGCGCTGTGGAGCCATTTTGCGCTATTCAAGGAAAATGGTTACATAACAACAAAGCCTTCATCACATTGGAGGCGTGGGCCAAGTTTAAAGCCTCTATAAACTTTCCAAGCCCCTCAAAAGTAACTTCATCTTTCATGTTAAACAGCGTTGCCACCAGGGTGCGCCGTTCAGTTTAAAGTCACATTTTTTGCACTGAAGCATCACGAGGGACTGATGGTGATATTCACCGCTTTTGAGGTGGCCACGATGAACCTGTGAAAATCAGTACAACAAAATTAAAGCCATGACATTTCCTGTTCCCACTAGGTGGCGCTCTTCATATTCCTGACAATGGGCACATCAATCTGTTCAGGGCGGGTGTGACATCATGCCTGTAAAGTCTGGTACTAATCAGACTGGATTTCATGGAGTTATACTAATTTCTTTCTTCATGGCGAGATATCAAAGTTCGCCATGCTGCTGAGGTCACACCCTTTCGTGAAAAGCCACAGTTTTCACTGTACCCCAAGACCAACTCGTTATGCCTTTCCTGGAGAAATTTGAGGCTGCAGATGTCACCCATCACTATACTGTACCCCAAAGTGTAAAACATGACATTTCCTGTTCCCACTAGGTGGCGCTGTCCTTGATGTCAAATATGGCAGTTGAAATATGTTCAGGGGTGGAGCCTTATCATATGTGTTCACTTTGGTCAAGGTCAGAAAATGTATGACAAAATGAGAGGCAATAAGATTTTCATGGCGAGTCATCGAAATTCGCCGTGGCGCCACGGCCTCATAGTATTGTGAAAACTCAAAAGCTCCGCAATTTAACATGGCACAAGGGTGTAGTTGGCACTGACCAAATATGAAGGTTATGAAATAAAACCCCAAGGAGGAGTTCGCAAAAGTTCGAGGCATGGAAACGGTAAAATCAGACCCAAAATGTCACCTTCAATCCAAAATGGCGGACTTCCTGTTGGGTTTAGGACATTGCCATAATAGACTTTTTTGTTCGACTCTGAACGTTATATAGGTGTACCGACTTTCAAACATGTAGGTCATACCCATATCGGGGGCTCGCGTTTTTCATTTTTCTAGGTGGCGCTACTGAGCTAATTTTCCCTGGCCATGTCTGACAACATTAAAATACGTAAATTTTCACCAGACCTGACGCGTGTGCAAAATTTCATGAGTTTTCGAGCATGTTTAGGCCCTCAAACGGCCAATTCATTTGCCGAAATAATAATAATAATAATAATTAAAGCTGCAAGCAGCGTTACGAGGGCCCTCGCACCCCCGGCGCGTCGAGCCACGCCCAACACCTAAAACCAGCACCTCCGATCTGATGTCACATTGATGGAATTCATGCATTTAACCACCAGCTAACATTTCAACTCATTCATTCATGATTAGTTAGTCGTTCCACTAGGTGGCGCTCTAACCATTATGTACAAATGGCATAACAAACACTTCCGAGCTCGAGTCTCATCACACCTGAGACGTTTGGGAGAGATTGGACATTGTGTTTTTGAGTGACAGCAGATTACTGCTTTTTGGCGAGTGATTCAAACTCTAAGTGCCACCATAACCACCCCGTTTCACTGAACGTAAAAAGCTTCGCAATTTAACATCACAAAGGTCTTTAGATTCCACACACTGGAGAATGGTTCAATATGATGAAATCCCTTGGAGGAGTTCGTCAAAGAACGGTGCCTGGAAAGAGGGGAAAATGTTGCCAAAATTACACATTAATATTAAAATGGCTGACTTCCTGTTGGATTTGGGATATTGCACCAAGAGACTTTTTTGTACATCTTGATATCTCCTATAAGCTTACCAGGTTTCAGAATCATACATAGAACACAGAGCAGGGGCTGTGGTTTTGAAATTTTGTAGGGGGCGCTGTGGAGCAATTTCGCGCTATTCAATGAAAATGATCACATAACAACAAAGCCTTCATCCATTTGGAGGTGTGTGCCAAATTTCAAGCCTCTATAAACTTGCCAAGACCCTCAAAAGCCACTTCATCTTTCATGTTGAACAGCGTTGCCACCAGGGTGCGCCGTTCAGTTTAAACTCACAATTTTTGCACTGAAGCATCACGAGGGACTGATGGTGATATTCACCGCTTTTGAGGTGGCCAAGATGAACCTGTGAAAATCAGTACAACAAAATTAAAGCCATGAAATTTCCTGTTGCCACTAGGTGGCGCTGTCCGTATTTCCGACAATGGGCACATCAATCTGTTCAGGGCGGGTCTGACATCATGCCTGTAAAGTCTGGTACTGATCAGACTGGATTTCATTGAGTTATACTAATTTGTTTCTTCATGGCGTGACATCAAAGTTCGCCATGCTGCTGGGGTCACACCCTTTCGCGAAAACTCACAGTTTTCACTGTAACCCAAGACCAACTCCTTAAGGTTTTCCTGGAGAAATTTGAGGCAGCAGATGTCACCCTTCACTATACTGTACCCCAAAGTGTAAAACATGACATTTCCTGTTCCCACTAGGTGGCGCTGTCCTTGAGGTCAAATATGGCAGTTGAAATATGTTCAGGGGTGGAGCCTTATCATATGTGTGCTCGTTGGTCCAGATTGGAACATGTATGATAGAATGAGAGGCAATAAGATTTTCATGGCGAGTCATCGAAATTCGCCATGGCGCCACGGCCTCATAGTATTGTGAAAACTCAAAAGCTCCGCAATTTAACATGGCACAAGGGTGTAGTTGACACTGTCCAAATTTGAAGTTTATAGGACCAAATCCCAAGGAGGAGTTCGTTAAAGTACAAGGCATGGAAACGGTAAAATCAGAGCCAAAATGTCACCTTCAATCCAAAATGGCGGACTTCCTGTTGGGTTTAGGACATTGCCATAATAGACTTTTTTGTTCGACTCTGAACGTTATATAGGTGTACCGACTTTCAAACATGTAGGTCATACCCATACCGGGGGCTCGCGTTTTTCATTTTTCTAGGTGGCGCTACTGAGCTAATTTTCCCTGGCCATGTCTGAGAACATTAAAATACGTAAATTTTCACCAGACCTGACGCGTGTGCAACATTTCATGAGTTTTCGAGCATGTTTAGGCCCTCAAACGGCCAATTCATTTGCCGGAATAATAATAATAATAATAATAATAATAATAATAATAAACAGAGCAATTACAATAGGGCCTTCGCACTGTCAGTGCTCGGGCCCTAATTAAAGCTGCAAGCAGCGTTATGAGGGCCCTCGCACCCCATCGCGTCGAGCTACGCCCAACACCTACAACCAGCACCTCGGATCTGGTGTCACATTGATGAAATTCATGCATTCAACCACCAGCTAACATTTCATCTCATTCAATCATGATTATAGTCGTCCCACTAGGTGGCGCTCTAACCATTACTGACAAATGGCATAACAAACATTTCCGAGCTCGAGTCTCATCACGCCTGCGACCTTTGGGACATATTGGACATTTTAATTTTGAGTGACAGCAGATTACTGCGTTTTGGCGAGTGATTGAGACTCCACGTGCCGCCATAACCACCCCGTTTCCCTGGACGTAAAAAGCTTCGCAATTTAACAACACAAAGGTCTTTGGATTCGACACACTGAAGAATAGTTCAATCTGATGAAATCCCTTGGAGGAGTTCGTGAAAGTATGAGGCCTGAAAAGAGGAGAAAATGTCGCCAAAATTACACATTAATTTTAAAATGGCTGACTTCCTGTTGGATTTGGGATATTGCTCCAAGAGACTTTTTTGTAGATCTTGATATCTCCTATAAGCTTACCAAGTTTCAGACTCATAGATAAAACACAGAGCAGGGGCTGATATTTTGGAATATTGTAGGGGGCGCCGTGGAGCCATTTTGCGCTATTCAAGGAAAATGGTCACATGACAACAAAGCCTTGATCCATTTGGAGGTGTGTGCTAAATTTAAAGCCTCTATAAACTTTCCAAGCCCCTCAAAAGCCACTTCATCTTTCATGGTGGACCGCGTTGCCACCAGGGTGCGCCGTTCAGTTTAAAGTCACAATTTTTGCACTGAAGCATCACGAGGGACTGATGGTGATATTCACCGCTTTTGAGGTGGCCAAGATGAACCTGTGAAAATCAGTACAACAAAATTAAAGCCATGACATTTCCTGTTGCCACTAGGTGGCGCTGTCCGTATTCCCGACAATGGGCACATCAATCTGTTCAGGGCGGGTCTGACATCATGCCTGTAAAGTCTGGTACTGATCAGACTGGATTTCATTGAGTTATACTAATTTGTTTCTTCATGGCGTGACATCAAAGTTCGCCATGCCGCTGGGGTCACACCCTTTTGCGAAAAGTCACAGTTTTCACTGTAACCCAAGACCAACTCCTTAAGGCTTTCCTGGAGAAATTTGAGGCTGCAGATGTCACCCATCACAATACTGTACCCCAAAGTGTAAAACATGACATTTCCTGTTCCCACTAGGTGGCGCTGTCCCTGATGTAAAATATGGCAGTTGTAATATGTTCAGGGGTGGAGCCTTATCATATGTGTTCACTTTGGTCAAGGTCAGAAAATCTATGACAGAATGAGAGGCAATAAGATTTTCATGGCGAATCATCGAAATTCGCCATGGCGCCACGGCCTCATGGTATTGTGAAAACTCAAAAGCTCCGCAATTTAACATGGCATAAGGGTGTAGTTGGCACTGACCAAATATGAAGGTTATGAAATCAAACCCCAAGGAGGAGTTCGTTAAAGTTCGAGGCATGGAAACGGTAAAATCAGAGCCAAAATGTCACATTCAATCCAAAATGGCGGACTTCCTGTTGGGTTTAGGACATTGCCATAATAGACTTTTTTGTTCGACTCTGAACGTTATATAGGTGTACCGACTTTCAAACATGTAGGTGATACCCATACCGGGGGCTCGCATTTTTCATTTTTCTAGGTGGCGCTACTGAGCTAATTTTCCCTGGCCATGTCTGAGAACATTAAAATACGTAAATTTTCACCAGACCTGACGCGTGTGCAAAATTTCATGAGTTTTCGAGCATGTTTAGGTCCTCAAAAGGCCGATTCATTTGCCGAAATAATAATAATAATAATAATAATAAACGGAGCAATTACAATAGGGCCTTCGCACTGTCAGTGCTCGGGCCCTAATAATAATAAACAGAGCAATTACAATAGGGCCTTCGCACTGTCAGTGCTCGGGCCCTAATAATAATAAACAGAGCAATTACAATAGGGCCTTCGCACTATCAGTGCTCGGGCCCTAATTAAAGCTGCAAGCAGCGTTATGAGGGCCCTCGCACCCCCGGCGCGTCGAGCCACGCCCAACACCTAAAACCAGCACCTCCGATCTGATGTCACATTGATGGAATTCATGCATTTAACCACCAGCTATCATTTCATCTCATTCAATCATGATTATAGTCGTCCCACTAGGTGGCTCTCTAACCATTACTGACAAATGGCATAACAAACATTTCCTAGCTCGAGTCTCATCACGCCTGCGACCTTTGGGAGAGATTGAACATTTTGATTTTGAGTGACAGCAGATTACTGCTTTTTGGCGAGTGATTGAAACTCCACGTGCCGCCATGACCACCCCATTTCCCTGAATGTAAAAAGGTTCGCAATTTAACATCACAAAGGTCTTTAGATTCCACACACAGGAGATTGCATCAATCTAATGAAATCCCTTGGAGGAGTACGTCAAAGCACGGTGCCTGAAAAGAGGAGAAAATGTCGCCAAAATTGCACATTAATTTTAAAATGGCTGACTTCCTGTTGGATTTGGGATATTGCTCCAAGAGACTTTTTTGTACATCTTGGTATCTCCTATAAGCTTACCAGGTTTCAGACTCATACATAAAACACAGAGCTGGGGCTGTGGTTTTGAAATTTTGTAGGGGGCGCTGTGGAGCCATTTCGCGCTATTCAATGAAAATGATCACATGACAACAAAGCCTTCATCCGTTTGGAGGTGTGCGCTAAATTTAAGGCCTCTATATACTTTCCAAGCCCCTCAAAAGCCACTTCATCTTTCATGGTGGACCGCGTTGCCACCAGGGTGCGCCGTTCAGTTTAAAGTCACAATTTTTGCACTGAAACATCACGAGGGACTGATGTTGATATTCACCGCTTTTGAGGTGGCCACGATGAACCTGTGAAAATCAGTACAACAAAGTGTAAGACATGACATTTCCTGTTCCCACTAGGTGGCGCTCTTCATATTCCTGACAATGGGCACATCAATCTGTTCAGGGCGGGTCTGACATCACGCCTGTGAAGTCTGGTACTGATCAGACTGGATTTCATTGAGTTATACTAATTTGTTTCTTCATGGCGAGACATCAAAGTTCGCCATGCTGCTGGGGTCACACCCTTTCGCGAAAACTCACAGTTTTCACTGTACCCCAAGACCAACTCCTTAAGGCTTTCCTGGAGAAATATGAGGCTGCAGATGTCACCCATCACAATACTGTACCCCAAAGTGTAAAACATGACATTTCCTGTTCCCACTAGGTGGCGCTGGCCCTTATGTCAAATATGGCACTTGAAATATGTTCAGGGGTGGAGCCTTATCATATGTGTGCTCTTTGGTCAAGGTCAGAAAATGTATGACAGAATGAGAGGCAATAAGATTTTCATGGCGAGTCATCGAAATTCGCCATGGCGCCACGGCCTCATGGTATTGTGAAAACTCAAAAGCTCCGCAATTTAACATGGCATAAGGGTGTAGTTGGCACTGACCAAATATGAAGGTTATGAAATCAAACCCCAAGGAGGAGTTCGTCAAAGTTCGAGGCATGGAAATGGTAAAATCAGAGCCAAAATGTCACCTTCAATCCAAAGTGGCGGACTTCCTGTTGGGTTTAGGACATTGCCATAATAGACTTTTTTGTTCGACTCTGAACATTATATAGGTGTACCGACTTTCAAACATGTAGGTCATACCCATACCGGGGGCTCGCGTTTTTCATTTTTCTAGGTGGCGCTACTGAGCTAATTTTCCCTGGCCATGTCTGAGAACATTAAAATACGTAAATTTTCACCAGACCTGACGCGTGTGCAAAATTTCATGAGTTTTCGAGCATGTTTAGGCCCTCAAACGGCCAATTCATTTGCCGAAATAATAATAATAATAATAATAATAATAATAATAATAATAAACAGAGCAATTACAATAGGGCCTTCGCACTGTCAGTGCTCGGGCCCTAATAATTAAAGCTGCAAGCAGCGTTATGAGGGCCCTCGCACCCCCGGCACGTCGAGCCACTGCCAACACCTCAAACCGGCACGTCCGATGTGATGTCACATTGATGGAATTCATGCTTTTAATCACCAGCTAACATTTCATCTTATTCAACCAGGATTATAGTCATGCCACTAGGTGGCGCTCTAACCATTATTGACAAATAGCATAACAAACATTTCCAAGCTCGAGTCTCATCACACCTGCGACCTTTGGGAGAGATTGGACATTGTGTTTTTTAGTGACAGCAGATTACTGCTTTTTGCGAGTGATTGAAACTCTACGTGCCGCCATGACCACCCCGTTTCCCTGAACGGAAAAAGCTTCGCAATTTAACATCACAAAGGTCTTTAGATTCTACACACTGAAGAATGCTTCAATATGATGAAATCCCTTGGAGGAGTTCGTCAAAGTATGAGGCCTGAAAAGGGGGGGAAATGTCATCAAAATTACACATTAATTTTAAAATGGCTGACTTCCTGTTGGATTTGGGATATTGCTCCAAGAGACTTTTTTGTACATCTTGATATCTTACACAAGCTTACCAAGTGTCAGACTCATAGATGAAACACAGAGCAGGGGCTGATGTTTTGAAATATTGTAGGGGGCGCTGTGGAGCCATTTTGCGCTATTCAAGGAAAATGGTTACATAACAACAATGCCTTCATCCATTTGGAGGCGTGTGCCAAATTTCAAGCCTCTATAAACTTTCCAAGCCCCTCAAAAGCCACTTCATCTTTCATGGTGAACCGCGTTGCCACCAGGGTGCGCCGTTCAGTTTAAAGTCACAATTTTTGCACTGAAGCATCACGAGGGACTGATGTTGATATTCACCGCTTTTGAGGTGGCCACGAAGAACCTGTGAAAATCAGTACAACAAAATTAAAGCCATGACATTTCCTGTTGCCATTAGGTGGCGCTGTCCGTATTTCCGACAATGGGCACATCAATCTGTTCAGGGCGGGTCTGACATCATGCCTGTAAAGTCTGGTACTGATCAGACTGGATTTCATTGAGTTATACTAATTTGTTTATTCATGGCGTGACATCAAAGTTCGCCATGCTGCTGGGGTCACACCCTTTTGCGAAAAGTCACAGTTTTCACTGTAACCCAAGACCAACTCCTTAAGGCTTTCCTGGAGAAATTTGAGGCTGCAGATGTCACCCATCACTATACTGTACCCCAAAGTGTAAAACATGACATTTCCTGTTCCCACTAGGTGGCGCTGTCCTTGATGTCAAATATGGCAGTTGAAATATGTTCAGGGGTGGAGCCTTATCATATGTGTGCTCTTTGGTCCAGATCGGAACATGTATGACAAAATGAGAGGCAATAAGATTTTCATGGCGAGTCATCGAAATTCGCCATGGCGCCACGGCCTCATAGTATTGTGAAAACTCAAAAGCTCCGCAATTTAACATGGCACAAGGGTGTAGTTGGCACTGACCAAATATGAAGGTTATGAAATCAAACCCCAAGGAGGAGTTCGTCAAAGTTCGAGGCATGGAAATGGTAAAATCAGAGCCAAAATGTCACCTTCAATCCAAAATGGCGGACTTCCTGTTGGGTTTAGGACATTGCCATAATAGACTTTTTTGTTCGACTCTGAACATTATATAGGTGTACCGACTTTCAAACATGTAGGTCATACCCATACCGGGGGCTCGCGTTTTTCATTTTTCTAGGTGGCGCTACTGAGCTAATTTTCCCTGGCCATGTCTGAGAACATTAAAATACGTAAATTTTCACCAGACCTGACGCGTGTGCAAAATTTCATGAGTTTTCGAGCATGTTTAGGCCCTCAAACGGCCAATTCATTTGCCGAAATAATAATAATAATAATAATTAAAGCTGCAAGCAGCGTTATGAGGGCCCTCGCACCCCCGGCGCGTCGAGCCACGCCCAACACCTAAAACCAGCACGACCGATCTGATGTCACATTGATGGAATTCATGCATTTAACCACCAGCTAACATTTCATCTCATTCAATCATGATTATAGTTGTCCCACTAGGTGGAGCTCTAACCATTACTGACAAATGGCATAACAAACATTTCCTAGCTCGAGTCTCATCACACCTGCGACCTTTGGGAGAGATTGGACATTGTGTTTTTGAGTGACAGCAGATTACTGCTTTTTGGAGAGTGATTCAAACTCTAAGTGCCACCATAACCACCCCGTTTCACTGAACGTAAAAAGCTTCGCAATTTAACATCACAAAGGTCTTTAGATTCCACACACTGGAGATTGGTTCAATATGATGAAATCCCTTGGAGGAGTTCGTCAAAGAACGGTGCCTGGAAAGAGGGGAAAATGTTGCCAAAATTGCACATTAATTTCAAAATGGCTGACTTCCTGTTGGATTTGGGATATTGCACCAAGAGACTTTTTTGTACATCTTGATATCTCCTATAAGCTTACCAGGTTTCAGAATCATACATAGAACACAGAGCAGGGGCTGATGTTTTGAAATTTTGTAGGGGGCGCTGTGGAGCAATTTCGCACTATTCAATGAAAATGATCACATGACAACAAAGCCTTCATCCATTTGGAGGTGTGTGCCAAATTTCAAGCCTCTATAAACTTGCCAAGACCCTCAAAAGCCACTTCATCTTTCATGTTGAACAGCGTTGCCACCAGGGTGCGCCGTTCAGTTTAAACTCACAATTTTTGCACTGAAGCATCACGAGGGACTGATGGTGATATTCACCGCTTTTGAGGTGGCCAAGATGAACCTGTGAAAATCAGTACAACAAAATTAAAGCCATGACATTTCCTGTTGCCACTAGGTGGCGCTGTCCGTATTCCCGACAATGGGCACATCAATCTGTTCAGGGCGGGTCTGACATCATGCCTGTAAAGTCTGGTACTGATCAGACTGGATTTCATTGAGTTATACTAATTTGTTTCTTCATGGCGTGACATCAAAGTTCGCCATGCCGCTGGTGTCACACCCTTTTGCGAAAAGTCACAGTTTTCACTGTAACCCAAGACCAACTCCTTAAGGCTTTCCTGGAGAAATTTGAGGCTGCAGATGTCACCCATCACAATACTGTACCCCAAAGTGTAAAACATGACATTTCCTGTTCCCACTAGGTGGCGCTGTCCCTGATGTAAAATATGGCAGTTGAAATATGTTCAGGGATGGAGCCTTATCATATGTGTTCACTTTGGTCAAGGTCAGAAAATCTATGACAGAATGAGAGGCAATAAGATTTTCATGGCGAGTCATCGAAATTCGCCATGGCGCCACGGCCTCATGGTATTGTGAAAACTCAAAAGCTCCGCAATTTAACATGGCATAAGGGTGTAGTTGGCACTGACCAAATATGAAGGTTATGAAATCAAACCCCAAGGAGGAGTTCGTCAAAGTTCGAGGCATGGAAATGGTAAAATCAGAGCCAAAATGTCACCTTCAATCCAAAATGGCGGACTTCCTGTTGGGTTTAGGACATTGCCATAATAGACTTTTTTGTTCGACTCTGAACATTATATAGGTGTACCGACTTTCAAACATGTAGGTCATACCCATACCGGGGGCTCGCGTTTTTCATTTTTCTAGGTGGCGCTACTGAGCTAATTTTCCCTGGCCATGTCTGAGAACATTAAAATACGTAAATTTTCACCAGACCTGACGCGTGTGCAAAATTTCATGAGTTTTCGAGCATGTTTAGGCCCTCAAACGGCCAATTCATTTGCCGAAATAATAATAATAATAATAATAATAATAATAATAATAATAAACAGAGCAATTACAATAGGGCCTTCGCACTGTCAGTGCTCGGGCCCTAATAATAATAATAATAATAATAATAATAAACAGAGCAATTACAATAGGGCCTTCGCACTGTCAGTGCTCGGGCCCTAATAATAATAATAATAATAAACAGAGCAATTACAATAGGGCCTTCGCACTGTCAGTGCTCGGGCCCTAATAATAATAATAATAATAATAAACAGAGCAATTACAATAGGGCCTTCGCACTATCAGTGCTCGGGCCCTAATAATTAAAGCTGCAAGCAGCGTTATGAGGGCCCTCGCACCCCCGGCGCGTCGAGCCACGCCCAACACCTAAAACCAGCACGTCCGATGTGATGTCACATTGATGGAATTCATGCATTTAACCACCAGCTAACATTTCAACTCATTCATTCATGATTAGTTAGTCGTTCCACTAGGTGGCGCTCTAACCATTATGTACAAATGGCATAACAAACACTTCCAAGCTCGAGTCTCATCACACCTGATACGTTTGGGAGAGATTGGACATTGTGTTTTTGAGTGACAGCAGATTGCTGCTTTTTGGCGAGTGATTCAAACTCTAAGTGCCGCCATAACCACCCCGTTTCCCTGGACGTAAAAAGCTTCGCAATTTAACATCACAAAGGTCTTTAGATTCCACAAACTGCAGATCGGTCCAATCTGATGAAATCCCTTGGAGGAGTTCGTCAAAGAAGGGTGCCTGAAAAGAGGGGAAAATGTTGCCAAAATTGCACATTAATTTTAAAATGGCTGACTTCCTGTTGGATTTGGGATATTGCTCCAAGAGACTTTTTTGTACATCTTGATATCTCCTATAAGCTTACCAGGTTTCAGATTCATACATAAAACACAGAGCTGGGGCTGTGGTTTTGAAATTTTGTAGGGGGCGCTGTGGAGCCATTTTGGGATATTCAATGAAAATGATCACATAACAACAAAGCCTTCGTCACATTGGAGGTGTGTGCCAAATTTCAAGCCTCTATAAACTTGCCAAGACCCTCAAAAGCCACTTCATCTTTCATCGTGAACAGCGTTGCCACCAGGGTGCGCCGTTCAGTTTAAAGTCACAATTTTTGCACTGAAGCATCACGAGGGACTGATGGTGATATTCACCGCTTTTGAGGCGGCCACGATGAACCTGTGAAAATCAGTACAACAAAATTAAAGCCATGACATTTCCTGTTGCCACTAGGTGGCGCTGTCCGTATTTCCGACAATGGGCACATCAATCTGTTCAGGGCGCGTCTGACATCATGCCTGTAAAGTCTGGTACTGATCAGACTGGATTTCATTGAGTTATACTAATTTGTTTCTTCATGGCGTGACATCAAAGTTCGCCATGCTGCTGGGGTCACACCCTTTGGCGAAAACTCACAGTTTTCACTGTAACCCAAGACCAACTCCTTAAGGCTTTCCTGGAGAAATTTGAGGCTGCAGATGTCACCCATCACTATACTGTACCCCAAAGTGTAAAACATGACATTTCCTGTTCCCACTAGGTGGCGCTGTCCCTGGTGTCAAATATGGCAGTTGAAATATGTTCAGGGGTGCAGCCTTATCATATGTGTTCACTTTGGTCAAGGTCAGAAAATGTATGACAAAATGAGAGGCAATAAGATTTTCATGGCGAGTCATCGAAATTCGCCATGGCGCCACGGCCTCATAGTATTGTGAAAACTCAAAAGCTCCGCAATTTAACATGGCACAAGGGTGTAGTTGACACTGTCCAAATTTGAAGTATATAGGACCAAATCCCAAGGAGGAGTTCGTTAAAGTACAAGGCATGGAAACGGTAAAATCAGAGCCAAAATGTCACCTTCAATCCAAAATGGCGGACTTCCTGTTGGGTTTAGGACATTGCCATAATAGACTTTTTTGTTTGACTCTGAACGTTATAACGGTGTACCGACTTTCAAACTTGTAGGCCATACCCATACCGGGGGCTCGCGTTTTTCAGTTTTCTAGGTGGCGCTACTGAGCTAATTTTCCCTGGCCATGTCTGAGAACATGAAAATACGTAAATTTTCACCAGACCTGACGCGTGTGCAAAATTTCATGAGTTTTCGAACATGTTTAGGCCCTAAAAAGGCCAATTCATTTGCCGAAATAATAATAATAATAATAATAATAATAATAATAAACAGAGCAATTACAATAGGGCCTTCGCACTGTCAGTGCTCGGGCCCTAATTAAAGCTGCAAGCAGCGTTATGAGGGCCCTCGCACCCCCGGCGCGTCGAGCCACGCCCAACACCTAAAACCAGCACGTCCGATCTGATGTCACATTGATGGAATTCATGCATTTAACCACCAGCTAACATTTCAACTCATTCATTCATGATTAGTTAGTCGTTCAACTAGGTGGCGCTCTAACCATTATGTACAAATGGCATAACAAACACTTCCGAGCTCGAGTCTCATCACACCTGAGACGTTTGGGAGAGATTGGACATTGTGTTTTTGAGTGACAGCAGATTACTGCTTTTTGGCGAGTGATTCAAACTCTAAGTGCCGCCATAACCACCCTGTTTCCCTGGACTTAAAAAGCTTCGCAATTTAACATCACAAAGGTCTTTAGATTCCACACACTGGAGATTGGTTCAATATGATGAAATCCCTTGGAGGAGTTCGTCAAAGAACAATGCCTGGAAAGCGGGGAAAATGTCGCCAAAATTGCACATTAATTTTAAAATGGCTGACTTCCTGTTGGATTTGGGATATTGCTCCAAGAGACTTTTTTGTACATCTTGATATCTCCTATAAGCTTACCAGGTTTCAGACTCATACATAAAACACAGAGCTGGGGCTGATGTTTTGAAATTTTGTAGGGGGCGCTGTGGAGCCATTTCGCGCTATTCAATGAAAATGGTCACATAACAACAAAGCCTTATGCACATTGGAGGTGTGCGCCAAATTTCAAGACTTTTTAAACTTTCCAAGCCCCTTAAAAGCCACTTCATTTTTCATGGTGAACAGCGTTGCCACCAGGGTGCGCCGTTAAGTTTAAACTCACAATTTTTGCACTGAAGCATCACGAGGGACTGATGGTGATATTCACCGCTTTTGAGGTGGCCAAGATGAACCTGTGAAAATCAGTACAACAAAATTAAAGCCATGACATTTCCTGTTGCCACTAGGTGGCGCTGTCCGTATTTCCGACAATGGGCACATCAATCTGTTCAGGGCGGGTGTGACATCATGCCTGTAAAGTCTGGTACTGATCAGACTGGATTTCATTGAGTTATACTAATTTGTTTCTTCATGGCGTGACATCAAAGTTCGCCATGCTGCTGGGGTCACACCCTTTTGCAAAAAGTCACAGTTTTCACTGTAACCCAAGACCAACTCCTTAAGGCTTTCCTGGAGAAATTTGAGGCTGCAGATGTCACCCATCACTATACTGTACCCCAAAGTGTAAAACATGACATTTCCTGTTTCCACTAGGTGGCGCTGTCCTTGATGTCAAATATGGCAGTTGAAATATGTTCAGGGGTGGAGCCTTATCATATGTGTGCTCTTTGGTCCAGATCGGAACATGTATGACAGAATGAGAGGCAATAAGATTTTCATGGCGAGTCATCGAAATTCGCCATGGCGCCACGGCCTCATAGTATTGTGAAAACTCAAAAGCTCCGCAATTTAACATGGCACAAGGGTGTAGTTGACACTGTCCAAATTTGAAGTTTATAGGACCAAATCCCAAGGAGGAGTTCGTTAAAGTACAAGGCATGGAAACGGTAAAATCAGACCCAAAATGTCACCTTCAATCCAAAATGGCGGACTTCCTGTTGGGTTTAGGACATTGCCATAATATACTTTTTTGTTCGACTCTGAACGTTATATAGGTGTACCGACTTTCAAACGTGTAGGTCATACCCATACCGGGGGCTCGCGTTTTTAATTTTTCTAGGTGGCGCTACTGAGCTAATTTTCCCTGGCCATGTCTGGGAACATTAAAATACGTAAATTTTCACCAGACCTGACGCGTGTGCAAAATTTCATGAGTTTTCGAGCATGTTTAGGCCCTCAAACGGCCAATTCATTTGCCGAAATAATAATAATAATAATAATTAAAGCTGCAAGCAGCGTTATGAGGGCCCTCGCACCCCGGCGTGTCGAGCCACGCCCAACACCTAAAACCAGCACGTCCGATGTGATGTCACATTGATGGAATTCATGCATTTAACCACCAGCTAACAATTCAACTCATTCATTCATGATTAGTTAGTCGTTCCACTAGGTGGCGCTCTAACCATTATGTACAAATGGCATAACAAACACTTCCAAGCTCGAGTCTCATCACACCTGAGACGTTTGGGAGAGATTGGACATTGTGTTTTTGAGTGACAGCAGATTACTGCTTTTTGGCGAGTGATTCAAACTCTAAGTGCCACCATAACCACCCCGTTTCCCTGGACGTAAAAAGCTTCGCAATTTAACATCACAAAGGTCTTTAGATTCCACACACTGGAGAATGGTTCAATATGATGAAATCCCTTGGAGGAGTTCGTCAAAGTATGAAGCCTGAAAAGAGGGGAAAATGTCGCCAAAATTACACATTAATTTTAAAATGGCTGACTTCCTGTTGGATTTGGGATATTGCTCCAAGAGACTTTTTTGTACATCTTGATATTTTCCATAAGCTTACCAGGTTTCAGACTCATAGATGAAACACAGAGCTGGGGCTGATGTTTTGAAATTTTGTAGGGGGCGCTGTGGAGCAATTTCGCGCTATTCAATGAAAATGATCACATGACAACAAAGCCTACATCCATTTGGAGGTGTGTGCCAAATTTCAAGCCTCTATAAACTTTCCAAGCCCCTCAAAAGCCACTTCATCTTTCATGGTGAACCGCGTTGCCACCAGGGTGCGCCGTTCAGTTTAAAGTCACAATTTTTGCACTGAAGCATCACGAGGGACTGATGGTGATATTCACCGCTTTTGAGGTGGCCAAGATGAATCTGTGAAAATCAGTACAACAAAATTAAAGCCATGACATTTCCTGTTGCCACTAGGTGGCGCTGTCCGTATTTCCGACAATGGGCACATCAATCTGTTCAGGGCGGGTCTGACATCATGCCTGTAAAGTCTGGTACTGATCAGACTGGATTTCATTGAGTTATACTAATTTGTTTCTTCATGGCGTGACATTAAAGTTCGCCACGCCGCTGGGGTCACACCCTTTTGCGAAAAGTCACAGTTTTCACTGTAACCCAAGACCAACTCCTTAAGGCTTTTCTGGAGAAATTTGAGGCTGCAGATGTCACCCATCACTATACTGTACCCCAAAGTGTAAAACATGACATTTCCTGTTCCCACTAGGTGGCGCTGTCCCTTATGTCAAATATGGCAGTTGAAATATGTTCAGGGGTGGAGCCTTATCATATGTGTGCTCTTTGGTCAAGGTCAGAAAATGTATGACAAAATGAGAGGCAATAAGATTTTCATGGCGAGTCATCGAAATTCGCCATGGCGCCACGGCCTCATAGTATTGTGAAAACTCAAAAGCTCCGCAATTTAACATGGCACAAGGGTGTAGTTGACACTGTCCAAATTTGAAGCTTATAGGACCAAATCCCAAGGAGGAGTTTGTTAAAGTTCGAGGCATGGAAACGGTAAAATCAGAGCCAAAATGTCACCTTCAATCCAAAATGGCGGACTTCCTGTTGGGTTTAGGACATTGCCATAATAGACTTTTTTGTTCGACTCTGAAAGTTATATAGGTGTACCGACTTTCAAACATGTAGGTCATACCCATACCGGGGGCTCGCGTTTTTCATTTTTCTAGGTGGCGCTACTGAGCTAATTTTCCCTGGCCATGTCTGGGAACATTAAAATACGTAAATTTTCACCAGACCTGACGCGTGTGCAAAATTTCATGAGTTTTCGAGCATGTTTAGGCCCTCAAACGGCCAATTCATTTGCCGAAATAATAATAATAATAATAATTAAAGCTGCAAGCAGCGTTATGAGGGCCCTCGCACCCCGGCGTGTCGAGCCACGCCCAACACCTAAAACCAGCACGTCCGATGTGATGTCACATTGATGGAATTCATGCATTTAACCACCAGCTAACATTTCATCTCATTGAACCATGATTATAGTCGTCCCACTAGGTGGCGCTCTAATTATTACCGACAAATGGCATACCAAACATTTCCGAGCTCCAGTCTCATCACACCTGAGATGTTTGGGAGAGATTGGACTTTGTGTTTTTGAGTGACAGCAGATTACTGCTTTGTGGCGAGTTATTCAAACTCTAAGTGCCGCCATAACCACCCCGTTTCGCTGAACGTAAAAAGCTTCGCAATTTAACATCACAAAGGTCTTTAGATTCCACAAGCTGCAGATCGGTCCAATCTGATGAAATCCCTTGGAGGAGTTCGTCAAACTACGGTGCCTGAAAAGATGGGAAAATGTTGCCAAAATTACACATTAATTTTAAAATGGCTGACTTCCTGTTGGATTTGGGATATTGCTCCAAGAGACTTTTTTGTACATCTTGATATCTCCTATAAGCTTACCAGGTTTCAGATTCATACATAAAACACAGAGCTGGGGCTGTGGTTTTGAAATTTTGTAGGGGGCGCTGTGGAGCCATTTTGGGATATTCAATGAAAATGATCACATGACAACAAAGCCTTCATCACATTGGAGGTGTGTGCCAAATTTCAAGCCTCTATAAACTTGCCAAGACCCTCAAAAGCCACTTCATCTTTCATGGTGAACAGCGTTGCCACCAGGGTGCGCCGTTCAGTTTAAAGTCACAATGTTTGCACTGAAGCATCACGAGGGACTGATGGTGATATTCACCGCTTTTGAGGTGGCCACGATGAACCTGTGAAAATCAGTACAACAAAATTAAAGCCATGACATTTCCTGTTGCCACTAGGTGGCGCTGTCCGTATTTCCGACAATGGGCACATCAATCTGTTCAGGGCGGGTCTGACATCATGCCTGTAAAGTCTGGTACTGATCAGACTGGATTTCATTGAGTTATACTAATTTGTTTCTTCATGGCGTGACATCAAAGTTCGCCACGCCACTGGGGTCACACCCTTTGGCGAAAAGTCACAGTTTTCACTGTAACCCAAGACCAACTCCTTAAGGCTTTCCTGGAGAAATTTGAGGCTGCAGATGTCACCCATCACAATACTGTACCCCAAAGTGTAAAACATGACATTTCCTGTTCCCACTAGGTGGCGCTGTCCTTGATTTTAAATATGGCAGTTGAAATATGTTCAGGGGTGGAGCCTTATCATATGTGTTCACTTTGGTCAAGGTCAGAAAATGTATGACAAAATGAGAGGCAATGAGATTTTCATGGCGAGTCATCGAAATTCGCCATGGCGCCACGGCCTCATAGTATTGTGAAAACTCAAAAGCTCCGCAATTTAACATGGCACAAGGGTGTAGTTGACACTGACCAAATATGAAGGTTATGAAATCAAACCCCAAGGAGGAGTTCGCAAAAGTTCGAGGCATGGAAATGGCAAAATTAGAGCCAAAATGTCACCTTCTCTTCCAAATGGCGGACTTCCTGTTGGGTTTGCGTCAATGGGCCCACAGACTTTTTTGTTCGTCTTGGCATGATACACATGTGTGCCAAATTTCATACATGTAGCTGAAACGATGTGGTCGTAGGGCTGCATTTAACAAGGCATAGGTGGCGCTGTAGAGCCATTTCCCAGTGCTCATATGTAAAACCATTAAAATACAAAATTTTTCACCAGACCTGGCATGTGTGCAAAATTTCATGAGTTTTTGAGCATGTTTAGGCCCTCAAAAAGGCCCTTGTTTCGCCTGAATAATAATAATAATAATAATAATAATAATAAGAAACGGAGCAGATACAATAGGGCCTTCGCACTCTCAGTGCTCGGGCCCTAATTAAAGCTGCAAGCAGCGTTATGAGGGCCCTCGCACCCCGGCGTGTCGAGCCACGCCCAACACCTGAAACCAGCACGTCCGATGTGATGTCACATTGATGGAATTCATGCATTTAACCACCAGCTAACATTTCATTTGGTTCAACCATGAGTATAGTCGTCCCACTAGGTGGCGCTCTAACCATTATAGACAAAGGGCATAACAAACATTTCCGAGCTCGAGTCTCATCACGCCTGCGACCTTTGGGAGAGATTGGACTTTGTGTCTTTGAGTGACAGCATATTACTGCTTTTTGGCGAGTGATTGAAACTCCACGTGCCGCCATGACCACCCCGTTTCCTTGAACGTAAAAAGCTTCGCAATTTAACATCACAAAGGTCTTTAGATTCCACACACTGGAGAATGGTTCAATATGATGAAATCCCTTGGAGGAGTTCGTCAAAGTATGAAGCCTGAAAAGAGGGGAAAATGTCGCCAAAATTGCACATTAATTTTAAAATGGCTGACTTCCTGTTGGATTTGGGATATTGCTCCAAGAGACTTTTTTGTACATCTTGATATTTTCCATAAGCTTACCAGGTTTCAGACTCATAGATGAAACACAGAGCAGGGGCTGTTGTTTTGAAATTTTGAAGGGGGCGCTGTGGAGCAATTTCGCGCTATTCAATGAAAATGATCACATAACAACAAAGCCTTCATACATTTGGAGGTGTGTGCCAACTTTCAAGCCTCTATAAACTTTCCAAGCCCCTCAAAAGCCACTTCATCTTTCATGGTGAACCGCGTTGCCACCAGGGTGCGCCGTTCAGTTTAAAGTCACAATTTTTGCACTGAAGCATCACGAGGGACTGATGTTGATATTCACCGCTTTTGAGGTGGCCACGATGAACCTGTGAAAATCAGTACAACAAAATTAAAGCCATGACATTTCCTGTTGCCACTAGGTGGCGCTGTCCGTATTTCCGACAATGGGCACATCAATCTGTTCAGGGCGGGTCTGACATCATGCCTGTAAAGTCTGGTACTGATCAGACTGGATTTCATTGAGTTAGACTAATTTGTTTCTTCATGGCGTGACATCAAAGTTCGCCATGCCGCTGGGGTCACACCCTTTTGCGAAAACTCACAGTTTTCACTGTAACCCAAGACCAACTCCTTAAGGCTTTCCTGGAGAAATTTGAGGCTGCAGATGTCACCCATCACAATACTGTACCCCAAAGTGTAAAACATGACATTTCCTGTTCCCACTAGGTGGCGCTGTCCCTGATGTAAAATATGGCAGTTGAAATATGTTCAGGGGTGGAGCCTTATCATATGTGTTCACTTTGGTCAAGGTCAGAAAATCTATGACAGAATGAGAGGCAATAAGATTTTCATGGCGAGTCATCGAAATTCGCCGTGGCGCCACGGCCTCATGGTATTGTGAAAACTCAAAAGCTCCGCAATTTGACATGGCACAAGGGTGTAGTTGACACTGACCAAATATGAAGGTTATGAAATCAAACCCCAAGGAGGAGTTCGCAAAAGTTCGAGGCATGGAAATGGCAAAATTAGAGCCAAAATGTCACCTTCAATCCAAAATGGCGGACTTCCTGTTGGGTTTAGGACATTGCCATAATAGACTTTTTTGTTCGACTCTGTACGTTATATAGGTGTACCGACTTTCAAACATGTAGGTCATACCCATACCGGGGGCTCGCGTTTTTCATTTTTCTAGGTGGCGCTACTGAGCTAATTTTCCCTGGCCATGTCTGAGAACATTAAAATACGTAAATTTTCACCAGACCTGACGCGTGTGCAAAATTTCATGAGTTTTCGAGCATGTTTAGGCCCTCAAACGGCCAATTCATTTGCCGAAATAATAATAATAATAATAATAATAATTAAAGCTGCAAGCAGCGTTATGAGGGCCCTCGCACCCCCGGCGTGTCGAGCCATGCCCAACACCTGAAACCAGCACGTCCGATCTGATGTCACATTGATGGAATTCATGCATTTAACCACCAGTTAACATTTCATTTGGTTCAACCATGAGTATAGTCGTCCCACTAGGTGGCGCTCTAACCATTATAGACAAAGGGCATAACAAACATTTCCGAGCTCGAGTCTCATCACGCCTGCGACCTTTGGGAGAGATTGGACTTTGTGTCTTTGAGTGACAGCATATTACTGCTTTTTGGCGAGTGATTGAAACTCCACGTGCCGCCATGACCACCCCATTTCCTTGAACGTAAAAAGCTTCGCAATTTAACATCACAAAGGTCTTTAGATTCCACACACTGGAGAATGGTTCAATATGATGAAATCCCTTGGAGGAGTTCGTCAAAGTATGAAGCCTGAAAAGAGGGGAAAATGCCGCCAAAATTACACATTAATTTTAAAATGGCTGACTTCCTGTTGGATTTGGGATATTGCTCCAAGAGACTTTTTTGTACATCTTGATATTATCCATAAGTTTACCAGGTTTCAGACTCATAGATGAAACACAGAGCTGGGGCTGATGTTTTGAAATTTTGTAGGGGGCGCTGTGGAGCAATTTTGCGCTATTCAATGAAAATGATCACATGCCAACAAAGCCTTCATCCATTTGGAGGTGTGTGCCAAATTTCAAGCCTCTATAAACTTGCCAAGACCCTCAAAAGCCACTTCATCTTTCATGTTGAACAGCGTTGCCACCAGGGTGCGCCGTTCAGTTTAAACTCACAATTTTTGCACTGAAGCATCACGAGGGACTGATGGTGATATTCACCGCTTTTGAGGTGGCCAAGATGAACCTGTGAAAATCAGTACAACAAAATTAAAGCCATGACATTTCCTGTTGCCACTAGGTGGCGCTGTCCGTATTTCTGACAATGGGCACATCAATCTGTTCAGGGCGGGTGTGACATCATGCCTGTAAAGTCTGGTACTAATCAGACTGGATTTCATTGAGTTATACTAATTTGTTTATTCATGGCGTGACATCAAAGTTCGCCATGCCGCTGGAGTCACACCCTTTCGCGAAAAGTCACAGTTTTCACTGTAACCCAAGACCAACTCCTTAAGGCTTTCCTGGAGAAATTTGAGGCTGCAGATGTCACCCATCACTATACTGTACCCCAAAGTGTAAAACATGACATTTCCTGTTCCCACTAGGTGGCGCTGTCCTTGATGTCAAATATGGCAGTTGAAATATGTTCAGGGATGGAGCCTTATCATATGTGTGCTCTTTGGTCCAGATCGGAACATGTATGACAGAATGAGAGGCAATAAGATTTTCATGGCGAGTCATCGAAATTCGCCATGGCGCCACGGCCTCATAGTATTGTGAAAACTCAAAAGCTCCGCAATTTAACATGGCACAAGGGTGTAGTTGACACTGTCCAAATTTGAAGTTTATAGGACCAAATCCCAAGGAGGAGTTCGTTAAAGTACAAGGCATGGAAACGGTAAAATCAGACCCAAAATGTCACCTTCAATCCAAAATGGCGGACTTCCTGTTGGGTTTAGGACATTGCCATAATAGACTTTTTTGTTCGACTCTGAACGTTATATAGGTGTACCGACTTTCAAACGTGTAGGTCATACCCATACCGGGGGCTCGCGTTTTTCATTTTTCTAGGTGGCGCTACTGAGCTAATTTTCCCTGGCCATGTCTGGGAACATTAAAATACGTAAATTTTCACCAGACCTGACGCGTGTGCAAAATTTCATGAGTTTTCGAGCATGTTTAGGCCCTCAAACGGCCAATTCATTTGCCGGAATAATAATAATAATTAAAGCTGCAAGCAGCGTTATGAGGGCCCTCGCACCCCGGCGTGTCGAGCCATGCCCAACACCTGAAACCAGCACGTCCGATCTGATGTCACATTGATGGAATTCATGCATTTAACCACCAGTTAACATTTCATTTGGTTCAACCATGAGTATAGTCGTCCCACTAGGTGGCGCTCTAACCATTATAGACAAAGGGCATAACAAACATTTCCGAGCTCGAGTCTCATCACGCCTGCGACCTTTGGGAGAGATTGGACTTTGTGTCTTTGAGTGACAGCATATTACTGCTTTTTGGCCAGTGATTGAAACTCCACGTGCCGCCATGACCACCCCGTTTCCTTGAACGTAAAAAGCTTCGCAATTTAACATCACAAAGGTCTTTAGATTCCACACACTGGAGAATGGTTCAATATGATGAAATCCCTTGGAGGAGTTCGTCAAAGTATGAAGCCTGAAAAGAGGGGAAAATGTCGCCAAAATTACACATTAATTTTAAAATGGCTGACTTCCCGTTGGATTTGGGATATTGCTCCAAGAGACTTTTTTGTACATCTTGATATTTTCCATAAGCTTACCAGGTTTCAGACTCATAGATGAAACACAGAGCAGGGGCTGTTGTTTTGAAATATTGTAGGGGGCGCTGTGGAGCAATTTCGCGCTATTCAATGAAAATGATCACATGACAACAAAGCCTACATCCATTTGGAGGTGTGTGCCAAATTTCAAGCCTCTATACACTTTCCAAGCCCCTCAAAAGCCACTTCATCTTTCATGGTGAACCGCGTTGCCACCAGGGTGCGCCGTTCAGTTTAAAGTCACAATTTTTGCACTGAAGCATCACGAGGGACTGATGGTGATATTCACCGCTTTTGAGGTGGCCACGATCAACCTGTGAAAATCAGTACAACAAAGTTAAAGCCATGACATTTCCTGTTGCCACTAGGTGGCGCTGTCCGTATTTCCGACAATGGGCACATCAATCTGTTCAGGGCGGGTGTGACATCATGCCTGTAAAGTCTGGTACTGATCAGACTGGATTTCATTGAGTTATACTAATTTGTTTCTTCATGGCGTGACATCAAAGTTCGCCATGCTGCTGGGGTCACACCCTTTCGCGAAAACTCACAGTTTTCACTGTAACCCAAGACCAACTCCTTAAGGCTTTCCTGGAGAAATTTGAGGCTGCAGATGTCACCCATCACTATACTGTACCCCAAAGTGTAAAACATGACATTTCCTTTTCCCACTAGGTGGCGCTGTCCTTGATGTCAAATATGGCAGTTGAAATATGTTCAGGGGTGGAGCCTTATCATATGTGTTCACTTTGGTCAAGGTCAGAAAATGTATGACAAAATGAGAGGCAATAAGATTTTCATGGCGAGTCATCGAAATTCGCCATGGCGCCACGGCCTCATAGTATTGTGAAAACTCAAAAGCTCCGCAATTTAACATGGCACAAGGGTGTAGTTGACACTGTCCAAATTTGAAGGTTATGAAATGAAACCCCAAGGAGGAGTTCGCAAAAGTTCGAGGCATGGAAATGGCAAAATTAGAGCCAAAATGTCACCTTCTCTTCCAAATGGCGGACTTCCTGTTGGGTTTGCGTCAATGGGCCCACAGACTTTTTTGTTCGTCTTGGCATGATACACATGTGTGCCAAATTTCATACATGTAGCTCAAACGATGTGGTCGTAGGGCTGCATTTAACAAGGCATAGGTGGCGCTGTAGAGCCATTTCCCAGTGCTCATATGTAAAACCATTAAAATACAAAATTTTTCACCAGACCTGGCATGTGTGCAAAATTTCATGAGTTTTTGAGCATGTTTAGGCCCTCAAAAAGGCCCTTGTTTGGGGTGAATAATAATAATAATAATTAAAGCTGCAAGCAGCGTTACGAGGGCCCTCGCACCCCCGGCGCGTCGAGCCAAGCCCAACACCTAAAACCAGCACCTCCGATCTGACGTTTGGGAGAGATTGGACATTGTGTTTTTGAGTGACAGCAGATTACTGCTTTTTGGCGAGTGATTCAAACTCTAAGTGCCACCATAACCACCCCGTTTCACTGAACGTAAAAAGCTTCGCAATTTAACATCACAAAGGTCTTTAGATTCCACACACTGGAGATTGGTTCAATATGATGAAATCCCTTGGAGGAGTTCGTCAAAGAACGGTGCCTGGAAAGAGGGGAAAATGTTGCCAAAATTACACATTAATTTTAAAATGGCTGACTTCCTGTTGGATTTGGGATATTGCACCAAGAGACTTTTTTGTACATCTTGATATCTCCTATAACCTTACCAGGTTTCAGAATCATACATAGAACACAGAGCAGGGGCTGTGGTTTTGAAATTTTGTAGGGGGCGCTGTGGAGCAATTTCGCGCTATTCAATGAAAATGATCACATGCCAACAAAGCCTTCATCCATTTGGAGGTGTGTGCCAAATTTCAAGCCTCTATAAACTTGCCAAGACCCTCAAAAGCCACTTCATCTTTCATGTTGAACAGCGTTGCCACCAGGGTGCGCCGTTCAGTTTTAACTCACAATTTTTGCACTGAAGCCTCACGAGGGACTGATGGTGATATTCACCGCTTTTGAGGTGGCCAAGATGAACCTGGAAAAATCAGTACAACAAAATTAAAGCCATGACATTTCCTGTTGCCACTAGGTGGCGCTGTCCGTATTTCCGACAATGGGCACATCAATCTGTTCAGGGCGGGTCTGACATCATGCCTGTAAAGTCTGGTACTGATCAGACTGGATTTCATTGAGTTATACTAATTTGTTTCTTCATGGCGTGACATCAAAGTTCGCCATGCTGCTGGGGTCACACCCTTTTGCGAAAAGTCACAGTTTTCACTGTAACCCAAGACCAACTCCTTAAGGCTTTCCTGGAGAAATTTGAGGCTGCAGATGTCACCCATCACTATACTGTACCCCAAAGTGTAAAACATGACATTTCCTGTTCCCACTAGGTGGCGCTGTCCTTGATGTCAAATATGGCAGTTGAAATATGTTCAGGGGTGGAGCCTTATCATATGTGTGCTCCTTGGTCCAGATCGGAACATGTATGACAGAATGAGAGGCAATAAGATTTTCATGGCGAGTCATCAAAATTCGCCATGGCGCCACGGCCTCATACTATTGTGAAAACTCAAAAGCTCCGCAATTTAACATGGCACAGGGGTGTAGTTGACACTGTCCAAATTTGAAGTTTATAGGACCAAATCCCAAGGAGGAGTTCGTTAAAGTACAAGGCATGGAAACGGTAAAATCAGAGCCAAAATGTCACGTTCAATCCAAAATGGCGGACTTCCTGTTGGGTTTGCGTCAATGGGCCCACTGACTTTTTTGTTCGTGTTGGCATGATACACATGTGTGCCAAATTTCATACATGTAGCTCAAACGATGTGGTCGTAGGGCTGCATTTAACAAGGCATAGGTGGCGCTGTAGAGCCATTTCCCAGTGCTCATATGTAAAACCATTAAAATACAAAATTTTTCACCAGACCTGGCATGTGTGCAAAATTTCATGAGTTTTTGAGCATGTTTAGGCCCTCAAAAAGGCCCTTGTTTTGCCTGAATAATAATAATAATAATAATAATAATAATAAGAAACGGAGCAGATACAATAGGGCCTTCGCACTCTCAGTGCTCGGGCCCTAATAATAATAATAATAAACAGAGCAATTACAATAGGGCCTTCGCACTGTCAGTGCTCGGGCCCTAATAAACAGAGCAATTACAATAGGGCCTTCGCACTATCAGTGCTCGGGCCCTAATAATAAGAAACAGAGCAGATACAATAGGGCCTTCGCACAGTCAGTGCTCGGGCCCTAATTAAAGCTGCAAGCAGCGTTATGAGGGCCCTCGCACCCCCGGCGCGTCGAGCCACGCCCAACACCTAAAACCAGCACGTCCGATCTGATGTCACATTGATGGAATTCATGCATTTAACCACCAGCTAACATTTCAACTCATTCATTCATGATTAGTTAGTCGTTCCACTAGGTGGCGCTCTAACCATTATGTACAAATGGCATAACAAACATTTCCGAGCTCGAGTCTCATCACACCTGAGACGTTTGGGAGAGATTGGACATTGTGTTTTTGAGTGACAGCAGATTACTGCTTTTTGGCGAGTGATTCAAACTCTAAGTGCCGCCATAACCACCCCGTTTCCCTGGACGTAAAAAGCTTCGCAATTTAACATCACAAAGGTCTTTAGATTCCACACACTGGAGATTGGTTCAATATGATGAAATCCCTTGGAGGAGTTCGTCAAAGAACGGTGCCTGGAAAGAGGGGAAAATGTCACAAAAATTACACATTAATTTTAAAATGGCTGACTTCCTGTTAGATTTGGGATATTGCTCCAAGAGACTTTTTTGTACATCTTGATATCTCCTATAAGCTTACCAGGTTTCAGACTCATACATAAAACACAGAGCTGGGGCTGATGTTTTGAAATTTTGTAGGGGGCGCTGTGGAGCCATTTTGCGCTATTCAATGAAAATGATCACATAACAACAAAGCCTTAAGCACAATGGAGGTGTGCGCCAAATTTCAAGCCTCTATAAACTTTCCAAGCCCCTCAAAAGCCACTTCATTTTTCACGGTGAACAGCGTTGCCACCAGGGTGCGCCGTTCAGTTTAAAGTCACAATTTTTGCACTAAAGCATCATCAAGGACTGATGGTGATATTCACCGCTTTTGAGGTGGCCACTATGAACCTGTGAAAATCAGTACAACAAAGTGTAAGACATGACATTTCCTGTTCCCACTAGGTGGCGCTCTTCATATTCCTGACAATGGGCACATCAATCTGTTCAGGGCGGGTGTGACATCATGCCTGTAAAGTCTGGTACTAATCAGACTGGATTTCATGGAGTTATACTAATTTGTTTCTTCATGGCAAGATATCAAAGTTCGCCATGCTGCTGAGGTCACACCCTTTCGTGAAAAGCCACAGTTTTCACTGTACCCCAAGACCAACTCCTTAAGGCTTTCCTGGAGAAATTTGAGGCTGCAGATGTCACCCATCACTATACTGTACCCCAAAGTGTAAAACATGACATTTCCTGTTCCCACTAGGTGGCGCTGTCCTTGATGTCAAATATGGCAGTTGAAATATGTTCAGGGGTGGAGCCTTATCATATGTGTTCACTTTGGTCAAGGTCAGAAAATGTATGACAAAATGAGAGGCAATAAGATTTTCATGGCGAGTCATCGAAATTCGCCGTGGCGCCACGGCCTCATGGTATTGTGAAAACTCAAAAGCTCCGCAATTTAACATGGCACAAGGGTGTAGTTGGCACTGACCAAATATGAAGGTTATGAAATCAAACCCCAAGGAGGAGTTCGTTAAAGTTCGAGGCATGGAAACGGTAAAATCAGAGCCAAAATGTCACCTTCAATCCAAAATGGCGGACTTCCTGTTGGGTTTAGGACATTGCCATAATAGACTTTTTTGTTCGACTCTGAACGTTATATAGGTGTACCGACTTTTAAATGTGTAGGTCATACCCATACCGGGGGCTCGCGTTTTTCATTTTTCTAGGTGGCGCTACTGAGCTAATTTTCCCTGGCCATGTCTGGGAACATTAAAATACGTAAATTTTCACCAGACCTGACGCGTGTGCAAAATTTCATGAGTTTTCGAGCATGTTTAGGCCCTCAAACGGCCAATTCATTTGCCGAAATAATAATAATAATAATAATAATAATAAACAGAGCAATTACAATAGGGCCTTCGCACTGTCAGTGCTCGGGCCCTAATAATAAACAGAGCAATTACAATAGGGCCTTCGCACTGTCAGTGCTCGGGCCCTAATAATAAACAGAGCAATTACAATAGGGCCTTCGCACTGTCAGTGCTCGGGCCCTAATTAAAGCTGCAAGCAGCGTTATGAGGGCCCTCGCACCCCATCGCGTCGAGCTACGCCCAACACCTACAACCAGCTCCTCCGATCTGATGTCACATTGATGAAATTCATGCATTCAACCACCAGCTAACATTTCATCTCATTCAATCATGATTATAGTCGTCCCACTAGGTGGCGCTCTAACCATTACTGACAAATGGCATAACAAACATTTCCGAGCTCGAGTCTCATCACGCCTGCGACCTTTGGGACATATTGGACATTTTGATTTTGAGTGACAGCAGATTACTGCTTTTTGGCGAGTGACTGAAACTCCACATGCCGCCATGACCACCCCGTTTCCCTGAATGTAAAAACCTTCGCAATTTAACATCACAAAGGTCTTTAGATTCCACACACTGGAGATTGGTTCAATATGATGAAATCCCTTGGAGGAGTTCGTCAAAGAACGGTGCCTGGAAAGAGGGGAAAATGTCACAAAAATTACACATTAATTTTAAAATGGCTGACTTCCTGTTAGATTTGGGATATTGCTCCAAGAGACTTTTTTGTACATCTTGATATCTCCTATAAGCCTACCAGGTTTCAGATTCATACATAAAACACAGAGCAGGGGCTGATGTTTTGAAATTTTGTAGGGGGCGCTGTGGAGCCATTTTGCGCTATTCAATGAAAATGATCACATAACAACAAAGCCTTAAGGACAATGGAGGTGTGCGCCAAATTTCAAGCCTCTATATTCTTTCCAAGCCCCTCAAAAGCCACTTCATTTTTCATGGTGAACAGCGTTGCCACCAGGGTGCGCCGTTCAGTTTAAAGTCACAATTTTTGCACTAAAGCATCATCAAGGACTGATGGTGATATTCACCGCTTTTGAGGTGGCCACTATGAACCTGTGAAAATCAGTACAACAAAGTGTAAGACATGACATTTCCTGTTCCCACTAGGTGGCGCTCTTCATATTCCTGACAATGGGCACATCAATCTGTTCAGGGCGGGTGTGACATCATGCCTGTAAAGTCTGGTACTAATCAGACTGGATTTCATGGAGTTATACTAATTTGTTTCTTCATGGCGAGACATGAAAGTTCGCCATGCTGCTGGGGTCACACCCTTTCGCGAAAAGTCACAGTTTTCACTGTAACCCAAGACCAACTCCTTAAGGCTTTCCTGGAGAAATTTGAGGCTGCAGATGTCACCCATCACTATACTGTACCCCAAAGTGTAAAACATGACATTTCCTGTTCCCACTAGGTGGCGCTGTCCCTTATGTCAAATATGGCACTTGAAATATGTTCAGGGGTGGAGCCTTATCATATGTGTGCTCTTTGGTCAAGGTCAGAAAATGTATGACAAAATGAGAGGCAATAAGATTTTCATGGCGAGTCATCGAAATTCGCCATGGCGCCACGGCCTCATAGTATTGTGAAAACTCAAAAGCTCCGCAATTTAACATGGCACAAGGGTGTAGTTGACACTGTCCAAATTTGAAGGTTATGAAATGAAACCCCAAGGAGGAGTTCGCAAAAGTTCGAGGCATGGAAATGGCAAAATTAGAGCCAAAATGTCACCTTCTCTTCCAAATGGCGGACTTCCTGTTGGGTTTGCGTCAATGGGCCCACAGACTTTTTTGTTCGTCTTGGCATAATACACATGTGTGCCAAATTTCATACATGTAGCTCAAACGATGTGGTCGTAGGGCTGCATTTAACAAGGCATAGGTGGCGCTGTAGAGCCATTTCCCAGTGCTCATATGTAAAACCATTAAAATACAAAATTTTTCACCAGACCTGGCATGTGTGCAAAATTTCATGAGTTTTTGAGCATGTTTAGGCCCTCAAAAAGGCCCTTGTTTGGGGTGAATAATAATAATAATAATAATAATAATAATAATAATAATAATAATAATAATAATAATAATAATAAGAAACGGAGCAGATACAATAGGGCCTTCGCACTCTCGGTGCTCGGGCCCTAATTAAAGCTGCAAGCAGCGTTATGAGGGCCCTCGCACCCCATCGCGTCGAGCCACGCCCAACACCTACAACCAGCACCTCCGATCTGATGTCACATTGATGGAATTCATGCATTTAACCATCAGCTAACATTTCAACTCATTCATTCATGATTAGTTAGTCGTTCCACTAGGTGGCGCTCTAACCATTATGTACAAATGGCATAACAAACACTTCCAAGCTCGAGTCTCATCACACCTGAGACGTTTGGGAGAGATTGGACATTGTGTTTTTGAGTGACAGCAGATTACTGCTTTTTGGCGAGTGATTGAAACTCCACGTGCCGCCATAACCACCCCGTTTCCCTGGACGTAAAAAGCTTCGCAATTTAACATCACAAAGGTCTTTAGATTCCACAAACTGCAGATCGGTCCAATCTGATGAAATCCCTTGGAGGAGTTCGTCAAAGAACGGTGCCTGGAAAGAGGGGAAAATGTTGCCAAAATTGCACATTAATTTTAAAATGGCTGACTTCCTGTTGGATTCGGGATATTGCTCCAAGAGACTTTTTTGTACATCTTGATATCTCCTATAAGCTTACCAGGTTTCAGACTCATACATAAAACACAGAGCTGGGGCTGTGGTTTTGAAATTTTGTAGGGGGCGCTGTGGAGCCATTTTGGGATATTCAATGAAAATGATCACATAACAACAAAGCCTTCGTCACATTGGAGGTGTGGGCCAAATTTCAAGACTTTTTAAACTTTCCAAGCCCCTCAAAAACCACTTCATTTTTCATGGTGAACAGCGTTGCCACCAGGGTGCACCGTTCAGTATAAAGTCACAATTTTCGCACTGCAGCATCATGAAGGACTGACGGTGACATTCACCGCTTTTGAGGTATCCACAATGAACCTGTGAAAATCAGTACAACAAAGTGTAAGACATGACATTTCCTGTTCCCACTAGGTGGCGCTGTTCATATTCCTGACAATGGGCACATCAATTTGTTCAGGGCGGGTCTGATATCATGCCTGTAAAGTCTGGTACTAATCAGACTGGATTTCATGGAGTTATACTAATTTGTTTCTTCATGGCGAGATATCAAAGTTCGCCATGCTGCTGAGGTCACACCCTTTCGTGAAAAGTCACAGTTTTCACTGTACCCCAAGACCAACTCCTTACGCCTTTCCTGGAGAAATTTGAGGCTGCAGATGTCACCCATCACAATACTGTACCCCAAAGTGTAAAACATGACATTTCCTGTTCCCACTAGGTGGCGCTGTCGCTCACGTCAAATATGGCAGTTGAAATATGTTCAGGGCTGGAGCCTTATCATATGTGTGCTCTTTGGTCCAGATCGGACAATGTATGACAGAATGAGAGGCAATAAGATTTTCATGGCGAGTCATCGAAATTCGCCGTGGCGCCACGGCCTCATGGTATTGTGAAAACTCAAAAGCTCCGCAATTTAACATGGCACAAGGGTGTAGTTGGCACTGACCAAATATGAAGCTTATACGACCAATTTCCAAGGAGGAGTTCGTTAAAGTTCGAGGCATGGAAACGACAAAATTAGAGCCAAAATGTCACCTTCACTTCTAAATTGCGGACTTCCTGTTGGGTTTGCATCAATGGGCCCACTGACTTTTTTGTTCGGCTCGTCATGATACACATGTGTGCCAAATTTCATACATGTAGCTCAAACTATGTGGTCGTAGGGCTGCATTTAACAAGGCATAGGTGGCGCTCTAGAGCCATTTCCCAGTGCTCATAAGTAAAACCATTAAAATACAAAATTTTTCACCAGACCTGGCATGTCTGCAAAATTTCATGAGTTTTTGAGCATGTTTAGGCCCTCAAAAAGGCCCTTGTTTGGGGTGAATAATAATAATAATAAGAAACGGAGCAGATACAATAGGGCCTTCGCACAGTCAGTGCTCGGGCCCTAATTAAAGCTGCAAGCAGCGTTATGAGGGCCCTCGCACCCCCGGCGCGTCGAGCCACGCCCAACACCTAAAACCAGCACGTCCGATCTCATATCACATTGATGGAATTCATGCATTTAACCACCAGCTAACATTTCAACTCATTCATTCATGATTAGTTAGTCGTTCCACTAGGTGGCGCTCTAACCCTTATGCACAAATGGCATAACAAACATTTCCGAGCTCGAGTCTCATCACGCCTATGAGCTTTGGGAGAGATTGGACATTGTGTTTTTGAGTGACAGCAGATTACTGCTTTTTGGCGAGTGATTCAAACTCCACGTGCCGCCATGACCACCCCGTTTCACTGAACGTAAAAAGCTTCGCAATTTAACATCACAAAGGTCTTTAGATTCCACACACTGGAGATTGGTTCAATATGATGAAATCCCTTGGAGGAGTTTGTCAAAGAACGGTGCCTGGAAAGAGGGGAAAATGTTGCCAAAATTGCACATTAATTTTAAAATGGCTGACTTCCTGTTGGATTTTGGATATTGCTCCAAGAGACTTTTTTGTACATCTTGATATCTCCTATAAGCTTACCAGGTTTCAGACTCATACATAAAACACAGAGCTGGGGCTGTGGTTTTGAAATTTTGTAGGGGGCGCTGTGGAGCCATTTCGCGCTATTCAATAAAAATGATCACATGACAACAAAGCCTTCATCCATTTGGAGGGGTGTGCTAAATTTAAAGCCTCTATATACTATCCAAGCCCCTCAAAAGCCACTTCATCTTTCATGGTGGACCGCGTTGCCACCAGGGTGCGCCGTTCAGTGTAAAGTCACAATTTTTGCACTGAAGCATCACGAGGGACTGATGTTGATATTCACCGCTTTTGAGGTGGCCACGATGAACCTGTGAAAATCAGTACAACAAAATTAAAGCCATGACATTTCCTGTTGCCACTAGGTGGCGCTGTACGTATTCCCGACAATGGGCACATCAATCTGTTCAGGGCGGGTCTGACATCATGCCTGTAAAGTCTGGTACTGATCAGACTGGATTTCATTGAGTTATACTAATTTGTTTCTTCATGGCGTGACATCAAAGTTCGCCATGCTGCTGGGGTCACACCCTTTTGCGAAAAGTCACAGTTTTCACTGTAACCCAAGACCAACTCCTTAAGGCTTTCCTGGAGAAATTTGAGGCTGCAGGTGTCACCCATCACTATACTGTACCCCAAAGTGTAAAACATGACATTTCCTGTTCCCACTAGGTGGCGCTGTCCCTGGTGTCAAATATGGCAGTTGAAATATGTTCAGGGGTGGAGCCTTATCATATGTGTGCTCTTTGGTCCAGATCGGAACATGTATGACAAAATGAGAGGCAATAAGATTTTCATGGCGAGTCATCGAAATTCGCCATGGCGCCACGGCCTCATAGTATTGTGAAAACTCAAAAGCTCCGCAATTCAACATGGCACAAGGGTGTAGTTGGCACTGACCAAATATGAAGGTTATGAAATCAAACCCCAAGGAGGAGTTCGTCAAAGTTCGAGGCATGGAAATGGTAAAATCAGAGCCAAAATGTCACCTTCAATCCAAAATGGCGGACTTCCTGTTGGGTTTAGGACATTGCCATAATAGACTTTTTTGTTCGACTCTGAACATTATATAGGTGTACCGACTTTCAAACATGTAGGTCATACCCATACCGGGGGCTCGCGTTTTTCATTTTTCTAGGTGGCGCTACTGAGCTAATTTTCCCTGGCCATGTCTGAGAACATTAAAATACGTAAATTTTCACCAGACCTGACGCGTGTGCAAAATTTCATGAGTTTTCGAGCATGTTTAGGCCCTCAAACGGCCAATTCATTTGCCGAAATAATAATAATAATAATAATAATAATAATAATAATAATAATTAAAGCTGCAAGCAGCGTTATGAGGGCCCTCGCACCCCGGCGTGTCGAGCCACGCCCAACACCTAAAACCAGCACGTCCGATGTGATGTCACATTGATGGAATTCATGCATTTAACCACCAGCTAACAATTCAACTCATTCATTCATGATTAGTTAGTCGTTCCACTAGGTGGCGCTCTAACCATTATGTACAAATGGCATAACAAACACTTCCAAGCTCGAGTCTCATCACACCTGAGACGTTTGGGAGAGATTGGACATTGTGTTTTTGAGTGACAGCAGATTACTGCTTTTTGGCGAGTGATTCAAACTCTAAGTGCCACCATAACCACCCCGTTTCCCTGGACGTAAAAAGCTTCGCAATTTAACATCACAAAGGTCTTTAGATTCCACACACTGGAGAATGGTTCAATATGATGAAATCCCTTGGAGGAGTTCGTCAAAGTATGAAGCCTGAAAAGAGGGGAAAATGTCGCCAAAATTACACATTAATTTTAAAATGGCTGACTTCCTGTTGGATTTGGGATATTGCTCCAAGAGACTTTTTTGTACATCTTGATATTTTCCATAAGCTTACCAGGTTTCAGACTCATAGATGAAACACAGAGCTGGGGCTGATGTTTTGAAATTTTGTAGGGGGCGCTGTGGAGCAATTTCGCGCTATTCAATGAAAATGATCACATGACAACAAAGCCTACATCCATTTGGAGGTGTGTGCCAAATTTCAAGCCTCTATAAACTTTCCAAGCCCCTCAAAAGCCACTTCATCTTTCATGGTGAACCGCGTTGCCACCAGGGTGCGCCGTTCAGTTTAAAGTCACAATTTTTGCACTGAAGCATCACGAGGGACTGATGGTGATATTCACCGCTTTTGAGGTGGCCAAGATGAATCTGTGAAAATCAGTACAACAAAATTAAAGCCATGACATTTCCTGTTGCCACTAGGTGGCGCTGTCCGTATTTCCGACAATGGGCACATCAATCTGTTCAGGGCGGGTCTGACATCATGCCTGTAAAGTCTGGTACTGATCAGACTGGATTTCATTGAGTTATACTAATTTGTTTCTTCATGGCGTGACATTAAAGTTCGCCACGCCGCTGGGGTCACACCCTTTTGCGAAAAGTCACAGTTTTCACTGTAACCCAAGACCAACTCCTTAAGGCTTTTCTGCAGAAATTTGAGGCTGCAGATGTCACCCATCACTATACTGTACCCCAAAGTGTAAAACATGACATTTCCTGTTCCCACTAGGTGGCGCTGTCCCTTATGTCAAATATGGCAGTTGAAATATGTTCAGGGGTGGAGCCTTATCATATGTGTGCTCTTTGGTCAAGGTCAGAAAATGTATGACAAAATGAGAGGCAATAAGATTTTCATGGCGAGTCATCGAAATTCGCCATGGCGCCACGGCCTCATAGTATTGTGAAAACTCAAAAGCTCCGCAATTTAACATGGCACAAGGGTGTAGTTGACACTGTCCAAATTTGAAGCTTATAGGACCAAATCCCAAGGAGGAGTTCGTTAAAGTTCGAGGCATGGAAACGGTAAAATCAGAGCCAAAATGTCACCTTCAATCCAAAATGGCGGACTTCCTGTTGGGTTTAGGACATTGCCATAATAGACTTTTTTGTTCGACTCTGAACGTTATATAGGTGTACCGACTTTCAAACATGTAGGTCATACCCATACCGGGGGCTCGCGTTTTTCATTTTTCTAGGTGGCGCTACTGAGCTAATTTTCCCTGGCCATGTCTGAGAACATTAAAATACGTAAATTTTCACCAGACCTGACGCGTGTGCAAAATTTCATGAGTTTTCGAGCATGTTTAGGCCCTCAAACGGCCAATTCATTTGCCGAAATAATAATAATAATAATAATTAAAGCTGCAAGCAGCGTTATGAGGGCCCTCGCACCCCCGGCACGTCGAGCCACTGCCAACACCTCAAACCGGCACGTCCGATGTGATGTCACATTGATGGATTTCATGCTTTTAATCACCAGCTAACATTTCATCTTATTCAACCAGGATTATAGTCATGCCACTAGGTGGCGCTCTAACCATTATTGACAAATAGCATAACAAACATTTCCAAGCTCGAGTCTCATCACACCTGCGACCTTTGGGAGAGATTGGACATTGTGTTTTTTAGTGACAGCAGATTACTGCTTTTTGCGAGTGATTGAAACTCTACGTGCCGCCATGACCACCCCGTTTCCCTGAACGGAAAAAGCTTCGCAATTTAACATCACAAAGGTCTTTAGATTCTACACACTGAAGAATGCTTCAATATGATGAAATCCCTTGGAGGAGTTTGTCAAAGTATGAGGCCTGAAAAGGGGGGAAAATGTCATCAAAATTACACATTAATTTTAAAATGGCTGACTTCCTGTTGGATTTGAGATATTGCTCCAAGAGACTTTTTTGTACACCTTGATATCTTACACAAGCTTACCAAGTGTCAGACTCATAGATGAAACACAGAGCAGGGGCTGATGTTTTGAAATATTGTAGGGGGCGCTGTGGAGCCATTTTGCGCTATTCAAGGAAAATGGTTACATAACAACAATGCCTTCATCCATTTGGAGGTGTGTGCCAAATTTCAAGCCTCTATAAACTTTCCAAGCCCCTCAAAAGCCACTTCATCTTTCATGATGAACCGCGTTGCCACCAGGGTGCGCCGTTCAGTTTAAAGTCACAATTTTTGCACTGAAGCATTGCGAGGGACTGATGGTGATATTCACCGCTTTTGAGGTGGCCACGATCAACCTGTGAAAATCAGTACAACAAAGTTAAAGCCATGACATTTCCTGTTGCCACTAGATGGCGCTGTCCGTATTTCCGACAATGGGCACATCAATCTGTTCAGGGCGGGTCTGACATCATGCCTGTAAAGTCTGGTACTGATCAGACTGGATTTCATTGAGTTATACTAATTTGTTTCTTCATGGCGTGACATCAAAGTTCGCCATGCTGCTGGGGTCACACCCTTTCGTGAAAAGTCACAGTTTTCACTGTAACCCAAGACCAACTCCTTAAGGCTTTCCTGGAGAAATTTGAGGCTGCAGATGTCACCCATCACAATACTGTACCCCAAAGTGTAAAACATGACATTTCCTGTTCCCACTAGGTGGCGCTGTCCTTGATGTCAAATATGGCAGTTGAAATATGTTCAGGGGTGGAGCCTTATCATATGTGTGCTCTTTGGTCCAGATCGGAACATGTATGACAGAATGAGAGGCAATAAGATTTTCATGGCGAGTCATCGAAATTCGCCATGGCGCCACGGCCTCATAGTATTGTGAAAACTCAAAAGCTCCGCAATTTAACATGGCACAAGGGTGTAGTTGACACTGTCCAAATTTGAAGTTTATAGGACCAAATCCCAAGGAGGAGTTCGTTAAAGTACAAGGCATGGAAACGGTAAAATCAGACCCAAAATGTCACTTTCAATCCAAAATGGCGGACTTCCTGTTGGGTTTAGGACATTGCCATAATAGACTTTTTTGTTCGACTCTGAACGTTATATAGGTGTACCGACTTTCAAACATGTAGGTCATACCCATACCGGGGGCTCGCGTTTTTCATTTTTCTAGGTGGCGCTACTGAGCTAATTTTCCCTGGCCATGTCTGAGAACATTAAAATACGTAAATTTTCACCAGACCTGACGCGTGTGCAAAATTTCATGAGTTTTCGAGCATGTTTAGGCCCTCAAAAGGCCGATTCATTTGCCGGAATAATAATAATAATAATAATAATAATAATAATAATAAACGGAGCAATTACAATAGGGCCTTCGCACTATCAGTGCTCGGGCCCTAATTAAAGCTGCAAGCAGCGTTATGAGGGCCCTCGCACACCCGGCGTGTCGAGCCATGCCCAACACCTGAAACCAGCACGTCCGATCTGATGTCACATTGATGGAATTCATGCATTTAACCACCAGTTAACATTTCATTTGCTTCAACCATGAGTATAGTCGTCCCACTAGGTGGCGCTCTAACCATTATGTACAAATGGCATAACAAACATTTCCGAGCTCGAGTCTCATCACGCCTATGAGCTTTGGGAGAGATTGGACATTGTGTTTTTGAGTGACAGCATATTACTGCTTTTTGGCGAGTGATTCAAACTCTAAGTGCCACCATAACCACCCCGTTTCACTGAACGTAAAAAGCTTCGCAATTTAACATCACAAAGGTCTTTAGATTCCACACACTGGAGATTGGTTCAATATGATGAAATCCCTTGGAGGAGTTCGTCAAAGAACGGTGCCTGGAAAGAGGGGAAAATGTTGCCAAAATTACACATTAATTTTAAAATGGCTGACTTCCTGTTGGATTTGGGATATTGCTCCAAGAGACTTTTTTGTACATCTTGATATCTCCTATAAGCTTACCAGGTTTCAGAATCATACATAGAACACAGAGCAGGGGCTGTGGTTTTGAAATTTTGTAGGGGGCGCTGTGGAGCAATTTCGCGCTATTTAATGAAAATGATCACATGCCAACAAAGCCTTCATCCATTTGGAGGTGTGTGCCAAATTTCAAGCCTCTATAAACTTGCCAAGACCCTCAAAAGCCACTTCATCTTTCATGTTGAACAGCGTTGCCACCAGGGTGCGCCGTTCAGTTTAAAGTCACAATTTTTGCACTGAAGCATCACGAGGGACTGATGGTGATATTCACCGCTTTTGAGGTGGCCAAGATGAACCTGTGAAAATCAGTACAACAAAATTAAAGCCATGACATTTCCTGTTGCCACTAGGTGGCGCTGTCCGTATTTCCGACAATGGGCACATCAATCTGTTCAGGGCGGGTCTGACATCATGCCTGTAAAGTCTGGTACTGATCAGACTGGATTTCATTGAGTTATACTAATTTGTTTCTTCATGGCGTGACATCAAAGTTCGCCATGCTGCTGGGGTCACACCCTTTCGCGAAAACTCACAGTTTTCACTGTAACCCAAGACCAACTCCTTAAGGCTTTCCTGGAGAAATTTGAGGCTGCAGATGTCACCCATCACTATACTGTACCCCAAAGTGTAAAACATGACATTTCCTGTTCCCACTAGGTGGCGCTGTCCTTGATGTCAAATATGGCAGTTGAAATATGTTCAGGGGTGGAGCCTTATCATATGTGTGCTCTTTGGTCCAGATCGGAACATGTATGACAGAATGAGAGGCAATAAGATTTTCATGGCGAGTCATCGAAATTCGCCATGGCACCACGGCCTCATAGTATTGTGAAAACTCAAAAGCTCCGCAATTTAACATGGCACAAGGGTGTAGTTGACACTGTCCAAATTTGAAGCTTATAGGACCAAATCCCAAGGAGGAGTTCGTTAAAGTTCGAGGCATGGAAATGGCAAAATTAGAGCCAAAATGTCACATTCTCTTCCAAATGGCGGACTTCCTGTTGGGTTTGCGTCAATGGGCCCACAGACTTTTTTGTTCGTCTTGGCATGATACACATGTGTGCCAAATTTCATACATGTAGCTCAAACGATGTGGTCGTAGGGCTGCATTTAACAAGGCATAGGTGGCGCTCTAGAGCCATTTCCCAGTGCTCATATGTAAAACCATTAAAATACAAAATTTTTCACCAAACCTGGCATGTGTGCAAAATTTCATGAGTTTTTGAGCATGTTTAGGCCCTCAAAAAGGCCCTTGTTTGGGGTGAATAATAATAATAATAATAATAATAATAATAAGAAACGGAGCAGATACAATAGGGCCTTCGCACTCTCAGTGCTCGGGCCCTAATAATAATAATAATAATAATAATAATAAACAGAGCAATTACAATAGGGCCTTCGCACTGTCAGTGCTCGGGCCCTAATAATAAACAGAGCAATTACAATAGGGCCTTCGCACTATCAGTGCTCGGGCCCTAATAAGAAACGGAGCAGATACAATAGGGCCTTCGCACTCTCAGTGCTCGGGCCCTAACAATAACAAAAAGTACAAGTCAAAGATTTGTAGAATAATAAAATGAATGGGTGGTTTATTATTTGTCTAGTGTGATTTTCATTTATTTTAAAATGAATATGTTGCTTGTGCAAAGCCTTTGATATAGCTGAGGGACCACAGGGGGTCAGACACAATGGTGAGACATGCATAGACCGTCTGCTCTTGACTACATGTGCACATTGTGGACACGCACCCACACACTTACCCCATGTGGAGCTATAAGAAGGGTTGGTGAATGGATTAACAAGTAAACAATAGTGTGAAAATCGCACACACAGTGACACATTAGCATATACATGCAAATGCACACAACGCAAAACCACTCTGCTCTGTGAGTGTGTGAGTGTGTGTGCATCTAATTTTCATGTAGGTGATGAAAGAGCCCCCTTCATAAGCAAACACAAGTACTGTGAGTATTCATATACTAAAAACATGGATTTGTACTGGACTGTCCTTCTGTGTGTCTCACATTCCCATCAGTCCTCTCACTTGTCATCATTTTGAAGCGTCTTCAGACACATAGCGTACAGGCATCTGTTTGATACATCCCACCTGCAACTCATTCTTTGAAAACTGCTCCTGAAGAAGTCCCTGGATTATCGAAATTACTGAGTGTGCTCTCAAAGGGAAGGGAACCCCTGCCTCCAGGCTGTGACTGCAGCATCTCCTGGTGTTTCTCTGTATCTTCTGAAAGATGTTCTTTCAAACATAAATCACACTTCCAAGCAGTGATGAATTCTGAAGAGTGATCAAGGTTATTGTCCTGGAGTGTGTGTGCTGCCTCAGACTGCATCGTTCTATATGTTAAGCTCTCTGTTGCCTTGGGACTTCAGTAAATTAAAGGCATGCTGGCATCACTTTCAAGACTTTAGATCTGTGTGTGCACGGGTGTGTCTGTGCAACTCCTGCGAATGTGAATTTTTTACACGAACACAGATCAGCGTTGAGTGGTTGTAAATTCTTGACACAACGATAAAGTCGACCTGACCAAGGTGTGGCATGCTTTTTTAATGCTGACTGAATTATGTTAGATCCGTAAACACGGGAACGTATCTTTTCTTAACTATTTATGTCATTTTAGCTTCCTAAACCATATATTAAAAGATGGACTGTACGTCCATCTATTAATATATGCTTCTGCTGTAGCTTGGGCATCTTTATCTTTTTGCATTCCTTTGTGGATGAAAAACTGGATCAGTATTGTTTATTTTTGTTTGTTTATTTGTGGCATGCCTGTCCTACTTTTTATGAGGTTCGAAAATCAGGTGTGCAACTTGATTAACTTAAAGTATATTAAAGTTTATTAAAATGAAATATAATTAACAAAATCAGATCTGGATTAAAAATGGAACCTGCACATTATGAACTTGTATGATTTTTCAAACCAGGTATAGCAGAAGTTTCTCATCCTCATTATCTTAACTGTCTCTGTGAAGGCTCTTTGCTTGCTAAAGTGCCAAAGGAGTTAATACAAGCTGCTTGACCAAGGTGATTACACAAAGACAAATTATCTGCTGACATGATAGGCAGTGTAATTTGCCAGCTTACTTGCTACTTCAAGCTCTGTTTTCACACACGTATGTGCTTCTTTGCATTAATGCAGAGATCGTAACTGATCTCAGAGCGATAAAAAGCTAAGCTAGGGATATCTTGATACTGGTCTCCTGTCAGCTGCTTGCCAAAGAGCACAGGATTATCCAGCTAAAACACATTTCTCAACTTCCAAAGCTCTGGCCCTTGTTAGTGGGACACAGAAACGAGCGAGTCAACAGCTGGTGGTCAAGCTAGCATCCAAAGACAACTGTGGCCTGAGGATTGCAATAATTTACAGCTTTGATGCAGCAGGAGATATCAGATCCTTTAGGAACAGAGCACTATTTCACTTTAAGACATTTTTTATTGATGTCTAATTTTTATTTCACTGGTTTAGCGCTGGTGGCATTGCTTGTGATGACTGTACGCCCATGATGTAATCACTCACAGTTTCAGATCTTAGGTCATAGCTATAACTCACTACCCACATTTCCTGTCTGTCCCTCACCTGTTATAAAACAAAGCAAATGTTGAGGATTGTTTTGAGCATTTCTGATGACATTTGTGGTTCATTCCTAAGCTGCACAATATACAGACAGAGCGACACAAATGCATGTACGCACATAAAAACACCAGTGTGAGATGTAGGCTGTGATTACAATTATTAATGAACACACACACAGAGACACACACACACACCTGTTTATGTGTATGTGTGTGTGCCAGCACACACGCATGCATGTGTGAGTTGCAGCTTGAGGCGGATGTTAGAAAGTGTCTCTGTGTTTTCAAAGGGCCCCTTCTGTGTTGCAACATGCTCCTGCACACACTTATACACTCCAGATGGTGCAATTGACTCACACACACACGCACACCGACACACTTTTTTATACAGCTTCAAACTGCCAGACAGACATATAGTAAGTAGCAGAGATGTAACTGATTACAGATTGGTGACAGGATTTTATTAATTACTCCTGATACAGGGTGAGTGTGTGCTGATGTTCTGCAAAATGCATAATGATCCACAGTATAGGAAAAGACCCACATAGTTGCGTGCTTATGCAAATATTAAGCACACAAACCTTCTCATAGAGGTGTAATAACGGTGTTTCTGTGCTGTGTGTGTGTGTGTGTGTGTGTGTGTGTGTGTGTGTGTGTGTGTGTGTGTGTGTGTGTGTGTGTGTGTGTGTGTGCTCAATAATGCCAGTTCATTATTTCTCCAGAAAAAAAATAGAATAGTAAATCTAAACCTGGTAAGTCTTACCTCTGAATTTCTTGGTAAGAAAGGCTAACTTAAGAGAGCATTTTAAACAACTAGGCAAAAATAAATCTGAAACATGCTCAAGGGTTACATGAGAGATTTGATCCTTCCCTCATATCTGTGGGTTAAATAGGGAAATATTGTGAGGAATTAAAATAGTCAAGCAATTATCATAAAACCTGGAAGCAGCAGGAACCAACAAGCGGGGTTTCTTCCAAAGTTAGCGAGGTAACGAGATATCTCTCTTGGTCATTACAAGCTTACTAATTGCCATTTCTTGGAAAAATTAGAAAACAATTTTAGAAAATCAGTTCTTTACTATGCAGGCTACAGATTTTTGACCCTTTTCAGTGTGGCTTTCAAAAGCAGGGCTCCATTTAGACTGCTCTTTTCATGGTCTATAATGATCCATTAATGACTTCTGATGCAGGGAATTCTTGTGTAATCATTTTACTTGATCTCTACCATTGGCCATAAAATCCTACTTAACAGACTTCCGGTTTTGGCTGACTCTGTGTTAGACTGGTTTTCGTACTAATCTGATTGGCCCTTCTTTGACAAACAAGTTCACTTCTAACATTCCCCTTTAAACTTGTGGGGTTCCACAAGGTTCAGTTTTGGGTCCATTATTATTTTCTTTCTACATGCTTCCATTAGCTGGCATTATTATCTATTAATGACCATTCTTATCATTTCTATGCAGATGACATTCAGCTGTATATGTGTTTCAAGTCTCATCAGCTGGGGAGTCTGTCAATCCATTTTTTAAACTCAGGTTACAAATTGGCTCTCTAGCAATTACCTAAGTTTAAACGCCAACAAGACTGGCACCGTGATTATAGCTCCTCCTGCCACTGCAAAAACTCAAAATCTTACCAAGTATATTTGTCTTATTTCTAGTCAAAATTATCTCATTACACTTAAAATAAGACACAATCAGCTACAGGGCAACATTTCAGTAAGCTAAAGGAACTTGTGTCAAGACAGTGAATCTTGAAACTAGAGAAAAACTAGAGATTTTTCACTTGTTCCACTGGCAGATTTTTTCACTTAATACAAGATATTTTAGCTTAAAATAAGTGAAAAAATCTGCCAGTGGAACAAGTGAAAAATCTCTAGTTTTTCTCTAGTTTCAAGATTCACTGTCTTGAAACAAGTTCCTTTAGCTTACTGAAATGTTGCCCTGTAGCTGATTGTGTCTTATTTTAAGTGTAATGAGATAATTTTGACTAGAAATAAGACAAATATACTTGGTAAGATTTTGAGTTTTTGCAGTCAGGCTCTTGCTTCTTTTTAAATGCACACAGATGCCATCTCGTTTCATTCAGTCTGTTAGTCTGCGCTGATGAGTCTAACTTGTCTGTAATGTGTGTCTGAAATAGGGAAACTGATTAAACTGATTGCAAACTGGTTGTGTTCTAGTTATATTCCTGTATATTCTCTGTCCTACATCATTATTTGTAAAGGAATTTCTGAATTTCTGTTTCAAATCTATGATGTTCTGGTTGGACCCTGAATGTAAATAGGAAATGTTTATGAAAATGGCAACAGATTTACCATTTCTGATGATTTATCAGTATTTATATTTATTCCTGTATTATCACAGATTGCATGCAGTTTCCAACTTGACTCCATTCAACATCAGATTGCTAGAAGAGTGATTCTGCTTATTGCTGTTTTATTATACGTCAAAAGTTATTTTTGGACAACCAGAATGAAAATGCAGTTTTTATCCACAGGCCATCAGGCTGCTGAATCACTGACTGATTACTAACTGTGATTATCTGCTGTAAAGCTTTTCAGCTACATAGTGCTTTATTTGAGTCTTTTTGGTTTAGTTATTAAATCTAATTATTTAATTGCTCAGTGTAATCACTGTATTTTGCCTTGACTGTAACAATCGACTTCTTGATCTTGATCTTTGCAACTGACCACAAGCAGTCACAAATCTGGTCTCCCATCTTTGAGGCAACCATTTCAAAGGCAACAAGATTACAAGTGCATTGCACACAGTTGTAGTAAATTTGGTCAGGCCCACCATCTCGAACTATAAGCTCTCCACGCACACATACATTTAATACAGCCTCTCATAAATCTATCTCACTTCTTGGATATTGCTAAAGTCCAGGTGCAATCAAAATTGTAATTTTTCTTTAAAAGTCAAACACGTTTTATCAGGACGAGATGGGAGATTGCATCTCATCTCAAATGATTCGTTTTAACCTTCGGTAGTCCAAAGAGGTCACAAATCAGATTTCCCCTCAAATTGTAAAAAGTGGAAAATCTGGGATAAACTGGTCTAGAATTCCTAAAGACTGAACACATTTTTAAAAAATGAATCTAGTAGCTATGATTTCCAAAAATGAATTCATAAATGACTGAGTGAAAGAGCACAGAGAATTATTTCCTTTAAGAAAAGAGACTTCAGGAGAGGACTTCCGGGTGTCATGGCGGATTGAGTGGACGCGTTTGGTGGTAGCTCCCTATCAGGAATTTAAAACACCGAAAACTCGTCAACAGACAATTCAATTGAGCAAAACGAATATAATTGGTGAGGAATAAGGCAAAAGGAGGCCAAAATGCCAAGGGGACATGATAAAGCCGCAAAAATAAATACCAATAACGCAACAGGACAAGACTGCACGAGCCCCGATGGCATAATTAGAGATTCGGCTGGCGAATTACTAAAAGCCATCGAATCATTGAAATCAGAAATGAAACAAGATAATGAAAAGCTGAGAGAAGGCATTAACACGCTACAGCGGGAATTGGGCGGTAAGCTCGACAAGATAAAGGAGGACATAAAAACTCTGTCGAAGAGAGTGGGGGAAGCCGAGGATCGAGTGGGAAATATAGAAGATGTGACAATGGAGTTAATTGAAGCGCTCCTCCAAAGCTTGAAAACACAGAAATTTATTCAGAACAAGCTGGTGGACCTGGAGTCAAGATCCCGCAGAAATAATATACGCCTGGTTGGAGTGGAGGAAGGCTCCGAGGGGAGATCTGTCCAAGACTTTGTCTCGGAGCTGCTACAGCACGAGATACCTATACCGGCCGGGCTAGAACTTAAGATCCAGCGGGCCCATCGTATCTCTGTACAGAAACCGCGCCCTGGAGAATTCCCACGTCCGATTCTTATTAATTTCCAGGAATTCACAACGAAAGAATTCATACTTCGAGAAGTTTGGAAAAAGAAGCAAATCCAGGTGAATGGCAAGACGATCTACTTTGATCATGACTATGCATCAGATATTGTTCAAAAGCGCAAACAATACAGAGAAGTTAAGCGGATACTAAAGGAAGCGGGAGTGCGCTTCCAAACTCCCTACACGAGCATTCGGATCCACTGGCAGGACGGAGTCAGAAACTACGGTAACGTACGAGAGGCGGCTATGGAGATGCAGAGGAGGGGATACGATGTCCAGATCCCGGCGGCATCTGAGGAAGACGATGCGCTAAGCAGAAGGTGTCGAGAGTGGAAACGGGCCTCAATCTCCCATCGAGAGCAAATTTCTTCCCCGAGGCAGAGAGTTAAAAAAAAATTGGAGGAATTTCAGAGAAATGCTGATTAGTTCGGGGGATATCTTCCCCCTGTTACTGATCAGAAAATTATAGGCCTCTTAAATTCAAAGTTCTGGAGGAGCAACACCGGATGGAGGTAAATACGTTGGACTAAAATTTGGGAACTACTTTTTCAGTTCTCAAATATTTCATAGGGCCCTCCTTTACGGAGGTTTTTTACCCTAGATCTACCAACGGGGTCATGGTGGGAGACAGTTTCTTCCTACTAATTGGGAGTCGCAAGTTTGTGTTTAATTTTTGTTTAATGTCTAGTAATATTGTTTTATTTTATTTTCTTAAACTAGAGGGGATGATCATTGCACACTGTACGAATTATGAGTGGTGTAGGTAAAATAAAAATTATTTCAATCAATATCAATGGTCTGGGGAATCCAGTTAAAAGGAGTAGATTGCTATCTAAATTGAAACGACACAAGGCACAGATTATATTCATTCAAGAAACTCATATGTCAAAAGAAGAACATGAAAAATTTAAAAAGTTTGGCTATGTAAATTCCTTTTATAGCTCATGTAAGAATAGCAGACGAAGAGGAGTTATAATTTTATTAGCTAACACGGTAAATTTCGAAAAGTTAGAGGAAATCTGTGACAAGGAGGGTAGATATGTTGCTGTCAAAGGGAGGATTAATAATGAAGTGGTGTCCCTGATAAATGTGTATGCCCCTCCAGAGGATAACTCAAAATTCTATCAAAAACTATCTGAAAAAATTATAAGCTTTAGTGAAGGGACCTTGATATGTGGGGGCGACTGGAATTGTATATTAAATCATACTAAAGATACTACAAGCAAAAAAAGACGCAAAGATAATAAATCTAAATCTCTTAACTCATTAATAAAGGAAGCGGATCTCTGTGATGTATGGAGAGAATTACACCCTCTGGAGAAGGATTATACCCATTTCTCAGCAGCCCATAAGGTTCACTCTAGGATAGATTTTTTTTTGATAAATAGAAGTGATAAACATAGAGTCACAGAATGCAATATTGGTATAGCCGACTTGTCGGATCACAACGCCATTCATTTGACTATTCACCTACATAATCAGAATAAGAAATTATTATGGAAATTGAACATTGGTATTCTCAATAATGAATCTGAGGTAAAAGAGATCAAAAAAGAAATACAAACCTGTATTGCCCACAATAAGGATGATCAGATAGACCCAACAATAATTTGGGATACTGTGAAAGTAGTAACTCGGGGGTATTTGATATCAAGGACCAGCTACCTCAAAAAAATGAAGAAGCTTACACAGTCCAAATTAGAACAACAATTAAGGGATTTGGAAAAAAAAAAGCATACAGATTTGAGTCCTGATTTGGCCGAAAAAATCAAAAACGTAAGAAAACAACTAAGTGATTTGACTATGGAGGAAATAGAAAAGAAACTGAGATTCACAAAACAAACATTCTATGAGTCTGGCTCCAAAGCAACTAAAGTATTGGCTAAACGGTTAAAATTAATGCAAATAACTAATGCAGTCAACAAGATTAGAGATCCAAATACCAAGGAACTACTATATGAACCAACACAGATAAAAAACACCTTTCAAGAATATTATAAAACATTGTATAGTCAACCGGATCAGAAAAATGGACCAGAAATTGTAGAGTTTTTGGATCAGTTAGACCTCCCTTCAATAGGGACAACTCAAAATGAACTATTAACTAAACCAATTACAAAGGAAGAACTGGATAAGGCAATAAGGAGATTGAAGACGAATAAAAGTCCAGGGAGTGATGGGTACCCCAATGAGTGGTATAAGACTTTCAAAGAGGTTTTGGCCCCTATTTTGATAGATTCTTTTAATTGGACAATAAAACACGCTAAAATTCCACCTTCCTGGAAAGAGGCCATCATCACAGTCTTACCGAAAGAAGGTAAAAACAAGGAAAACTGTGATTCTTATCGCCCAATCTCCATCTTAAATGTTGATTATAAACTATTTACATCTATAATCACAAGACGCCTAGAGCTGTTCCTTCCTGATCTGGTGGATGAAGACCAGACAGGGTTCATTAAGGGGCGACAGACACAAGACAATATACGACGCACATTGCATATAATTAATGAAGTTAATAGAGAAAAAATCCCAACAGCCTTAGTGAGTTTAGATGCTGAAAAGGCTTTTGACAGAGTCTCTTGGATATTTCTTTTTGCTGTTTTGAAGAGAATGGGCTTTGACAGTATCTTCATTAAGTGTATACAATCCCTGTATCATAGGCCAATGGCTAGAGTTAAAATAAATGGGGACTTGACAGACAGCTTTGAGCTCTTTAGAGGAACTAGGCAAGGTTGCTGCTTGAGTCCAGCTCTTTTTGCTTTGTATATTGAGCCTTTGGCTCAGTATATACGGCAAAGTACAGACTTAAAAGGGGTTTTTGTTTCCAAACTTGAACAACGAATAGGTCTTTTTGCAGATGATATAATTATATATCTACAGGATCCTGATACGACCTTTCCTTGGCTGTTTAAAGCATTAAAATATTTTGGTAAAAACGCAGGATATAAACTAAACATCGAAAAGACTCAAGTACTCTGTCTGAATTATTTCCCCAAAGAATTATTACAAAATGAACTTAAACTAAAATGGGATTCAAATAAGATCAAATACTTAGGTGTCTATTTAACTAGTGATACAAGTACTTTATACGAGGCAAACTATGTGAAGTTTAGTAACACAATCCAAAAAGATCTGATTAAATGGGCTCCGCTTGTCAAGGACCTTAGCTCAAGAATAGAGGTAATAAAAATGAATGTGCTTCCCCGGTTATTGTACCTATTCACCTCATTACCAGTCCAAATAACAGATGCACAGTTTGGTAAATGGGATAAATTAGTTAGTAGATTTATTTGGAAAGGGACAAAGCCAAGAATAAGATTTAAAATACTTCAATCAGGAAAAGAAAAAGGAGGACTTGCCCTCCCGAATCTCAAGGAATATTTCTATGCAGCCCAGCTGAGATATACTGTTTACTGGTGTTCATCAGAATATACTTCAAAATGGAAGCATATAGAGTTAAATTATTGCCTATCATGTCATCCACTAGCAAGATTGGGAGAAGAAACTACCCAGCCCACGAACAAAAATCTCATCACTGAATTTACTATTAAACTCTGGTGGACAATAATTTACAGAAGATTGTAAATTGCTGATTTGGCCTGCATACTCTCGAAAATTCCAAAGTGGACAATGGGATAGCACATTTTTAAGATGGGTCAATAAAGGAATTACAGCAATGTGTACATTAATAGATGGGACAACATTTAAATCTTTTGAGAATCTACAGAAACAATTCGGATTGGATAAATCAGATTTATTTAGGTACTTTCAATTAAGACACTTTTACAATACAGAAATTAGAAAGAAGCTCTCGAGAGAAAGAAATCGTATAATAGGAACAATAACAGGTGCATATAAAAATCTTCCATCAGGAATTCTGTCGAAATTATATGATGGCCTACAAAATTCGAATAGGAATGAAACATTATATATTAAACAAAAGTGGGAATCGGAACTACAAATTGAGTTGTCAGAGGATGATTGGCGATCCTTATGTCTCACACAGCATAACTCCACTAGCTCTAGACGATGGAGAGAATATGGCTGGAAAAATGTGATTAGGTTTTTTATTACTCCGTATATCAAAAGCAAGCAGTTGAAAACACCCCAACAATGCTGGAGATTATGTGGAGACTGGAACGCCAATCACTCACATGTGTTTTGGAAGTGTAAATATATTAAATCATATTGGGAAAGAATCGCGGCAACAATGACGAAGGTGCTGGGGTATGAAGTACTGTGTGAGGCACGAGTAATGTATTTTGGAATATGGGAAAATGTAAAAAAGGAGGACTGGTATTTGTTTAAGATTATGTTGTTGTCAAGCAAAAAGGTGATAACAAAAAATTGGCTGAAAAGCGATCCTTTAAAACTGGAAGACTGGATGGACGTAATCGAAATTGTAATTTTTCTTTAAAAGTCAAACACGTTTTATCAGGACGAGATGGGAGATTGCATCTCATCTCAAATGATTCGTTTTAACCTTCGGTAGTCCAAAGAGGTCACAAATCAGATTTCCCCTCAAATTGTAAAAAGTGGAAAATCTGGGATAAACTGGTCTAGAATTCCTAAAGACTGAACACATTTTTAAAAAATGAATCTAGTAGCTATGATTTCCAAAAATGAATTCATAAATGACTGAGTGAAAGAGCACAGAGAATTATTTCCTTTAAGAAAAGAGACTTCAACATGTTACTTTTATCAGCTTTCACTTGTTTGACCATGGTTATAGGTTTCTAAAAGTTTCAGCTGAGTAAGGCGTTTGTGTCATACTCGAATGAACAATCAGTTTTCCTTTCTTTTCTTTTTTAATTAATAATCAGATCAAGTTATCTGGTGAGCTGTAAATGTGGAAACAAGTTCCACAGTGCACCCTGTGACTGATGGATTGAAAATGTCACAGTATCCATTTTAACAAGGTAGACGCAACCAAATTGTACATTTCAGACATTTGGGATTTTTGAGGATTATATAAAAGGTCTACTGTGCAAAGCAGGAACTCAAATCACATCTCTCCAAAAACTCAAACTACAACTCTCTACAATGCATTTCTCTTGAAATCCAGCAAATGTGCACAAATAAAGAATTCTGTGCCCTCTATTTGTTGGAGTGAGTGAGTAAATGGGTCCCTTAAGACCAAGCTATGTGACCATTGAGACAATGGGGTATTTTACAACTCCCTCCAGCCATTTAGACAGCTATTTCTGAAGCCGTTGCAGCCACTTTAGCCGGGGTCCCACATGGCGCTGTGGGCGGATATGGATAGACAGGGCAATTACGCTGGATTTTTCATTCACTCACATACACACACACACACACACATACTTGTGCGCACTTTTAATAGCCTGGTGATTCCAGGCACCTTTGGAGGTGACCGTGAGACACGCACACACAGCTGTAAGCCATCCTGTGTCATCTAGCGTGATAATCTATGGCATCATTAACAGCAGTAATTAACATATGCTATCCATGAACATCTGATACCAAAAATTAACCAATCACAAATCAGCCTCTTTCTGTGTCTCTCTTCTTCTCTGCTTGTTTCTCCTTTAATCGTTTAAGAGTTTAGCATCAAGCCCACCTCTTCAACAGCAGCTCAACGCCTCCATAGCAAAATGCAGCTTAATCGCCAAGTTCATAAATCCGAAAATCTACTTCCCTGGGTCATTGGCAGAAAATCTCCAATTGAGTGGTACACCACTTAAAAAATTGCAGCTAAAGATAGTTCTGTAGCTGGTAGGACCTTTCTCAGTGTGTATCTGTGGGTGGTTTAGAAGCTCCTCTGAAACCCTGCTGTTATTCTGTAAAGAACCAAACAGCCTCCAGCCCGATAATGACTCTGCTGAATAGCTGCATGATTATACCTCTTTCTGTGAAATGTTTGTCTTTTCCCCTCCTCTGCATTTTGTCTGCATACCCCCTTATGGTCTATTCTCTGTTTCTTTTTTTTTATTTCCTCCTTTTCCCTTCTTATCTTCCCTTTTCACAGTCTGTACTCCAACCTGTTCTCTAACCTATGAACATCTTTAGGGTTACTTAACCAAAAGCTTCTTTAATTCTGTCTTATTTCTATTTACCTGTTTATGTAGATGCTTACTAATCACGAATGGTGAAGTTAAAAAAAATAAAACACATTTTTATTTGTGAAAATCTGTGAAAATGATCACTTTCAGAAACAAAAATGTTTTGTGACTCTATGAAAGAGTTGTATTGATGGAGTATTCAGCAGAGCTTTCAACCAACAATGATGTTTTTGTCACTTTTACACAAAAATTGCAAACCATTTTTGATGCACAAAGCAGTGATGCAAAGGATCCACCTTGAGGAAAGCGGTTCAGTTTTTTGTTGTTGTTTTTTTGTTTTGTTTTTTTAATTCATTATTTTTAATTCATTCATTTAATTCATTAGGCTACTATTTGTTTCATAACAAGCACAAACCTTTGAAATCTAAAATCCATCAGATGGCTCTTTTGAGGCTGAAAATGATCTCTGTCAACTTTGGGGAGGAATGACGGAGGAAAAAATGTGGCCTTTGAAGGAATTCACAGATTTATGGAAGCCTGTTTCCACCACTGAATAGAAATAAGAAAAAATATGGTGATAAGAATGCTTTTTGCACAGACAGGAAGTTGGTGATATGAGTCAGGTGCTAAGTTTTTAAATATACCACTCTAGGGTTGCATTGTTACGGAGCCCCGCAGGGGACATGGGAGAAAAAAAAAATTAGGGAGAAAAAAAAATTAAGACTGACTTTTGCGAGATCTCGCAAAACAAACTCGGGATCTCGCAAAACTTTTGCGAGATCTCGCAAAACTCCAACAATGGCGGCAGCTACTTAGTTGTAATATTACTCTTTCTGGGTCACAAAATACACTTTTAAGATATTTTGAGGTGTGAATGTAGTTGTGTAAACGTCAGATACCTGCTCGGTTTACAAGACATCACATATTTGCAAAAGTGCTCCGACATTTTTGGAGATCTGACACCCACTAGCTCGAAGCTAACGGGAGGTCGAGACCTACTACAGCCGGGAGGAACACCGCTTTACCGGCACATCGTGCCTCGACCTCCCGGTCAGCTTCGAGCTGGCGGCCTCCGAAGAATGCGGCTAAAACCTTTGCGAGATCTCGCAAAAGTCCGTCTTAATTTTTTTTTTTTCTCCCTAATTTTTTTTTTCTCCCATGTCCCCTGCGGGGCTCCGTACATTGTGAAGGGAAGTTTGCATTAGTAAACAAATTGACGTGAATTTGTGCCAGCTGACACTGTGCAAGTAAAAATATTTTAATTTCGCCAAAACTTGCTTCACCCTGCTTTGCGAAAACCCAAGAGTTGAGAGTCTCATGAAGCTATGAAGGAAAGGAGGCGAGTCTGGAGGAAAGTGGACAGAATCATAAGGCTGATAAGTTGTTCTAATCTAATGTTAATATGAAAATATGTTGTTGTAATTTGCTTCCAGCTTCCAACCATCCATTTTATTGGCCTATCCAGTTCAGGGGCGAGGGGCTTGAGCCTATCATGGGGCAAGGTGTTGTATCACACTCATACATTATCATAATCCAAAATCAGTATTCAAACCGACCAGTTGTATCTGAGCATTCACTTAGCATTAGTCAAAAAGTTAGCTAATGCTATTAATAATTATCACTAGCAAAAAGCATGAGTAACCTAAATTTGGCTAACATAAAACCTAACAATAATATAGCTGTAATAAAGAAAAAACTTGAAATACTTGCCATTTGCTTCAGAAGAGAGTTTTATATAAACAAAGGCATTTTTTCCTCCACATTCCAAAGCTATGACATCACAACAATATGACTGATCAGTTGCAATTTTGATCCGGGAACAACACCAACACAGGGATATCAGATACACAATGCTGCAGTATCGTTATTATTATTTTTATTATTATTATTATTATTTGGGTTGTATTGTAATAATCAGACCTTATGCTCAGTATCTATTATCAGCATAAAATGGGACTTTAATTCAAGTTTTCAACACTGACAAGAAAATGGTCCATTTAAATTATAGCTGAGAAAGTAGTAGTAGTGCAATTTCACAGGTGTGTGGAACAAATCAGGACTCCGGTACAGATCAAACAGATGCAAGGCCACCATTCGAGTGCACCAGCGTAGCTGACTTTCCTCAACTTTGTGTTATTTCACCTTTCCATGACATATGAGAAAATGACATATCCATTGTGAGGTGACCTTGTGTCTTCATGTGTGTGTGTGTGTGTGTGTGTGTGACTGCTGCATCGGTGTAACTAATGCATGCTGCTACACACTCTGTTAAACCCCTCTCCTGGTACAGCCTGCATCTTCCCTCAATCAGTGTCTTCCATAACCTTCTATTGTCTCTCCATACATTTTCCATCATCAGCTAATTCATACTCCTACACACAATGGCACATACTTCCACAAGGAGGCAGCTACACACCGACAGCACGCCCCGAACAGACACACACACACACACACACACACACACACACGGGCCTTATGCACGTTCCTGTTAACTCCACATGCACACATCGAGCCCTCTAACACTCACGCGCAGACACTCATAATGCATTCTATGGCATTATAATAACTAAATGCTAATCTTACAGCATCACATTATTAGCTCTTAATGTATTCTGGAACACTATTAGCTGCTAACACTAATGCTAGGGCACTATTAATGCCTAATGCTAATGCAGTAACAGTGAGAGTCCTGAGCCAGCCCGCCCATGCAGGATTATGTGGAGCTTTATAATCCCTTGTTAGCTAGCACCGAAGGCATACATCACACCGCCAAGGTAATCTGAGTGCTGTATGACAGCTATACACCTCGCCCTGTCCTCATCTACTCCCATAATCTACTCCTGCTAGGATAGCTGCTCTATCAGCTACTTTTGGTGATGATGTGTACAGTTATACACCACACTTGTTGACAAGACATTCTCCATTCACTCAGAAGCAAACTGCAGAATTGCAGCACAAACTTTAAATTGTGTATGTTGAGTTTGGCCAGTTTCTACAGAGGGGAGCCACTAGAAGCACGGTACAAATTTAATGATGATGTTGCATAGCATAGTGTTTTAATGCCTTTGGAAAATGATCGCTCAGAAGTCTTCTGACTCAGTGGATGATAGCTATTGCCTCCTTTAAGTCAGTTTTAAGCTTTCGACATTATGTAGGTCAAGGCTATTATTTCCCATAAAAACGGTGGTTGATCTCATTCTGCTGTGCAAGCTATAGCATGCATGAAGTACACTAATTTTCTCACATGCTTTTGTTGGCATTTATCACCGAATTGTTTATGTGGCGATAACACACATAGATGGGTTACTAGTAATAATGTTTAAAAAAGTCATTTTACTATTAAAAAAATGCACTGCAATTAGCTGCTTCCTGTGACTAAGGAAAATTTGGGGGGGGTTTTATTAAAGGCTGTGGTCTCTGCAGAGCCCTTTTATTCAGTTCCAGTAAGATCCCAAAACTAGGTGAAAGGGCCTCAGTATAATAAGACCTTCCATTAAAAGTTTGCTATCTAGCAAGCAATGTGGCAGCCATCAGTGCCCTATGGCCAGTCAAATAAAAACATCTTGCACCTCTGTTTACCTTAAAATAAGAAGAAAGGAAAGAAAATGACTGTGAAAAAAGGTGGAATAATCTCAAAAAGTTAATCTGAAACTACTCATGTCTCAGTCAGACTAGAGTAAAAATAGGACACCAAAGTTCTTGTTACTCGGGAAAATTGGTGGCAATCCAGTGAATGCACTGAATTTTTTTGCATTCAGCAACTGATTGCAAGTAACTGCGGCAACCAACAAGTCACCCAGAGGTTGACTGCCATTGCTGTCCAATTTATAAATGCAGACGGATTGCCTGCATTGTTAAACTGGTCTGAGTCACCAAATAGATGCATCTGCAACACATTGGTCCTATAATATATTTAATTATATTTGATCTTAACATTTTATACATGAATGAATATAAAGTTATAAATATCTAAAGATGCAGTTAACAGGTATAATCTAATATTGTGTGCCTTTCACCATTCTGCATTTAATCATCAGTTATTATCAATCTTTGGCTCTCCTCCACAGTGTGTCTTTGCCCTGTCTTCCTCCGCTCACCTCTAAACAGCCATGGCAGATGGCTGCCCCTCCCTGAGCCTGGTTCTGCCGGAGGTTACTTCCTTTTAAAAGGGAATTTTTCCTTCCCACCATCCCCAATACTTGCTCTTAGTGGGCTGTCTGAATGTTTTTGGTTTCCCGTGTATTATTGTAGGATCTTTATCTTACAATATAAGCACCTTGAGGCGACTGTTGTTGATATTTGGTGCTATATAAATAAAATGAAGTCCAACCATCCATTCAAATAAAAACTTGTTTTGTAGATACTATCCCAGTGCACACTGAGCAAGAGGCACCCCAAAAAGGTTGCCAGTCTTCTACAGTCTATCATGTGGATACACTTTAGGTACCTGGAGATTTAGATAAAGCAGAAACTTCTCAGTCCAGTCAAGGCAAAGGAAAATTTAAGATAACTGTTTGCTTGTCTTGACTCTCGTTCTTGATCAAGCACTTTTATTTCCTGATCTCCTCTGATCTCACTCTCTGAGCTGCACTTGCTGTGTTGTGACTGCTTTATTAGCATTTCTGTCTCATTCAAGCAAACTTTTAGCAATGTATCTCAATAGCCAGATGTTCAGGTAAGCAACATAAATACTTAGTAATGACATTTTTCCTCTTCTTGTTATCGAACAGTGATAAGAAAAAAATGGTGGATGGAAAGCTGAAATGCATGATAGGAGGCGATAAAAAAAGGAGGGAGAGGATGGAACCGAGAAGGGAAAGGAGAGTGTGGAGAGGCAGAGGAGGAGGCGAGGTGAAAGAGGGGCGATAGGGATGAGAGGAGGAGCAGGAGGCAAAAAGACGGGATGGGGGCAGGAGAGGAGTGGAGAGATAATGTACTGTAGGCTGATTAATGTCAAAGGCGCTGAGTCCTGAATACTTATGAAGCAGATGTCAATGGAGCTTTACCCTGCAAGGTTACACAGAGGGAGGGGTGGGATGGAAGGGGGGACTCAGAGGAGGGAGACGGGGATGAGGAAATTAAGGTGGGAATGAAAGTGAAGGAAAAAAGTGAATGAGAAAGAAAAGAGAAACAAACAAAGCAGGGATTGTGAGAAGCAAGGAGGTGATGGGGGCCATGCCCATAATTTGAAAATGTCACTCAAAGTTTTGCATCATTGCACTTTTAGATTTTTTTTCCTCTCTCCAAAGTTTGGCGGCTACAATGAAACAGGCTTTACTCAAAAGAGCAGGAAAACTCTTCTTCCTTCGGGCATGTAAAGGCCACTTCAGCCGGCGACAGCGCACACAGTGGCTGAATGTAAGCAGCTTTTTGCAGTTTGTGAAGCTTTAGTTGTCGTTTACAGAAAGCCAAGCGCAAACTGTGCCTGAGAGCAGTTTTTCAAGTGTGGCCACACAAGACAATCAGATGCCAGAGCTCAAACTACACTAATACATCAGCGTTTTTGAAAATCTCTGTGTCCCTGTCTACATAAAAACGCAAAAGCAGCTTATTCAGAATTATTTGCAATTTGCATTCGATAGATGGGATACAAAAGAACAGGATTACTCACTGAGGACACGACGTGTGGGGAAGGTGGGGAAGTTGAGTGATCCCTACTGCAAAGATGTGTATTTACTCACTTATATTCATGTGTTTGTGTGAGCTGTTGAGCGAAACGAGAAACCTGCGGTTTGAGTCAGTGAAGCATGTACGCGTGGCCTAAAAAGCTACCACATCTGACTGAACACCACAAGGTGAACATTCATCTTAAGCGAGTGTTTTCAGCACCAAAAGGGCAGCACATCGTGCAGATGAAGAGCATTATGTATATTCTGTCTTTAAAAACACAACAAGCAGAGCTACACTCCTGATCTCACTGTGTTGGGGCTTTCTATCACCACTTCTAGAGAACAACAGACCTTACACCCTCTCTGTTATTGATGACAGAGTAGTGACCTTTCAACTGTAACCTCAAGGTGCAGCCTTGACCTCAGGATTGACCTCTTGGGATAGTGGTAATGATACTGGGATACGTCTAATGACCCCTGGGTGGGAGAGAGGTCACTGATGAAAGGTCAAGAGCAGATGTCATGCGGCCACGGCGACCTGAGGAAGGGACCGCTTCTGCTGATTAACTGACCAGACAGTCAATTGAGAAAAGAGAAATAGCACAGGCAGGGAGCGCTGGGGGTCTCTTATCAAAGATTGCAAATTACAGCTATTCAGAGAGCTTTCAAAGGACTCATTCAGTTTGAAACACGAGTCAGGAATTAGAGAAGGAAAGGGAACAAAGAGCAGTAATGGTGGGACTTCTTTCATGGGATTTAATTTATTTTATTTTTTTTTTGACAGTTTTTGACTTTATTAAAGTGGCAAAATTAAAAGGAGGCTGAATGGTAGACTGATGCCTAAACAATGAATGCTCATTAATGCTGCGTCTCCTTTTGAGTAGAGCCGTAACAGAGTCAACAGAAAAAACAGGGACCCGCCTGCTGTTAGACTGCACATTGGGACCTGTCATGTCATCCTGTAAATATTCTTTTGATTGGCTAATTCATGATAAGTCCACTCCGAAATAACGCTGCTTTGCTGCCTGCAACATGGCACATTAGCTGCTTTTAATCTGTATCCACACTCTCATAATAATAATAAGGGAGTTAAAAGAAGGCTGAAAAAATGTAGAAGGCTCAGCTTTATTTTAAAATGTGCTTCATAGTTTTGATGCTTACACAATTTTTATTTTCTCGAAAGAAATTAAAGAATAATAAACAGGTATATGGTGTTTCGGGTCAGATATTTCATATTTAAGATACAGATTAGATTTGAGTCTATGTAAAAAAAATTTAAATAGCATTTGACTTACAAAGAAATTTGAGGAGGTAGAGGAACCCCACGCATCCACAAGAACTACTGCAGAAGGAAACAAAATACTAAACTTAAGATAAGAGAAACTAAATGTTATCAAGCTTTTCTGGTATTTTTTTTAATGCATTTTGAGAGGGACACGTGAGTTTAGGTTGCTGCACAATTTGGAGAAAGGTGATTGTCCCACAGCTGTGGTTTGGACCTGTAGTGCAGTTAAGATCTACAGTAACAGAAATGGCGAGTTTATTGAACTGTCTGACAAACTAAAAATAAATAAATAAATATCAGTTTGCATAAATGAGTTTTAGTTTGGGTCATATTTGAAACATATTTCCCCTTTTGTGCACTTTATTGCTCAAGATGTATCCAAGGTTTTTTTGGGGGGGGAGTAAAACACACTGATTATGTTGAGGTCAAAAACTCACGTTTCATGTATGATGCATTTGGCGTCACAGGGTTAATCTGCTGCCACAGGTGTGACGGAGGGGGGCGTCTCCTCATGTTTGGTCAGATTCAGAGGTAAAGTGCGACTCTGCTGACATTGCTATTCCTCTCTCATCTCCTCCTTCCTCTTCTCTTCCATATCTCTCCTCTTGTGTCCTCTCCTCCACTCCTCTAATCTCTCTCTCTCTCTCTCTCTATTAGTAGTCTATTTACAGCATATTCAGTCTGGAGTCTGCCAACACTTACTGCTCTCCAGAGCTTTATCAAGCCACTGATAAACTCCACACTCACTTTTAGATACAGACACATGCACACATGTGATTTTATGGAGAGATTTGGCAAAGTGTGTGTGCGTTGCGTGTGTGTATGTGTGTCTGAAGGCATGTTGGGAACATTCCTGTTTGTGCTGTAAGTAAATTTGTACAGGTACAGTATATAATGCATGAAGCCCGGGTTTGTCTGTAATGTGGGTATGGATATTTATGTACACGTGTGTTTATATGCGTCCTTTGTCCGTGTGTCCGTGCTCATGTGTATATGTTATCAGCAGTGTCCCAGTGTGCTCGCCGAGGGCCAGTCTATTTAGTGTTCATAACAAAGCCTTTTACTGAGGCTCCAATCAGGATTAAACCCTTATCAGCACACACAGACCACAGGACACAGCCAGGCTGTGTGTGTGTGTGTGTGTGTGTGTGTGTGTGTGTGTGTGTGTGTGTGTGTGTGTGTGTGTGTGTGTGTGTGTGTGTGTGTGTGTGTGTGTGTGTGTGTGAGGCAGACACTGGGGTGGGGGGTAAAGGGGATTATTCACACGTGTGTGTTTTATATAGTGCATTAGTACTTTTGTGTATGTGTGTCTGTGTGTATAGATGTACATATATAGACTATACAAGCTTACACCGTTATTGTGCTGTTATTGTGTGATTGTCACTTTGTGCGTGTGCAGTATATGTGGTTTTGCACATGTGGTGTCGAAACTGATGTGAGTCAGTACACTCCAGTGTTGCTGCAAATATGAAACTCGGAGGCCACATGAAATCCAGTATCAAAGCCAGCAACTCCCCTGTGGGTTAGATGATTAGCATCAGTGTGTGTGTGTGTGTGTGTGTGTGTGAGAGAGAGAGAGAGAAAGAGAGGGAGAGAGCGAGCGAAAGGTGGATAAAGATAGAGACAATATGTTCAGAAGAGAGAAGACAAAGAAAGAAAGAAAGTGTAACACCCACAAACAAGTGAAGGAACTGCTCAACTGCATCGTGTCACCCTTTAGTCTTTACCCCAGTAAAACAGCACGGAGCTGTTACAGTGCAATATATGTATGTCGCATTCATACAGAGGAGCTCGGCTCAAATACAACTTTCTGTCCTGCATCTCTTAAACAATAAAGTTTTATGCCTCTCGTTGCCCACGGCTGCCAGTCCTATGAGGCATCTTAGTAATACAGTCATCTTTGTTCTTTTCTAGGTCAAAGCTCACAGATCTGATCAGAGGTCTAGGATCCTTTTAGAGATACACTATACTGTAGGCCTTTATTATTATGATAACGCTGCATCTAATTATGCAAATTCAGATCATTAATATGCATGAGCCTTGCTGCCGCCAGGGAGGAGCCTGGAACAGACACAACAATGAAACGGCAAAATAAACTGAATCTATGAATTTAAAAAAAGGATTATTTACACCCATCTGTCTGCTTACTGTGCCTACTGTACAAGAAACGTATGTGACCCATTAAAAAAAATCTCTGTTGCTCTGTTAGGTTTTTTGTTTGTTTGTTTTTATTTAGTTTCTTTAATTCTATGCAATTCATAGACACACAGCCTGATTTTATGCTGTGATTTAATGGAGCTGTATTAATCTTATATTTTAAAATGTCCTTTGTGTGCCGTTTGCACGTTTACAGCGCTCCGCTGTTGCGCTGATGCACAGGAAAGCTTTAAAAGAATGAATTGCATTTTAAGATATTGTTCCACAAAGGATAATTTCACATCATCTTCCTTCTCATAAACTGCTGTATACTAACAGGGTGTTAACCTCTAATTAATTTTCGCAAGAAACGCCTGAAGAAGAAACCACTCAATTTAAAAATTCTTCCCAGGGCTGTTTCTTGAAATAGGAAGAAGTTTTTACTGAATGTGACTGATTAAATAAGCATTTAAAATGCAGAAATATCTAAAGAGAAAAGCACAATTGTAGCTTTTCTCTTTTTTCTCTCCTTTGTTCTGCGTTTAAAAACACCTTCAAACGCAGCACACTTTAATGACTTGTTATATATTTAAGTCCCAGCAATTATTTATATAAATTTGTAAAAATGATCTGAAGGAAAATGACAGTCAGAGCTGGAAAGAAAATCAGAAGAAAAGCTGATTTTCTCAGTATGTCTAAAAAAACAAAACTATGTTATTCATGTTTTTCTCCACATAAATACATCTGTACAATAAGAGCACGCAGCCGCTGCTGTTAAACGATGATGAAAATGCAATATGACACTTCCTGTCTGCTCACTGTCCCTGATATACAGTACAGGTGCATCTACACGCAGTAAAAACTGGGTGAGCCATCACGGTGCATTTGGATATAGCACACAGAATTAAGCTGAAACGAATCCATGAATAAATATCGAAGTCCTCAGAGGATCATTAACACCTGTCTGCCTGCTCACAGCCACTACTGTATGCTAATATGTTGTACATTTATGACCTGCTAGTAGTGTTTAAAAGTGGAATAATGAAACTCGGGTGTATTGTGAAGCTGCAGAGACGGGATAAAAAAAAAGTCTGAAGATTATTTCTAGTTAAATCCAGTCAAAAACGGTGGCCAAAAGTCACCGTTACATTAAAAATTTATAGACTGAATCTATGAATAAATATATCCCCTCAGTAGATTGTAATGATCACATTTTCCTGTATTTTTTAAGGAGAAGAGAAGAGAACAGAAAAAGGAAGGAAAACAGCGGAAAACAAACACAAACAAACACAAACATATCCCGCGGCCATATTTAAATGACAGTTTAATCACAATCAAAACCAACAGTTTCATCAAGAGGTGTTTTGATGAAACGTGTGAATTAAAAGTATGAAAACCCAAATAAACAAAGCAGGCAAACAAACAACATTTGTCAGATTATTATCATTCTTCTGGGAGAAATAATTGGGTGTAGTGGGTGTCAAAGTCGCGGTTCAACCCCCCCGCACGCTGTCTGATATTGGCTGTAAATTTACATTAATGAGTAGAACATTCTCAGAAGAAACCAAGCCAAGCGCATCAAATCAGTTTACGCATATTCTTCAGAAACACAGAGCTGAAATAGCTGAAATCTTGACATTCATATTTTCTTATTTTCCAGGTTAAGTGAAAAGTATAAATCCTTAATGAGACAAGTTAATTTACCTCAGAACAAATTCTGAAGGAAGAAAGACGGCCTTTCAAGTATGACGAAACTATCGAGTTAAACTATGTGAGAGAGTAAGCGTGTGCTTTGGTTGTTTTAATGAGCATCTGTCAACAGACATGATAACCACGGTTACACCCGGGGTGATTTTCAGCCCACATTCGCAGCCACCCTCAGGCTCTACAGAGGGGTCAACATCTGGACTGAAAGAAAACAGCCCTCACACCCTGCAACACTTCTATCACTGTCATCATTAAAAATTTCTGCCAGGGTGCTCTCATTTTGTCTGAAGCATTGGTCAGTTATGTTGGTATAGTTCATATTAAACGGTTTTGCCAAATGCTCTTTTGACCGTCCGGCTTATGTTTGTTTTGTCAGACTGAAAAGAGCGTACTGCTTTAGGGAGGGGATTTTGGTGAATGGTACATAGACCTAGACTAAGCAAACGTATTAGAGAGAAGGATTGTGGTACTAAACGGTCCCTCAACCAAGTGTAAGTTGCTTAAAGCTTCAATAATGCTTTAGAAGCTATCACAACAAAACAAAGACATTATGCACTTTATTAATTCTGCTGTGCTGCTCCTGGGTTCGACTCTCTTTTGCCTTCAGAAATGCTTCAAGTCTTCATAGCACAGACAAGGTGCTGAAAGCATTCCTCAGAGATTTTGCTTCATGTGATAGCATCACACAGTTGCTACAGATTTGTCAGCTGAACATCCATGATGAAAATCTCCTGTTCCGCGACATCTCAAAGATCTTCTATTGGAGCTATGGAGTCATTACAGTACACTGAAACCAATGTCATGTTCAAGAATCCAGTTCGACAGGATTTGAGGTTTGTGGTGGTGTTAAATCCTGGAAGCAGTGATCTGGAGATATTGTGGTCATAAAGGGATAGACACGGTCAGCAACCACACCCTGGTCAGTCGTGGCATTTAAGCAGTGCTTAAACTTCAGCAGGTCTTCTAGGCCGCGTGATTGGCTGATTAGATATTTGTATTAACAAGCAGTTAAACAGTGTACCTAATAAAGTGGCTGATGATTATATATGACTTGTATAAATTATCATTCATGTAGAGCATCACCCTGATTAGATTATGTAGGATATGTTCTACGATGCATCTGAAGTTGCAGGTTGCAGACAGGTTGTGCCTGATCATGAAGCTCAGCTGTCACAGTTGAAAGCAGCAGATAGAATTCACCAAACCATCAGCCAGACCCAAATGGGAGTGACAAAAAACACCCAGTGCATGTCTTTGGACTGTTGGAGGAAGCCAAAGTTACATAAAGATCAAGGTTTGGGTTCTTTACCTACATTATTTACCCACAAGCCATTATAGCTGGATGACACTAGCATGGATATTGCTTTTAAAGTCCAAAAGGAATATGTTGTCAGTGAATAGCGAAGTCTCTGATGCACTTGAAACTCTCTCAACACGTTAATTAACAACATTTCCTCATTATGTTAAAAGGAAACAGAATCAAGTTTCAATATAATGACGTGCTCTTCGGGGAAATACACTGAACACCATTTGTTGCAACTAGAAAGTCTGTGATGAGTAAGGATATTCTTTGAAGAGGCTGGCAAAACCATGGGAGCAGCACTTTAGCTATCAGTGCCTATAAGATGGTGTTTTTATATTTTTTTAGACTGAGTCACCTCTCAGCATTTCATGACTCCAAACTGTCACAAAAGCTGACTGAAGATGTTAGTTCAGAGACACCACTGACATCTCAGTTCTTCGGTGGCTGTTATATTTAATGTTATAATTAGTTAAGTTCCTCTTTTGATGACATGGTTATGTTTTGAGCTGTATGCGGATAAAAACTGAGTTATCCCAGATAAACACATATGATGTGTCACTTGTGCTAATCTGTACTTTCTGACAAAGTCCCCCTTTTTGTGATGTTGTGTGCATGTGTGAACACTTCATATAAAACCTGTGTGTGTGTGTATCAGTGGATTTGTTGGAAAATGAGGGTTGTGTTTGTTTGGACACCTGTGTGGCCGGTTCTAGCTAAAGCCCCTGGAGATAGAAATGGATGCTATATGTCCCTCTGTGTGTATGTGCATGTGTGTGTCATGGGGGCAGGGTAATGTGCGGTGGTTCATGTGTGTAAATGCTGTAGTTTGTGTTTCCATTGGTCCATTAAAGTGAGCAACACAGGATGTCTGTCAGTTTGAAACATCGCAGGGGACGGTGTGTGTTATCCCAAAGGTATGTGTGCCTGCGTGGTGCACAGAAGCGTGACTGAGCCAGAGGCAAAGGAAGGTCACCTCACGTGCACAGCTCTGTGAAACAGCGCCTGGCGACTGTGCACGAGAAGCCAAGCACCAGCAGTCTCCCAAGGACAACAAAGTGCTTATCCAGGAGAAATAAAGAGGAAGGCTGTAGAGCTCTCAGATCACTCACACACACACACACACACACACACACACAGTCAAATAATTGTTGCAAAGGCCTTATAGTGTTTGCCTTGGGTAACTTTGGTGTAACATTTCACATTAAGCATGCAAGATGTTACCATGTATAAAATCAACATTAAATTACTATTTCTACTTACACAAAATCATTTCAGATTTCTTCTTCAATTCTTTATCTAAGCAGGACGCTGAGCTATAAACAGTATAACTGAGTCCATTCAGTAAAATAGGACAGCCCTTTATTTCTTGTGTATAATGTCATCCACAGTGTGGCACCACATTTCAGGATGACTGGATGATATTTTTCATGGTGAGGTACTGTTTGGACAGCATCAGGTGGTATTTTTCCTTTAGCCTTTTATTATGAAATACATTGTTTTTGTCCTTCGTATTAGACACAGAAAAATAACACCATAGCTTTCTTTTACTTTCTTTATCTTTCCTTTACCTAAAGGAAAAATTGGATTTGATTTACAGCAAAGAGGAAGTACACCAACAAGTACAGCTAGCTGGAAAAGTGGCTACGGTAGCCATTGGAGTTACAGCAGCTAAAACTGTCTTGTGTGTACAGATAATGAGCATTTTATTGAACATAATATCCACATAGCAGTTCATAATACATGGGAATTAATCTCAGTGCCTGTATCTTAGTTGTTCAATTAATTCTTTGAATTCTTTGATTCTAAAACATACAGAGAACACAAGCCAAAAGCTAACTGTGGCTCAGCTAGTCTGAGGTGTTCAATGGATTAATCTTAAAACTAGGACCAGACATTCATTTCAATTCAATTTTGTTTATACAGCGCCAAATCACGACAGCAGTCGCCTTTATATTGTTAGATAAAGATGCTGCAATAATATCCCAACAATGAGATGACCTGCTATCAGACAGCACTTGGCAACAGTGGGGAAAAAACTCATTTTAACAACACTTGAGCAATGTGCACATGATGTCACGAGAAACCAATGCGATGCTAAACCAGAATAACATAACAGGGTAACCATCTATCTATTCTATTAGTTATGCTGCATTTTGCAGTTTGATGTGTACATATATCTTCTTTCCTTGTTGATGTAGCAATTTCTCAGAGAAACCTTGGCTGAAGCAACAAAACATTCTGTGGACTCGGGTCGGGAAGCATGCCTACTCCATGGTCTAATAATCTTGGATCTTGATGTTGCAGACACATCTATATCTGACACCCATCTGTCCAGCTGCATTTGATCTTCCTGAAACATTGTGGCCACCATCAGAGTGACAGCTCCTGCTTGTACTTCAGGCTTACAGAGCCTGTCATTCTCTATCTGCTTATTTTCTGCTTTTTTATTTAAAAGAAGGGCAGGAAGATTGAGGTCATGGAGTTAGCCTGTATATTTGAAAATGTGTTTGTGAATGAAACAAATGTTTGCAGAGTTATGCAACAAACTTCCAGTAAAGATTAAAAACAGCAGTTGGCTGTGGTTATTTTAATTTGAACCATACTATTACAGAACAGAATGAATGAATTAATGCAAATCAGAACATGATGACATTTGACAGACACCAGTTACACTGTTAACCTTTGCTGTATTTTTCACAGTAAAATACCACAAAATGCCCAGTAACTTACCTGAAAACATTTCTACAGTTAATTACTGTAATTTGCTTTGCATTATGGGTATATTAAGGTTATTTACATTTACTTACTGTATTTTTTAAAATTGCGGTAGTAGTTATACCTACCGTTAACACATTAGCAGTAGTGCAACTGTATTATGTGATTTGAATGGTTCATCATACTGTTTGTGTATTTTTACTCTTTCAGTGGTTGGTTGCAATAGTGCATTACATTTTAACTCTTTCACTGCCAACCATTTCCAGATTTTCCTCCAACCTATGCCATTTGTCAGTATGATACCAGTGAAAGTATTATGGTTTTGACTTTTTAGGGGACTTGCCTGTGTGTAAGGTTCAAGAATTCTGATCATCTAATCTGCTGCATGCAGTTGTATGCACATGCACAGCTGCTGCAAATGTGTGCTTGCCACTGCGTTGCCAAAGGCGAACTTCAGTCAGTGGAGAATATTGTAATAATTTGGCGGAGGCTTCTCAGTCGAGCAGTAACTGAATTGCTCATTTACTGAACGTGCAACATGTACAGAACTCTTCTGGGAACTAGTCAACCCAACTTAGTGAAACACACACTGAATGCATGTAAGACTGCTTTCTTCCATTTGCGCAACATCTCTAAAATTAGAAATATCCTGTCTCAGAGTGACGCTGAAAAACTAGTTCATGCATTTATTACTTCCAGGCTGGACTACTGTAATTCATTATTATCAGGATGTCCAAAAAACTCACTGAAAAGCCTTCAGCTAATCCAAAATGCTGCAGCAAGAGTCCTGACAGGGACTAGAAAGAGAGAGCATATTTCTCCTGTTTTGGCTTCCCTTCATTGGCTTCCTGTTAAATCCAGAATTGAATTCAAAATCCTGCTCCTCACATACAAGGTCTTAAATAATCAGGCCCCATCTTATCTTAATGACCTTGTAGTACCATATCACCCTATTAGAGCACTTCGCTCTGCAGGCCTACTTGTTGTTCCTAGAGTATTTAAAAGTAGAATGGGAGGGAGAGCCTTCAGTTTTCAGGCCCCTCTTCTGTGGAACCAGCTTCCAGTTTGGATTCGGGAGACAGACACTATCTCTACTTTTAAGATTAGGCTTAAAACTTTCCTTTTTTCTAAAGCATATAGTTTTGAGTGCTTGCTCATAGGGGGTCATATGATTGTTGGGTTTTTCTCTGTATCTATGAAGCGCCTTGAGGCGACTTTTGTTGTGATTTGGCGCTATATAAATAAAATTGAATTGAATTGAATTGAATTGAATTGGCCCCGCCCACCCACCTACCTCTACCAACCACCACTCCATATCCTGACTGACATGACCTGTGATCCAGTGATTGACAGGAGAGGAAAGACAGTCCAACTTTGTTAACTCTTCATTACGATATGCTCGAGAGGACAAAAGATTTTGCACCTCGTTATTGTTGGACCTCTGTGTGGAAACTGCAAACGGGACGTCATAAGGTAATGCAAAGGACTCTCCTACCTAACATACTCGTTTATTAATTCTTAAGAGCATATATATTTTTTGTGTGGGGGGGGGGGCTTAAAATCGGTGTTAGCTTGGTCGAAATAGCACATTAGCTGAATTATTCTGGAAAAAATAGGTTGTGTGTGTTTTTTTCTTTTCTTATTTAAATATATATTTAGATATATATTTTCCACGGGGAGGGGCGAAGAACACAGGCGCAACGACAGTCTTTGTCTTTTTCCCGCCGAGTGTGGTGCATTGTTCTCCTGCGCTTCTGTTCTATGACTATTGAGAAGCTGGCCATGCTAACAGTGGGACATTTAGCTTCAGCTAAAGCAGCAGGTAAAAATACACATTTGATGAGAATAAAGAAAGACAACTTTTTTTTGGAAATTTAGAGACTGCTAAAACAATCTTATCCAGTTTTGAGCTTGCTCATGTAGGTTAGCCTGCTTTATTTAATTTTGTGTGAGCTGCAGTACACAACATTAAAAAGTTAATATAACATTAGGTTGGTGGCGTGAGGAACTCCAACCTAAGTTTAATATTTATTATTTTTTTAAGTGGGAAGGGGAGCATGTTTTTTTCCCTTTAATACAACGTCTTCCAGGGTCTTTTTCATAGGAAAACCGTGTAACGTCTGTGTTAGGTTGGTCAAAAGAGCAATTAGTTGAATTATTCTGGAAAAGATGGGTTGTGTGTTTTTTTTCTTTTATTTACTTATGTAAATATATTTTTCAAGGGTTAAATAAATGCAACATTAAATTAACAATTGTCTCTCTGTCTTTTCTCGCCCAGTGTGGTGCATTGCTGTTCTCCTGCCCTTGCTGGCTGCGCTGACAGTGTGATGTAGCCTCAGTGTTTGTGTTTTAAATGCTTTTTCCACCAAGATGTCTGTTGAGAGAGAGATGACCTTACCCATCACACCAAGGGTAATAGCGCTTGGTAAGTAAATACTTTCAATCCTCTTGTAATATTTTTGTAAAAAATCTATGTAATTATTGTGGTATTTGTACCCACAACAACTTACTTAACAGGGGTTTGTCTGTTTTATATTGTATAAAAATAGAATACACACAGTTTGCTGCTGTTTCTCTTATTATTTATTATACACAATGACCAACAGGAAAAAACAGCCTAACATTTCAGCACAGGCCAAAATGCCAAAACATTAGGCAGTTTTTTCCTGTAATTGATCATAATTTTCATTACATAATAAATAATAAGAGAAATAGCAGCAAACTGTGTGGATTCTATTTTTGTACAGTGTGAGGCCTGCTATCCAGCATTCTTGTGGAAACCTTATTTGTAACGGTGAGCACATTGTCTTATTGGACTCTTGTCTGTTTTTAGGGAATAATTTCATGTCTGCAAGCCGCTGGATGATCAGTTTGGAGGGCAAGGCATTTTATGAGCCTGAGCAGATGCATGACTTTGCCAGCACCCTTGCTGTCTTCTTTGCGTCATACTACGTTTTCAACCTTGAGTATCAGGAGTCAGCGTCCATCACACAGGAGATGATACAGAGGTAAATACTTTACACCATTAAAGCTTACACCATTTAAGAATGAAATATATGTGATAGCTTGACTACAGTTGCAGAAACATATAGGTGATTGCTGTAATGTATGTTTTAATTTTGAAATTAAAGCAGCCTTTTTTCCGTTAAAAGGTTCTTTGTGAGGATCAATCCAGACATGGGAACAAAATGCCCTGCAAAACTTGGTACAAGCTGCAAGACAGGTCGTGTCGTAAAGAGGAAGGTTACAAGCATCAGCCCTCGGATCACCACCTTCCTCCAGCGGCTCTCTGAGTTTGAATGGAGGACTTCCAACTAGGTAAGAATACAGAGATGATAATATCTTTTACATAGCTGATAATTATATACATACTGTACACACATCCATACAACAGTATGAATGATCTCAGACAGATGTGAACAAGTGAATAACCTGAGCAAACATGAATATTGATGATGTGTCTTTGACAGGTGGTGATAAAGACTACACTGAACCCGACCATCCTGGTAACGGAAATCTAAATCCCATGTCACATTCTATTTCCTGGGACCCACTGATAATTATTACATTTTGTAAATGATTTTTGTTTTACAATTGTAATAGTTTATTTAATGTTCATGCTGGTGGGTTTGTCCTGTTTTTAGTGGAATGAAAAACTGTTTTCCTTAAAAAAATCAGACACAGAAAGGTGAAGGACTGTGTAGTTTTCATGTACGCTTCTATTTATTTTGGTTATTGACATTGTTTTTATTCAGTTGAAAAATGTTTTTCTTGTTAAAAAAAATATCAACAATAAATGTTGGTTTAATTCACTATTCTGAGACTACTTTATTGAATTATATTGTTTTTTGTAAATGTTCTTATATTGAATATGAATGTTAACATTATTTTTATTTGCTGTAAAACACAATTACAGTCTAAACAAATTATACTGTACACAATTACAGTGTTATACCATAAACCACATTTGCAGTACAGTGATACTATAAAACTTAATCACGGTAAGTCTTTCTAACTGTAAACCACGTTTACAGTAAAGCTGTTATACTGTAATATATGTTTACAGTAAAGTGGTTGAACTGTAAAACATCACAACAGTAAAGATACTGTAGATCAGTAATTACAGTAACTTACTGGCAATAGTGTTGCCAGTAAGTTGCTGTAAAAATACAATAAAATGTCTAACAGTGTAGGCCTCTATTAAGGCACTGAACCACAGGGCAGGGCAAAATCTTGAAATAGTACTGAAATATAAGCAAGTACAAAATGTCCAAACTATCTGATAGAGGACAAGCAAATTCAAAAGTCACATTTTACGGGTTATTGGTGAAATATATTTATTTTAAATAAAATAAAATCTTTTTCTTTTTCTTTCAGCTGCTCCTCATAGGGGTCACCAAAGTGGATACTCTACCTCCATCTCATCCCATCCCTTGCATTCTCCTCCGTCACATCAACACTCTGCATATCCTCCTTCAACACATCCAGAAACCTTCAGTCTCTCTTCCTCCTGCCTTGCAGCTCCATATTCAACATCTTTTGCTCAAGATATACGATTTGCCTTCTCTGTACTTTTCAATCAAGACTTTCAAAGCAAACGTCACATCTGTAGCGTTCTCTCTCAACATGACAGCGTACTGCTGTTCACTGATTGCCACCTCTCTTCTTAACCTGACTTTAACAACTCTTTCCCAGGTCTTCATGGTATGTTTCATCAGCTTTATCCCTCTATACTTATTTCATCACCTTTGTTCTTGAAAATCAGTGCCAGTACATGTTCCCTTTTCAATAGATAATTCCATACCTCCACAGGTTCATCATCTTTATCAACCATGTTTCCTCTTTTTGTCCTTTTCATACCTGACTGGCATTTTCTGATTCACTCTCTTTTCTCTCCCCTCTCTTTCATATTCATTTTGCCTTCACTCATTGGTACATTTCCATCCTTGGGTTAATCATTCTCGCCTGCTGCACATCCTTTCCAGCTTGATCCTAGTGTTCAGTTTCACATACAATTCACTATAAGCTGTGCCTTTTGGATGCATCAGCAGGGATGATGAGACAGAGTACCGGGCTGTGGTCGACTCCTTTGTCACGTGGTGTGAGCAGAATCATCTGCAGCTCAACGTGGCAAAGACCAAGGAACTGATCGTGGACTTCAGGAAGACCAGGAAACACTTGACCCCTGTTTCAATCCAGGGGGTCAGTGTTGACATTGTGGAGGACTATAAATACCTTGGAGTACACATGGACAATAAACTGGACTGGGCTAAAAACACCACAGCACTTTACAGGAAGGGCCAGAGTTGTCTCTATTTTTTGAGGCGACTGAGGTCCTTCAACATCTGCCAGAAAATGCTCAGGATTTTCTATGAGTCTGTTGTGGCCAGTGCGATACTCTATGCTGTTGCATGCTGGGGGAGCAGGCTGAGGGTCGCAGATGCCAACAGACTCAATAAACTAATCCGTAAGGCCAGTAATGTTGTGGGGATGGAGCTGGACTCCCTCAAGGTGGTGTCGGAGAGGCGGATGCTGTCCAAGATAAAAACAATGTTGGACAACACCTCCCACCCACTCCATGACATGCTGGTCAGTCACAGGAGCACAAGGTGTCTTACCCATCATAGGTTCCACAGCCCTCTACACTTTCTAAACTTATGCTCTATCTTATATACCATTTGTAAGTTATGCTAAGTTGGGAGTAATACTTCTTTATTGTATTTATTTTATTTATTGTCTTTATTTCTCTGTATTTTATTTTGTTTGTTGTCCTGGTTGGTCAGGGGTAACATCAGTAATACCAACACTGAATTAGCACTGAACTCCTCCTGTGGTTTTCCTGCTGCTAAAAACCTAAAAACGAAAACAGCAACAAAAAAAATAGACTGTGAGAAAAAGCTGTTTCCTTCCATGCAGTGTTTACCTCTGTCAAATTCTCCTCTCCAGCACATTCGATTTTTTATTTATATTTATTAAAAATTAAAACATACCGGAAAAAGATACATTTCTTGCAACATTTTCTACTTTTGACTCACTTCCATGCTCACAAGACTCAACAGATGAATAAATACTGTATAGTAAGCTATACAAGCCACAATTAAATAGATTATGGGTCAACAGTGAGCTTAGTCTTCATGTGACCATGGCCAGAGTTGTAAAAACCTTTCAGTCAAACAAAGAGAATCACATCTTAAAAGTACTTAAATTAAACCTGATTTGAAATTAGCTGCTGTGCACTTCGAGGTTGTCGTTTTGTAAAGTGTAGCCCACTTGCAGGAATGTGACCACAAGCATGTTTATCTTTTTCTCTGTCTTTTTTAGGAGACAGTCTTTGCACTGTGAGTTCAACCCCAACACCGAGTTTTCCTATAAAATCCACAGGGATCCGAGCGAGAACATTTGGTCCCATTGACCTGAACTGTGGTGTGTGCCATCATGCACCACTCACAGCACATTAAAAATTGAGTACGTGACAATTTTCTAGCTGTTTTTGGGCTTCCAGTCAACACTGGTCTAACCGACCCTACACACTTCAAAATATTAGCCTTTACATCACTTTTGGATAGACGTTGCATCTTACTCCTTTGGAAATCTTCAAAGCCACCTTCAGTTTCTTTTTGGTTTAGAGATGTGATGTCATTTCTTAAATTGCAAAAGATAGGCCTCGTGGCGAAGGGCAAATACAGAGAATTTTATCATATCTGGGGCCCCTTCGTAGACTATTGCAAGTCATTAAACGCTCTACCAGCTGATTAATATCATATCCCCCCCCCCCCTTTTTTTGTGTGTGTGTGTGTGTGTGTGTGTGTGTGTGTGTGTGTGTGTGTGTGTGTGTGTGTGTGTGTGTGTGTGTGTTTTGGGGTTTGTTGTTTGTTTTGGGTTTCTTATTAGGTTTTGTTATGTTTGTTTGTTTTTTCAATTTTATTTAAGCGTGTGTGGGTGTGCCTGTATTATCGTATCTGTTCATGTAAGAAAAACTAAAAAAATATGTGAGGGGAACAGATTGTATTGTCATTGTAAACTAATGTACACTTGTCTCTCAATAAAAATATGAAAAAAAAATTGAGTACGTTTTTTTTTTTATCAGACCAACACAAAGGTTGCTCACCAACAGTCATACCTGCCAAATTTGGTTCCCTGCAACTACACTGTTGGCCCCAAGTGCATTGCAAAAGCTCAGCAGTAAGCAATGCAGCCTCAGAGGGATATAACCATGAAGGGGACAGTGCTGTTAAAGTCAGGTTTAGAATTCAATTCAGTTTTATTTATATAGCATCAAATCACCGAGAGAGTCACCTCAAGGTGCTTTATATTGTACAGTATCTACAAAACAAGTTTTTACTTGAATGGATGGTTGGACTTCAATTTAATTTTATTTATATAGCACCAAATATCAACAACAGTCAAGGTGCTTATATTGTAAGATAAAGACCCTACAATTATACACGGAAAACCACAACATTCAGATACCCACTAACAGCAGGCACTTGATGACAGTGGGAAGGAAAAACTCCCTGCAGAACCAGATTCAGGGAGGGGCAGCCGTTTGGAGGTGACGGGAGGAAGACAGGACAAAGTCACATACAGGGAGTGCAGAATTATTAGGCAAGTTGTATTTTTGAGGAATAATTTTATTATTGAACAACAACCATGTTCTCAATGAACCCAAAAAACTCATTAATATCAAAGCTGAATGTTTTTGGACGTAGTTTTTAGTTTGTTTTTAGTTTTAGCTATTTTAGGGGGATATCTGTGTGTGCAGGTGACTATTACTGTGCATAATTATTAGGCAACTTAACAAAAACAAATATATACCCATTTCAATTATTTATTTTTACCAGTGAAACCAATATAACATCTCCACATTCACAAATATACATTTCTGACATTCAAAAACAAAACAAAAACAAATCAGCGACCAATATAGCCACCTTTCTTTGCAAGGACACTCAAAAGCCTGCCATCCATGGATTCTGTCAGTGTTTTGATCTGTTCACCATCAACCTTGCGTGCAGCAGCAACCACAGCCTCCCAGACACTGTTCAGAGAGGTGTACTGTTTTCCCTCCTTGTAAATCTCACATTTGATGATGGACCACAGGTTCTCAATGGGGTTCAGATCAGGTGAACAAGGAGGCCATGTCATTAGTTTTTCTTCTTTTATACCCTTTCTTGCCAGCCACACTGTGGAGTACTTGGACGCGTGTGATGGAGCATTGTCCTGCATGAAAATCATGTTTTTCTTGAAGGATGCAGACTTCTTCCTGTACCACTGCTTGAAGAAGGTGTCTTCCAGAAACTGGCAGTAGGACTGGGAGTTGAGCTTGACTCCATCCTCAACCCGAAAAGGCCCCACAAGCTCATCTTTGATGATACCAGCCCAAACCAGTACTCCACCTCCACCTCGCTGGCGTCTGAGTCGGACTGGAGCTCTCTGCCCTTTACCAGTCCAGCCATGGGCCCATCCATCTGGCACATCAAGACTCACTCTCATTTGGAGTAAGACAACATGCATGAAGAGGATGATGTGGACAAAATACTCATTTGCCTAATAATTCTGCACTCCCTGTAGTGGAGGAGAGATAAAGATTAATAATGATTACATGCAGAGTGGTGTATAAACACACTATTTTGTTTACACCTGTAAAGTGCTATTTTTTTTTCTAAATGTCATCTTTCAGCTTTTTTCCACAAATAAAAACTGTGCGCAAAAGACCCGCAAACTCTATGTTTTCCAGTGTCCTTAATGTCTACTTGTCCTTGATTAACTGTGACATCATCCAACCTATTCATAAGAGCCAAGACAAAACAGCACAATTCATCTCGAACTCCTGCATTACCCATCATTTGCAGACGGACATTTAGTCAGGGATGTATCAGACCTCTTCACTTACCATACTTTGTCAGCGAGTATATCATATAACAACTTTCTATTTCTGTGCAGAACCTTGTTTTGTACAGTAAGTGGAGCTGTCCATTGCCCGCAACCCTCTTCACTCTCGTCTCTGCCATCGGTGGTTCAGCTGTTGTTTCTCATTATAAAAACCACCTTATTGTGTTTCCTATTATCCCAAGCTGCTCCGAGCAACCAGTATACTCTGTGCATCGAGGGTGTGAGTGTGTCTGTACAGTAGCTGCCAAATGGAGTCTTCATTTGCCTCCAACCTTCTCTCTCTCTCTCACTCTACTCAGGTGTTTGTCTCTTCTGTCCCCTCATTATAAAGCCACATCACCCCCATCTAACCCCTTTCTCCTTTACATCTCTCTCTCTCCTTTCTCCTTCATCCTCTTCATTCCCTCTCCTTCCACTCATCTCTCACCCTCCTTTTTCTCTCCCCCCCTCCCTCCCCCCCCCCCTTCTCTTTACCTTTCTCTGACTCATTATCCAACAGCTTGAAGCAACCAGTCAGCCATATGTGAGTGAAAACTGCCACCTCACACTGTTAGCTTGTATTATATCGAGCCTTCTCTCTGCCTTTAACTTTGCCCGAAACCTTTGGCTATTTCTGTTCTTTTTAACAGTCAAACTAATTAACCGAGCAGCTCGCAGCCAGTTTCCAGCCGTGTGAATCTATCTCACAATTCTAGCTGGTTTTAAACTCGTGTTTGTGTGAAAATCCTTTCTCTATTATCCTTTTTTCTCCTTCTCAGTGTAGCCAATTAGTGAACAAAATCACCATCAATCTGGCTCACCGAAACCGTTGGCCACAAATCATAGGTGCCATTTTAAATTCATATGTCTCAAAGTAGTAAATTAAAATGATTATCTATCATTTAACAATGGAGCAAATGACTGCAGTGTGAAAGTTATTCGTTGTGGCACTCCCACAGAGAATTCTTTCCTTCTCTACCTTCGCAGCAGGTAGCAACTGGTGAGAGATCACAGTGAGACATTTAATGGTTTAAACATTTGGTATAAAGCAAAACCAGAGCCAAAAACAGTAAAAAATAAATAAATAAAAATCCTGGATTTGCATCTGTGAAGTCGTAAGAAAAAGTGCACAGAAAAAGTCTGCTTTAGCTGTTGGACAGATGTCCTCCCTTCTGACTCTAGAATACTTTGGTATGCAGAGGAGCTCATGGTCGACTCAATCACTGCAAGGTGACGTCCTGTGGATACAATGCAAGCTTTAATCATCAGCGCTCCGCCACCGTGCTTAACAGTTGGTATGAGGTGTTTGTGCTGATAGGCAAACATCTCTACTTTGTTCTCATCTGTCCAAAGAACATCATTGCATTATCAAATCAAATCAAATCACTTTTTTTGTTATTGTTTTGTTATTTGTTATTTTTGTTTGTCATTATGTGGTTTGTTCAGACACAACTTTGCAAACCTAAGCTGTGCTGGCATGTTCTTTTTAGAGAGAAAAGTGGGTTGTTCTGGTTCACCTTCAGTACCTTCAGTACGTTTTTAGTCTTTTTCTAACTGTACTGTCATTATCGCTACCTTTAACAAGTTAACTGAGGGCTGTATAGTCTGAGATGTTGCATTTGGGTTTTTTGCTGCTTCTCTGAGCATTGGGCGTTTACATCTTCAGTTATGCAGAAAATGTTACAGTTCAAACCAGAAAACCTAGATCACCAAGGATGTCCAGACCCTCCCTGTGAACAGTGCCTCTGTATTCAGGTTCAGAGACAGGACCTGGGACAGGGCTGACTTGAAAGTACACATCAGGAAGGCCTAAAAGGACTATAAGAGGATAACTGAAGACCACTTTGCTGACAATGCCCTCAGGTGGGCTTGGCATGGTACACAGAACATCATTAACCACAAGGAAAGCATTCCCACAGTCACCAACGTGGACACCACACAGGCAGAGGTGCTGAACCGCTTCTTACACTTTGAGTTTAAAAGACCCAACTCAGACACTCCATCCACCCACTTACTGCACACCCATAATCATTAAGTACTTTGAGAGGCTGGTATCAAATGACATCAAATCAGTATTCCACTGACTCTTGATCCACACTCATATTATGCCAACAAAGTGAAAAGACCCACAAAGGATGCCATCGCCACAGCTCTGCATTATCCCTTGAACTATCGGGAACATAGTATAAACTATGTGAGGTTGTTTTTATGTTGACTACAGCTCAGCATTTAACACAATCATCCCAGAGAGATGATCAGGAAGCTGTCTGACATTGGCCTCTCCTCTTATACCTGCTGCTGGGCCAAAGACCTTCTCACCAACCAAGTTTGACTCCCATCTCTCTTCCACCCTCACTATCAGCACTGGCTCCCCAGAGCACTGTGACTGACTGCCCCTCAGTCCATCCCACTAATGCCATTATTTAGTTTGCTGACAACACCACACTGGTGAGATTCATAAATTCATATTTATAATGCAATGACAATAAAGAAAGTCTAAATCTAAATTTGCTTCAGTTTCCCCTCCTGGGAAAACCGTGCTATTGTGTTAATGCACAGCTGAATAAACCAGACCAGCAAAACACCAAAACCTCCACTTTTGCAGAGATGACTACACTTTCTGATGTACATTTGATTAGCAGCACCTGGGTGTATTAGCTTAGGTTTTTGTATTTTATTTTTTCACAATACTGCAAAGGATGTTAGATGTCAAGCTATAAAGGCTTTTTTAGGGTCCCAGTTGGTTAATCAACATTTTATTTTATTTATTTTTTTATTTTTTTATTTTGCTAATGCACTATAATTATTTATGTACTGGAAAAGACAGTTTAAACAGATCTTGATCCATAGTTGATGAGAAAACAGAAATGCATCAGTGATTGTTTGACTCAGATATGAGAGATCTGTCCGCTGACAGAGTCACTCAAGTGAAACTGTCTTGCATCTCACTGCCACTCAGGTTAACAAGATGATTCTATTTCTTAAGCAAGCAAGTCAGCAGTCTTTGCAAAAGTCCTCTCCACAACGATGACAACGCTGTAATTCACTTCCTGTGTCCCAGAGGGTCAAGCGTGACTTGATCCAATCAGAAATCATGCCAATTAGACGCCTCAACTGGCACTTAATTACCACTCTGAAGAGGCTGATGGGCCATTAATTAGGAGGACATTAACAGGACTGATTGTTCATTAACAGCAGAGCATATTAGAGAAGATAAGACCCGATGTTGTAATGGACTCTGGTTGGGGAGGAGAGAAAGGCTGACGTTGCCTCCAATGGAATTAGGTGACCTGCTACGGTGGTCAACTCTGGGATAATAATGTTAGCAATGGCTATTTAAGGGAAATACCACTTAATTTTAATATTGGGACTATATCATTCATATTGCTGAGGTCTGTGTTAGTGCATATTCCCATCTCATAGATATAGGAGACACATTAACCCAACAAGTACTTGCAAGGCACTGGAGGTGGCTAATTACTTCAGGCTGTAAAGCTGTCACAAACACAACAGACCAGGAAAACATGAAGATGAATCAGAACAGTGGAGACATTAGATTTCTGTCAGAGCTGAGGAGGCATATTGTACACTGAAGATATGGGGAGTAGGGGTCCAAAGAAGGATGTTTGGGCCACAAAGTGAATCAGAAGATAATGTAAGGCATATATTATTTCAAACACAAAATAAGAGAAAATGGAAGAGGGGTTTATTCATCAAAGCTAATGATCAGTACCAGGCTAGATCAGTAACTTGCTGCTATTGTAAGTGTACATTATATATGACTAAAAGAATATAACCAAAATTAATTGTTTGTTAAGTTCTATTTACCCACAACTTGCTTTTTGTTCCCCCCCCCCCCCCCCCCCCCATAAATCAAATAGGTGTTAGCCTCTTCAATGCAAACCACAAGTGACTTTTGCAAACTTCTAGGGTTCAAAGCAATGACATAGATGTTTACTACTACCCATATGTCCCTGCCCGTTGGTACCAGAGGTTGGCAGCAGGTCGCTCACCTGTGTCTCTGCCTGTGTGACGGAGACTTTAATCAACACATATATTTGATTTGATTTGCCATTAAAATATGAACTGGCTACCACACCTTTTGTGTTGGCTGAATATCAGTACTCCTGGACTAGGATGTTCCCTCTGATTTGTTAAAGGGCAAGAAACACAAAAAACTCATCAGCTCAAAGTGGCAAACATCAGTATGGCACAAGACTTTGTAATCTAGAGAAAGAAAATGAAAAATCAATCCTACATTCTGTTTAAGTTAAAGAAGAAGACGTAAAGTAACTCACAGATGTTCTTAACCACGCATATCATGCTCTACCCACCAGGGGGCGTATTGATGCAGTGACATTAACGGTTTGATTTCGTTTGTCCTGATCTATCTTGGCCCGGTCTGTGTCAGTCCGCTGTAGAGGTTCCCTGGGGAAGGAATGTTCTAACATTTCTGACTCTTCATTTCACGCTTCATTTACCACCACAGTCTCCTAAAACACTAACTGTGGTGCATCTGTGTGTGTGTGTGTGTGTGTGTGTGTGTGTGTGTGTGTGTGTGTGTGTGTGTGTGTGTGTGTGTGTGTGTGTGTGTGTGTGTGTACTTGAGCTTGTTCTTTCTCTCCTTTTAAATACTCTTTGTCTTTCTCTTACTGTACATATGCAAACACACACACACCCATACGTACACACCATACATAAATATATATGGATGGACACACACTTTAAAGGGTAAATTTTAATTAGTGAATGAGAAACCAGCTTAGAGGAGCTGGAGTCAATAGGTACTGTGTTGTTCTCCAAGGGCAAGCAGAGCATAAGACAGAATGGGCCAGAGTTCTCTTTAATGCGCACTGATATTGATGGTTGAGAGGTTTAAACACACATTACACACAAATGCACACCCACTAAGTCTGTAACTGTTGTTTTACTTCTAAAGTGAATGCAATTATCTCTTTCCTCTCTCTGCGGTGTATCCAGTGTGTATGGCTATGGCTCGGAGACATGCAATAAAAGTGTGTCTCAGAATGTGTGTGTGTGTGTGTGTGTGTGTGTGTGTGTGTGTGTGTGTGTGTGTGTGTGTGTGTGTGTGTGTGTGTGTGTGTGTGTGCGCGAGAGAGAGAGAAGGGAGAGTTTTTATATTGGAGACACTGTATCTCATAAAGCCTCTGCAGTATCAATATCAGCTTCTTTCATACAGCCACAAAATAGAGAATTTTGCAGCTAAACGTTACTTTTTACTTTGAGTTAGTTTTTGCTACACGGAAACAATAACTGTGAGCGTACTGCTCCCATTTATGGATTCATTTGTATAGATCTGAGTGCATAATTGTGTGATAAAATCTTTGCACCCTTTGGAGAAACCGAATATTTCAGTACAGGCAAATCCTTCTGAGATAATTTTTCCAATTTGGCAGCAGAAATTTGCACAGTTTGGCTCAGACAGTGAACTGCCTTTTGGAGCTGAGCTGGTGGTAAAACATCAGATTTGGGACACAGGTTTGAAATTACACACACACACACCTGAAAGCAGACAAATCTAGCCTTGATGTGTAATAGCTTTTAAGCACAGTGAGGCATTGAGTTGTGTCACCAGAAGCAGTGTGAATGGATGGACACTATCATTACAAGCAAACACACACACACCACGCTTGGTTGGTATGAATAGATGGTCTGTCTCGGATTTGTGAGATTGGTTCCATCTGTTGTAGAGAAGGTTGTGGGGTCACACCCCGCCTATTACCTTTTTCTCTGTCCAATGACACTTTATTCACCCGACTATAGGTTTGGCAGTGTTCGATGGATGGAGCTAATCTGAGAAGGAGAAAGATGGGGAGGAGGGCAAGTAAAAGTAGATACAATATGGATGAAAGTTACACATACAAACAGGACTGAGCCAGAGCCTTTCGATATAGGCAGTGCTTGCTAAGATTGAGAGAGAAAGAACAGCAGAAGGCATATCAATCAGAAACCCAAGAAGATTCGGCAGAGGAGAAAGAAGACGGGAAAGAAGTTGAGGAGAGATAGGAGCAGACAGGACACCAAAATGAAGAGGAGGAGAAGGACGGAGAGGAGACGGCGAATGTGGCCCACTGAAGGACAATCATTGTCTATCAGCATGAAGAATTGCCTTTCTTTCTGTCCCTTATGCCCACATGTGAGCGCACATACACACAGAGGGGAGCAAGCTGACCTGTGAGGGAGCACTGATTGAATCTTCAGTGGGATTAACAGGGATTTAGCCCAGTGTAATGATATCTGAACGAGTTGATTAGCTATCTGATGACACTGTCGTTTGACCTCTGCAGCACAAGAACACCTGGTAACTCATTGCATTCACTGAGGCTGCATTCAAACAAGGGGGTGAAAAATTGCTACCGTGGGCCTCCTTGAGGCAGCCATCAGGGCTTCTTCTTAGCTAAATGAACCATGAAACTGTGTCACTGTGTGGGCAGCCACAGCATGATCAGCTATGGTTAAAAATCTGTTTTCCCATGGTCTGTCCCTCTTAGGACAGTGCCAAATCACACAAGCAGTGGCAAAGGGCAAAGGCTTCCCAAGAAGGCGAATAAAATCCCCCCAAAAAACAAAAGAAATTTTGGTAATGATAAAAGGAATGCGCTGATGAGTGCTACTGCTGTCTGCCTAGCCTGTTCTCATTCTCAGGACATGAAATATTGCCGTTTTACTGACCACAGATATAAACAAGGTGTCCTTTGGTGTCAGCTCCATAACACACCAGGTTTATGGCAGCAGTGAGAAGGGTCTCATTCCCAGCTCATCCCATATGTCAACTTGAAAAGGACCCTTTGGCATCACATTTAAAAGCATTGTGTAAGCTTTCAATGTGGAGGTCTAAATTATGATATTCAAAGTCATTTTTGGTCCTAACAGCTAACCAGCAAGGAAAATCGAAAGACAGTCCTGACTGAGAAACTTGTGACTTATTGCACCGGCACACCTAGAAATGTCCACCGTAGATTTTATTGCTCTTCGAAAGAGGACCATCATCTCTCTTTGTCCAATGCTGAGCAGCCAGTGCATCCAGGCACTGAATACTGTCTGTATATGTCTGCAACAGTAGTGGCATCTGACAGAACGGCAGAACTTAAGTTCACCAGTTAGCACATTATATCTGTTTATTCTTCCAAGACCAAAGCAAAGATGAAAAAATGTTCGTTTGGTTCTGATTATTATATGTGTGCTTATAGACACTAAACACTGACCCGTGAATCATTCGAGCATTAAAAAATTGACTTTTCTACTAGTACCTCATATGGTACTTTTCTATTCTACCTGAGCACTAAAAGGCTTGTGATACGACATGCTTAATTCACACAAGCACTTTTTTCCCTGTGCTCTTAAGCACTTTCTAACATTCACACTCAGAACCAGGCATCAGAAAGCAACTAACCTAACCAAAGATATTTGAGCTACAGCCACTTCAAGGGATGCATCAGTGTTGTGTCTACACATAACAGAAAATTTAGCAAAGAACCAACTTTAATTCCTCGCTTTGTTGTTAGCAGACGGTCACAAAAACCTAGTTTATTCCTATTTTTTACATTTAATGTATGAAAAATTCTAATAATAATACTGTTTGTTATAAAATGTTATAAAATATTATATAAAACAGCATTTTTGCACCAATAAGGTAATTTGCAAAGAGCTGTTAGCTGAAAACCTGGGATATCTCTGCATGGTGTCCAATATGGCCTTAAAGAAATTTGAGGAAATTGGACAAGTGGGGCAGATGAGCAGTATCAGAAAGCTATATTGCTGAGCAACAGGCGGGAAAATTCTCCATCATTATCCACAAGTTGTTATGTGAAAGACTAATAATCAGTTAATAATGCAGATCCATACATATGCAATAATACTAAGTGCAATAATCCTTTCTGTCATCGTTGTATTTTTACTCAGTTGTATATAGTATTTGTATTTGTATTCTATTTTTATCTTATTGTATATTTATTTTATTTTATTCTACTGTATATAGTATTTTTATTTTATTCTATTCTGTACAGTTGTGTACTGTATTTATTCTTATTGTATTCTAATTTTTGCCTCATAACTTTTGCACTGTCCACTCCTGCTGTGACAAAACAAATTTCCCACGTGTGGGACTAATAAAGGTTATCTTATCTTATCTTATCTTATCTTATCTTAGAATGTAAAAGATGTTTTAAAAGATGAGCACAGTAAATTACAAAATGAGAAGGATTTTGTAATCAGTAAGATGTGAAACTGGTGACTGAAACTATAACCTCATCATGAACGGTTTTTTATTGTCTCCCTGATTTCCAAATGTCTTTTTAGACCACAGTTCGTGCCTCCTAACCAGAAACAATGTAGTACATGTTAGCTTTATTTTTAGCTATGTCCATCTTTTTATACAATCTATACTTGATACGTGGGCATTTAAGAGTTTCACTGCATTTCAGATACATTCTTTTCACATTAAATCATCATCCCGAGGACAAAAAAGAGCTTCTATATATAATCTCAACAAGATCAAAAAGAGCGACTCTAGAACTGGAAGCCGTCTTCTTAGTGAAGAAAATCCATAAACAGACAAGAGAAATTAAATATTGCATTTACAGGAATGGTCCACAGGCAGCTTCATTTTCTGGTGTGTGTTGAACGCCAGCTGTGATGGAAAAAGAGGCCGTCCGCAGAGAGTTTGTCTGTCATCACCAGTCAGATCTTTCCAATCTGTTGTTTAGAACTTGATTTGGATTCAGTGGCACTACTCACATCTCTAACAGTGTGGTTACGTGAAGATTGAAACTAGAATTTAAGGACATTGGGAACGTCGCCCTTTTTAAGATCTATCCACATGTGATCAGCGTGAGAGCTGATTTCTAGAAGATACAAAAAAAATCAAAGCTATATTTTTCTTTAGTTGTTTTATCTCTGTAATTTTTTAGTACTTCAGCTCTACTAAATTATTTTGTCTGGAGAGAAGCTGTGGAATCAAAATGAATTATTTTCATCTTGAAATTTTCCAATAACAGTTGATCACTGTTATCGGCATGATATTTACCTTCATGCTGAATCTACTGTGAAACTGATATCCAATATAAACATTGTGCTTCAACAATAATTCAGGTGTTGAAGTAGCATCAAACGGATACAGACTGCTAAGTCTTTGTTTACAGGGAGTAAAAAAGTTCACTCTGCTACTTTTGCTGTTCCAATAGGTCAGAAACATAAATATGAAAGTTTCCCTGCTGACTCGGCAGGAGCTGAAGTTTGTCTATTGATCAGCCTACCAGAGCTGCTAGTCCATTTTTCTGACCTGGCATTTGAGACTAGCTCTCTTGAATTTTTCTTACATACTTTAAGATTGCAGATGAATAATGTAACATGACCGCTATCATTAGAGTTTTCCCTGTCTGTTGTGAAGGGCTTGCCCATGTGTCCACATAGTTCTGAGGGCTCCTCTCTGAATGTGAGAGCACAGGTGAAGCCAGTGAAGCTGTGAATCTGATCTGGTAATAAGTTCTGCAAACCTGGACATATGCGGTAACAACTATGTATCCGCTGAAGAGTTAAATGTCCCAAATGATGCTTTCCTTGCTTCATGTCCTGTTTACGTTCAATAGGCCCAATAACGTAGGCGAAAAGCTGCCCTGTAAAAAAAATTCCATGTGCTGGATGTGAAATAAATAAGTACAGCTCCACCACCACTAAAATGTGACACTGAAAAAAAACTGAGACAAACTGGATGAAAATAGACATAAAGATGATTTTAGATCATAGAGTGTGTCTCCACAGGGTATCAGAAACTTTCAGAAAACTGCAAAAGTTCAGCGAGGGAAGTACTAGAAAACAAAACCGACAGAGAAGTCACTCATTGACTTCAGCCGGTGTGTGTGTGTTCTCCAAAAACGCACATTTTATGCAGTGCAGCAGGTGCCAAATCCTCCATCAAAGCGAGATGAGCCTTTTTAGGCACATCACAATCAATTTCTTAATGACGGTTATTATATGATTGAGCTGTAGTCCTCGATTGCTTACATCCTTTGCCATGCCCATACTGAAATTAGTGATAATTATCATCAGCCTGTTTAAATCAGTGTGCTCGTGTTTATTAAAGTCTTATTACATGCTTTAAGGTAATTATGGATTCTGTCTGCATGGCGGTCAGTGTAAGCTTTCACTCTGTTGTGTCTTTATTAGCCCAACTATAGCAGAAGTATTTCTAATTTTTCCTTATACTCTTCTTAAACTTGAATTTATGACGACCTCTCAGATGGTAGTGTTTATCCTCCACCACCACAGTGGCTGAATAAGTTCTCCTGCCGCAGTTCGACTTAACGAAGCCAAGGTTTTGCTCAGAAATGGACACCCTGCTGTGACATCCATGACTCATCATGGGACACAGACTTGGCAGAAAGGGCAGAGCTCTGGCGCACCCAAGTGGAGATGAACTGTGACTGCAAAGACAAGTGCACCACAAAACCTGCTGGTTTCCATTTCTGTTGCGTGAGATACGCTCACTTATGCATGCATATGTCACAAATATTCATATATAAGTCATGCAAAAAAGCCTCACATAGCATGTTTGAGGCCTTCTATAAATCCTAACTCTAAGCACAACATAATACTGTGTAGCTTCTGGCATGTGAGCGCAGCAAAGAGGGCCCGAAATGTAAATGCACACACGCATGGAGACACTCTGCTGGGCTGTGTGCTTGGGTAGTAGAAAGCTCTGATGACGTTCATTAATCACGGTGTTGAGGTTTTGATGCCACAGCAGGAACGGCTCATGGATAAACTATACTGCCTTCATCAGCTTCACTCCAGCCCAGAGCTGGAAGAACACTCAGCCACGAGTAAGACGAGTCTTTTGCAGAAGGACTGAAGCATTGTGTTTGTTTTTCTGGAACATACCACCCAGTGTGATAGTGTTATTGGTGTTTTAGCTGCTGTTAAACAGCAATGGTGATCTTACGAGAAATAATATATGCTTTATATACAGGTTTTAGCTGAACAGGCAGTAGTGGGATCCGTTTATCTGTATAGAATAGATATCAGCTTGTCCTTCATTGATAACACATGGCTTATTGTTTGTATTGGGCTTCAAGACTGAAGGGAGGATACAGGGTAAAGTGTAATTACACATCTTGAGCAAATTTTTTAAAAAAAAAATTAAATTTAAAAATCAAGGAGGAACTGAAGGAAATTATTTAGATTGTTGCACCTGTTTCGCTGTCTCAACAGGTTGGACTCACAGCTTAGTGGTTCTTGTCGTATTCACGTATCCTTATTTGTGCTGTTTAGCCTGTATTTTTATTATTTGCATAATAGGAATCCCTCTCATGAGAAACACAACAGAATTTGTTCTTTAATTTTTCATAAAGCACCATGAAATATCTTATGAAAATGATTGTGGCTGCCTGCCAAGTGCGATTTCTAACTCAGGTAGAGGGGTAAATTGTACGTAAAATGCTGCTTGTGGAACCAACGCTATATTTTTGTAAATGATGCGTGAAATTAAGTCCATCTGATGATTTGCTGCTTATAAAAATATTGATTACACCTTTTTGGCTTCATCTCTCTTTGACTGTGTGACTATCCAAGATGTAAATGAAGATGTAAATTTACACACATTTCATTTACGAGAGCGCGGGTGGAAAAGAGACTCAAACTTTAGTACCACATTCAAGCTAGTTTTAATAGGCACATTATGAAAAGTAACTGAGTCAATGAAAAAGATGGGGGGAAAAAAACAGGTTAAACATTGCTCTTCTACTCTTCATTTCCACCAATGAAAGCACAGATCATTATAACAAAGTGGAACACAGAAACTTGAGTGTAAACAGTTACTACAGCAGGGAGGAAGGAGGAAGAAGGGAGACGTAATGGGAACATAACATTTACATTTGAGGAGATTTTTTTTTAACGAATAAGCAGAAGCACATCCTGTTGCTGACTTCTGAATGAACTTTTCCCACTGGCATATTTACAATGTAACATCCAGCTACTGACAGAAACATGCCTCATAAAAAGAATAAGCAATTGCCCAACACAATCTTTCTAGATGAAAGGAAAATCAATTTTGTTTAATTGATTTTGTCACATAGTAACAATTAAGATGTAGCTCACCCTGCTACTAACAACGGTGCAAACGGTTAGCTACAGTCAGCTTTTGATCTCCAGCAACTGTCTAGACTACCTGCTCTCCTCGCTGGCCTGACAGCTTCCTACGCTGACATGAGGTGAGTTCAGGTTTGAACCTGTTTTAGCTTTGAAGCCTTGCTCGACTGTCAGGGCACAATGCACGTTGCCTTTCGAAGAGCGAGATAGCCTGTAACAACATCAGTGGGCAGGAGACGGATGTAGGAGAACTCCTCAGAAGATGTGAAGCGCAGCTTTGTCTGTGGGTCTGTGTAGTTTGCCTGAGGAAAGACAAGAGAGATTACTCAGTGTGTTCTTTGTACAAGACTTGGCTAAAGTAATACTGTCCAACTTAAAACATTTTTTTTAGCAGAACGGTTACTCACAGGGAGTCCAGAGATGTCTGAGTATTTCTTGGCTGGTTTTAGGGATGGCGGAGCATCAATGTTGTAGTCTACAAACACAAAAGGGTCATAAGATGAACTACAAATTTGAAATGTACTGTTATCTGCACTATTTTCACAGAAAAGTGGCTTTTAAAGTCTCATCAGTCTCATTACTAATGCAGCAATTCTCAAACTACTGCATTAAAGATGAGAGTCGCTGCAGGTGGGATGCAGATGACTAGAGCAAAATACAGAGCAAATCTTTGTTGGACAAAACAAATCCTTTTTTTGGGGGGGGGGGGGGGTAAGTGGTAATTTGTGCTTTTGCTTTAAAATGGCAAATCATTCTCTTTTTATTTAAAATGTCAGCTTTGTTAGTCACATTTTAAATACAAAAAAATGTGTTTTGGTATTAATTCACCACCATTTAATAAAATGGAAATGGAGCTGGAATTGTTTATAGCTGACAAATGCAAAAATGACTCCAGTTAAAAGAAGAAACTCACAGTTGGGATCATTGAGCTTCCAGGGTAAGGTACGCTCCAATGCCAGAATCTGTTTGAGGTTCTTCCAGGTCCGGTTCTTTTTGCCTGCTGCTGCTCCGCCAATTCCCGAATGCTGCCAAGATTAGAAAAGCGGAGGGAAAAAAGAAGGAGAATAAAAATTTAAGGAGAAACAAAGGAACAGGATGAACTCAGATTCATGCAGACATATGCACCCACCATGAATGTGTGGTCTTTAAATGGTGGAGGCTTTACAGTGGACTCTGTGATGGTGCTGGTTGGACCGCTGTCCGCCGATCCCACGGCCTTCACCTCAGCCACCGTCTCTACTGTTGTCATCTGATAAGACACAACAGTTAGATATACAGCAAACATGTTTGACTTAATTCACATGTTCAACATGTTATGCATAAATGGCAAAAGTTGGCTATACCCAGCTTAGACTGAAACCTCAGGTGCTTACAACAAGAAAAATAGTTTACAATCATACCTGAGCAGGAGTAACAATGCAAAAGAGAATTTGTTTTTTTAAAAAGAAAATACAAAATACAAACATAATCTATGACAAAAAAAAATTATATCAGGAATGTCTCAAAATCATTTTTACACAACTAAAACAAATGAATAAATCCAAAAGTCTAAAAAACTTTAATTCACTGAGAGTTGTTAAACATCAAATTTACTAGAAATGCACTAGTTGATTGGCCAGGGCCCAGGACTGGATGATTTCCAGTGGTTAAGGCCCTTTTCGATGACTGATCAACCTCCCACATGACCAGTTGTGAGCCATGCGTGCACACACAGACACACACACACAAACTCTCTCAGCCACACAATGACATGTCGTTAGCGTGGAAGCTCCTCACTGTGATCGAGGACATGAAGATCACCAAAGTTAACCACAGGGGGACTAGTATGAAAATCCTCATAACAACAAACCTAATAACAGGTGTCAAAGCTCAGAGCCTTGGTATGTGCAAAAGACCAAATCAAGTATGAGCAAAATATAAAAAAATGAGAGAGGAAAGAGAAAACGGATGATGTCCTATTGCCTGGTAAACATGCTGGAAAATAAGAAAAGTACATAACACTGGTTTTGTCACATAAATCTGTTGCAGCCGCTTTCTTTGGTAAACTAAAATCTGTCAGGTAAAGCTTGGTCTGCATCAGCTCATTTTCCTGTTAATCATCTGTACCCGTTTCCAGCAGCAAAGCACTTTATTTTTCGTTGTGTGAGTGAGAGAAGATCCTGTAGCTTGCTGCCGTTTGGGGCAACTATAAACTTTAATCACTTCTCTTATTGTGAAAATAATATTTAGAAGAAAAGAAGACTTTAGTTTACATGTGCAGTCAATTATAGTTCTGAGAAGGAAAATCGGAGGTCACAATTTAAAAATTGGCAATCCGAGTCGGTGCATTTCTGCCTTTGAAGTTTGATCGTGCTGATTGTTGGTTTGTTTGTTTTTTTATGGACATATTTTTTATTATTACCTAACTCTTGGTGCGAGTTTTTGATAATGACAAAAAGACGTTGCAACACACCTGAGGTGTTTTACTGTGCCTCGGTTAGCTTTTACCTGTGCCTGGGTTGTTGCTGTAGTAACCACTGGCTGCCCTTTCTTCTTCTTGCTGCTGTTCCCGGTGATCTGCTGAGTGGCTGAAACAGCGGGACTGCCGGGACGTTTCTTCCCACGGAAAGCGGCGGTGCTGGCGGCTGGCGGGGGAGTCTTGACGGTTATAGGGATCTGAGTTGCCATAGGTGGTGATTCTGGAGCAAAGTACCTATAATATATAATTATAAACGTTGTTTTCTCCCTCGGCACTTAGCATGAGCCAACCACTATCCTGATCGTAAACAGCGTTTCACCCGGATGTGGAATCAATTCATTTCCGCCTACGTAAGCCGCTAAATAGTTGACATTAATATTTATTGATGATTATAAACTATACTGTGTTAACCACTAATTGTAAAAACATAACATATATATGTTATTAAAATTATATAAATAATATACAAATAAATATATATATTTATGTTACCTCCACCCTCCACATCTTCTTGAGCTCTTCTGTGAGCCCTTAGTACTTTTCCATCTCCTGGTGTTCCTTCTTCCTAAGGTTCCTCACGTCAAGTCAACTCAAAATTTATTTCTATAGCACATTTAAAAGACTAGTGTACATCAAAGTCCTTCACTATAAAACCGCAATGTGGGCAGAACAAGGAACAAATAGTTAAAATTACATTACATGGTGTAGTGCAGGCTGAATGAAAGTCAAACTAATTTGCATCGAAAGTGAACAGGTGAATGATTGAATTGATTCCGATGTACGGATATCAACTGGGAGATTATTCCAGAGTCTAGGGGCAGCAATGGCAAAAGCACGGTCACCTCTGGTTTTTAAACGAGAACTTGGTCGCATTAGGAGCAGTTGGCTGGAGGATCTAAGTGCTCTCTTTGGGTTGTACAGATCAAGGAGATCAGTTAGGTACCTAGGGGCCAGGTTATTCAGAATTTTAAAAGTGAGCAGAAGGATTTTGAAATCAATGCGATTCCTGGTGGCATAGCTACGTTTATCACTACGACTGTCTTCTTCTGCTTGTCCACCACTACTATATCTGGTTTGTTCGCCATCACCATTTTGTCCATCTGTATCTGGAACTCCCACAGGATCTTACCTCGGTCTCAGCTATCTTAGCTAGAACTTAGAACTTAGACTTCAAACTTTTTTTAATTGTCATTGTGCAGTTTCTGGCACAGCGAACTTGGATAACAGGACCACAAAGGTGCGAAAGTAAAGAAAACAATATACAAAGAAGAAGAAGCAATATATATGTATATGTGAGTAAACTATATACATGGTGTATGTGTAGAAACATTGAAACAGAAACATTGTGGGACTGTATACAAGGGGTCTGTGGTCATTTAGGATGGGGATGGTAATTCCACTGAGAAGGGGTGTCTCCCATTTTTACCTCGGGACTTCCAGGTCTACTCGGCACAGATGTTCTTGTATACTATCCCGGCCACTTGGTTCTGGCGTTCCAGTATGCCGTGCCTGCTATTTCTTGCACCCTGCTGTTATGTGCTGGATTGTCTCAGGGGCATTTTTACACAGCCTGCCTGGGTCTTGCCTGATCGTACTTAGGGCTTGTTCCTGTGCTGCCATGATTAGCGCTTCTGTGCTGTCTTTCAGTCCAGCTGTGTTTAGCGACTGGTAGGATTTCTGGATGTCAGCCACTTCCTTCATCTGCTCGTGGTACATACCGTGCAGGGTCTTGTCCTTCCACGATGGTTCTTCTCCTTGCTCCTATTCTTTCTTGGGTTTCTGCTGATTGAGGTATCCACTAAGCACACGGCCTGTTGTGGCCGTCTTCCTGATGTACCCATGGATGTTTGTTGGATAGTGGTTCTGACACGCACTAGTCCTCTATGCCCTTTCTTTCTCTTATCATACAATTTCAGGGTGCTGGATTTGGGGTGAAACCATGGCCAGAAGCTTCCTTGACTTGATGTCACTGGCTTCTATCTCCTCCTTTGGCCAGCTTATCATCCCAGAAGGGTACCTGATTATCGGCAGGACATAGGTGTTAATGCCTTAATCTTGTTCTTTCCATTCCAGAACTTGCCTGACCCACTGCACGTATTTGGTGGTTCCGGCTTTTCTAGCAGCTTCTTCATGGTTCCCATTTGCCTGTAAGTTTCGCAGACCTCAATGTCTGCAATGTTGCCTATTGATAGTGCAATCCCCTCAGTTCTGACTACCTTTCTTCTCTTTGTTACCATCCGACTGCACTTCTCAAACCCCAATGACATTCCAATGTTGCTGCTGTACATCCTAGTGGTGTCGATGAGTGAATCAGTGTGTCGTTCATTCCTGGCAAACAGCTTGATGCCGTCCATGTAGGTGCCTGATAGTTGCTCCATTCCATAGTTTGTATCCTTAACCACTCGTGTCAATGATCTCACTGAGCTGGTTCAGAACAGAACAGAATATGCAGAACAGCAGAGGGGACGTGTCTTTGGTAGATCAATTGGCTTGAAGTTGGCCTCTAGTGTTGTTCACCACATCCCCATTGAGTTCCTGATGAAGGCTGTTGGGGTTCCTTTGATCTTGTATAGTTCTTTTATATATTTATTAACTCCAAAGCTGTCTAACTAATGTTTCCCCTTTTAAACATTGTAAGAGCCACTTTGCATTCAGTTGAGCAGCCACAGGTCCTGTATCTTTTTGCAGCGTCCTTGTTCTTTAATAATGTAGTTGTGCAAGATTTTGCATTTGTTTGTTCCCCTGAAAGCCTGTGTTCAAAAAATGTTTGCATTCTACAAGTACAACCACTGGATATAAGGTCACTGGTGACTCAGAGGCTCTTTCTGAAATGCATGGCCTCTGAAATAAGAACATGTATTACTTGAAAATATGTGAAGTTCCCATATAATCAACACTGACTTTTAGAGGATGGAAAAATGACAGTGTTCCCCTTGCTGTGGCCTACCTTCCATATATTCCACAGAAGGACTTTAAACGAATAATAAAACAAGCAGATTTTACTGTGACAACATCATAGAGCCACTGAAGCTGACGCTGAGAGGAGAGATTGATTCCACCAAGAACATTAAAAGCCTACAGATTTTATGGTCACGCTGCTAATCCCGAGGGGAAATATAGTGTGGCCACACTTCTGTACATGGACATGAAAACGACACAACAAGAGAACTGGAGTCTCATAAACCACTCACCAGGTCCTTGCTGTGTGTAGTTACAGTATTTATTGCTTCACCAGTGAGCTGCCCTAATGGATGACATCAAGCTTCAATCAGTATGAAGCTCCAGCATTTACTCCATTTAACCTGTGAGCCTCATCAAACTCTTTTATCATTTTGCATTGTAATAATTCAGTTCACATGTATTTTTGAAATTATGTAGAAAGGATTCTGGAATCATGAAACAAAATTTCTCATTTACTCAGAAAGTGTAATAGTTTTTAAAAAGCTATGGATCTGACGGGGGGGGGGGAACCGAGACTGTAAGGTTCTCTGAATTAAGAATTTCAGTTTAATATTGTGCTTTCTGTGTTAGCCCTGTCATAGGCTGGCAACCTATCCCCCTGCCCTGTCAAGCTGCAGGTTCTAGCACCCCTGTGATTCTGTACTGGGAGAACAGATACCATGGATGGATGGATGGATGGATGCCTGCAAATTAGTAGAGACTCTGTTAGTCTCCGCTAAGTATAAGTATGAATCAGCCTATTTTATAAGATGGAAAAATGATAATGTGTCCCTTTTTGGGCCTTCTCTAAATTCAACTTAATTCCTTTGAAGGATTTTAAAATATTGCTCATTATTTTCAACCCTGTACTAAAAAGAGCAGTAGTAAATTATTAATATTGAACATTTTAATGTTAAACATTACAACTATTATCACAAAGGGATGTCAGTACTGTTGTCAGTGTTCTTCTTGAATGTAAGTTAACATATCCACTGTATCTGAAAGAAGCCAAGAAACAGAATGCGTTATTATTTGATTGTTAGACTTGACTCTCCTAAAACCAATACCACCTTCAATATAGCTGTCAGTAGGCTTAGCAGTGACAGAAAAAATCCTGTCAGTGGAACATTGCTGCCACCATGTGTTGTTCAGGAGGTACCACACAACTGGAGGCAAACCATAAAGAATCCCTATAAAAAGGGGTTATACTGAGTGAAAATACATACTGAAGGGCGGCCAGGTGCCCAGTATACGTGGGACTGTACAGCATCTTTAATCATTGTGCCCCTTTGCACTCATTGAAACAATGACCCTCATTTTTATTAGCTCTAACTTGCAAAAATACATTTATGAGTTGCATCCGAAACTCAACGGCTATTATCGCACAACAGTTGCTGAAATAACAGCTAATAGTTATTGAATTATTGAATTAGAACCAAGGAATACACAAATGCACAAAGACACATGTACATACTTGTACATGTGTACGTAAGACCTTTAATGCAAATTTTAGGCTTTCTTGAATACTTCCTGTGGTTTCTTAGTGAAAGAGTTGGGAAAATTGCATTCAGATAAAATGCAGTACATTTGTTAAACCTTTAACTTGTATAATTTTGTTGTTTTGGGTTTTTTTAAGTTAGAGATTGGAGATTTTTCAGAATAGCTCTCAGCAATAGTAACATGTCCTATATTGCACCACATAAATAGTCTGTGGCCCACATTCAGTTTGTTGGTATCCAGTCACCCTATTTAAGGAAAGTTTCTTTTTTAGATTCTCAGTAGACTCAAATAATAATGCTGCAAAGGGTTACAGTGAGTTTTTCGTGACCTTGTTTCATTTTACTTTGGAGGCTTTGATTACACTATACAAACTCGTAATCTTTCCACACTCAGATGTTTTATTCTCTATTTGAGCTCCAGATATGTTCGTACAAATTTCCAAAGACAACAGTATTTCTTTCTTTCTTTTCTCTTTTTGGCAATAAGATTACATGAACTGTGGGACTAGACTTTCTCTTATTTCCTAAGAAATCCATAGTACTGCTTGCTTAACTTTTTCCTTCCTGCAAAGATTTCTGCACCAGCTTACAGCCTCTTATCTTGAGTCATAAGGTTCTGTGCTGCTATCTGCTCTCATTCTACAAATTACATACAAACATATAGGCTGATGTCTGTACAGATTATCAGGCATCTCAGTCATGGTATGTCCACAAGAGCTAGGTCAACCGCAACTGCTTTAGATCTCCAAGCAATCTAAGCCCATTTGCTCTTTATCATATAATGTGGTTTCCAGGCATTCTCCCTTGTGAAATGAAGCACTAACTGCTTGCAACCCCGTCACAGTATTCCACTGAAATTCCACAAGAAAGGAAATATATTTATGCAGCGGTTAAAGAAATCCAAAAATGTAATCGCCTTTACTTCCCATACATTTCATTGCCCCTCACATGTGCCTATCCAAGTGAGCATGGTAAAATAATAATAAATTTCTACTGAACAGTCAAGGGCACAATTTGACCCAACTCATTCAAGCAATTCTTATGAAATTTAGTTTATCACTATATGCTTATCATTCAGGGAGAATACACTGGGACATTGGGAACACTACATCAATGTTATTCACTTCACCTGATGGTGCTTTTAATTATGTTGCTGTTCAGTGTGTGTCTGCAGCCTGAACTGGTCTACAGTAATCTACTTGTTGATCAGAGCATTATGCCATGCCTTGGGAAGTACATGCTTGTGCTCTTGTCATTCAGTCACTGTGTTTTACACAAACACCTTTGAGGGGGAAGTGCCTCCAGCAAATCCATCATTCTGTGCTGGCCCACCAGGGAAGAACCTGTCAGCATTTAGCCAGCTTACACAACAAAGATCTACCACATCCAAATTCAACTCGGTGCCCTCCGAGCTGCTGGGAAGACCTTGATGAACTCAAGCTGTGTGTATGTATTTTAGACACACACAGAGGAAGACTGCTGCTGCTCAGCTACTTTTCTTTCCCCGTCCTCACTGTGACTGGAGGACGAGGCTCACCAGGGAAATGCTGATTCAGAAGGTCTTTCCAAATGCCTCATTCATTTTTCAGTACTGAGACACTGCTGCTGCCAGCTACATCAATAAAGTATATCTAGAGACTCTACTTAAGCTCAATTGCAAACATATATGAATGTTTTATGGCTCAAGTTATGAGATGTAGCTGTGGGGCACTGGACCTGCACAAGCTACTTCTAATGAACACATCACCTGCTGTATTTGGTCAAACAGTCGTCTGGAGCAGCAGGGCAGAACCACCAACATCAAAGTAAAAGATTTGGCACCAGCTGTCAAGCGTACAGCCTAAACTCACCTGGGTGCCACACAGAGCTCTTCTTTTCAACAAGGAAAGCTGTTTTCTGTTGCTCTCAAGTATCCTGTTGCTAAAAAAAAAACGAGAAAAAACAAAAGCTTTTATTGGGGATTTTCTGGTGGAAAAATGCACACATGCTGTGAGCAATTTTATAGAACGTTGTGTAAGCCAGTGAGGTAGCTCTCTGCTCTAGTGGCTCTGTGTGGTATGGGAGGCAAACATGTAAGCCGCAACCTGAAGCAAAACTTATTGATCTATGTAAGCAGGCCATTGACTGGTGCTGGGTGTGTGTCAATGTCTCTAATGGGAATGGATAGCGTTTGTGTGTGTTTGAGCACAAGCAGGCCTGTACGCCTGCCTGGATCCTTCCTAGCTTATGTGCATTTGTATATATTTGATTATCACTTAGATATGAATCAGCGCACGTGTTGAAGCAAAAAAAAAATGTACAGTTGAAAAAAAGGCTGCTTTAACCATCATAAGATCCGCAAGATCACCGGCAACCTGTTGTAAAGGTAAAGGTAGGTTTTGTTTATGTTTACATCTAACTTTTAATGGATTTTTACCATTTGGCATACACAAATGGAAATCATATAAGAGAATAACTCTAAGAACCAAAATGCATGACTTAAGACTTAACTTAAAAGATAACATCTTCTACTTTGTGAAATGATGCTGGGTTAGGATACAATAATCAATGCATATGCAGAATCTCCAAAACTGGCCAATGTTGACTGTGGTATCAGTAGAAAGATGAATAAAACAAAACAAAACCACCCCCTTTCCCCCTTATTTATACTTTGTATTGCATAAACAAATGCTTGCATTGCATTTAGTGTCATTCTAAGAGGTGCATCAGTGATATTTTAGCAGGTGACATTCTCCTTTCCTACTCCAAGGTTTGAGTTTAAAACAGCAGTGTCGTCCCCCCCCCAATCCCACAGGCTTTAAGCTGGGGTTTTTTTGTTGGTTTATTTGCATCTCATGCTGATTCAGGCTATTTATCTGTTTGTTTTGTTTTGTTTTTTGGGTTTTTGGTTTTGTTTTGGGGTTTTTTTTGGGGGGGGGGGGGGGGGGTTGCACATGTGAGATTTAAATATAGAAAAGAAAAAATAACAAGATTGTAGGAACTTTTTGTAAATGCATAATGACTAACACAAGATGGCAAGCTTGTCCGGGGAAAATGCAAATAGGTTGAGCATGTGTGTGTGTGTATCACATATTTAATCATTCACTGTGCTCAATGCTGCTTTTTGAATACACCGTGCATGTCCTGACCTAGAAGTGCAGCTGTATTGCTATTCACATCTCATCAAGTCGAGGCAGAGTGTTTTCTGTCTGTGCAGGTAGAGCGATGACTCATAAAAATGAGACTCGGCTCCTCGCTGACTTCATTAAGTCCAACAGGAGTTTGGCACCCGTGCTGACACAAACCAATTTGCATGTGCAACCCTGAGAGAGTGGACCAACACCATATCTTGCACAACATATGTTGACCGCGGTGTATCTTTCAAAATTACACCCGTGTCTGCTTTGCCAATGTGAAACAGAATTTACCGTTGTAGGCAATGTGCGAGCAATAAATTGGTATGAGTTGAAGAAAATGAACTCACTGAGGCAGACAGCTAGCTCTGCCCAGCACTGGAAATGGTGTGAGCGCTCCCAACTGCTTCTCTTGTTCTGGTAATAAATTGTGACAAAAAAGGTTATGTTTTCAGTCAAGGCATCTAAACACTCTTGATGGAGCAGGTAATGGTGAGCAATACTGTTGACATCTTATTTATAGCTTCTTGTAACTGAGCGTGTCCCATTTCTCCCTTTTCCTTTTGCCAGAAAAGAAGCGCCCATTCACCTTTCTCTGCTTTTCCTTCTTTTTTCTGTGCAGCTTTTTATCCTCTCTATATAGCAATACATGAAAAGCCATTAGCTGGATCTGAGGTCTCACTGGATTGATGGTATGTGTGCAAGTAGTGGCCTATAAAAACAAGCTGAGGTAGCCCTCTTTTAAAATTACCTATTAGTGCTTCCCATCAGTTCATGACCAATTTGTTGTTTATTCCTATGTATTCATATAAAACTGTATATTTTATTAAAACTGTGACAGAAAGGATGAAAAATGTGAGTAAATGGCCTGATACAATATATTGCTTTCAGCAATATTTCCCAGTTGATATTAAACTTCCCTGCATCCTCAAGACACTATTAACTAACGTCCTGATGGAAGCAGCTTCTATTATTAGGGATAGATACGTTACGGATATATACTCACTGGTCATTTTCCTAATACCTATTTGGACCCTTTTTGCCTTCAGCGCTACTTTAATTCTTTGTGGCATAGACTCAACAAGGAGCTGGAAACACTCCTGTGTGATAGCATCGCACAGCTGCTGCAGGTTTGTTGGCTGCACGTCCATGATGTTAATTTCCTGTTCCATCACATCCCAAAGGTGCTCTCCTGGATTGAGATCTGGTGACTGTGGAGCCCATTTGAGTACAGTGAACTCACCACAGTGTTCAGGAAACCAGTGGGAGAGTTTGAGCTTTGTGACATGGCTCATTATCCTGCTGGAAGCAGCAATCAGAAGATTGGTACGCTGTGGTCATAAAGGGATGGAGGCAGTCAGCAGGCTATGGTGTTTAAGAAGTGCTCAGTTGGTGCTAAGGGGTCCAAAGTGTGCCAAGAAAATATCCTCCACAGCATTATCATCGCCATTCTTGTCTGACCTCTGGCATCAACAAAGGCATTTTCACCCGGAGAAAATGACTCACTGGATGTTTTCTCTTTCACACACCATTCTCTGTAAACCCTAGAGATGGTTGCAAAATCCCAGTAGATCAGCAGTTTCTGAAACAGTCAGACCACCTCCTCTGGCACCAACAATCACGTCACGTTCAAAGTCACTTAAATCAATTATTATTCCAAACTTTCTGCAAAGCTTTAGTTGAAAACGAAGGGCTTTCTGCATCTGCTTTAGGCTTTTGAATGTCTTGAATTTGGCTTACTAAATGTAAATGAACCCACCCAGTAAAAGATTAAAGAGCTTGTGCTGATGAACTAAGGGCTATAACAGTAAGTAAGGCAGGTTTTTAACATTGCAAAGTTTCAGAATGTATTTTTTCCCCTACTGATGAAACAGCAAAAAGGGTTTGCTTTTAAATTTTGCTCACCGACTGAAACCTAACTATGTAGATTTTGCATGTTCTCCCTGTGCCTGCATGGGTTGTCTTGCAGTCTGAAGTTGATTGCCTTTTCTCTGTTTTGGTCTTGTGACAGGTTGAGATAGGATCAATTGAGTTAAAAGAGCTGTTTTTTGAAGGAAACACAGTAGCTTTCCTGACAGGTGTGTTGCTTAAAGCTTCCTTCTTTGGTTAAAATAATAATGATAATAATAATAATTTAATTGAAATTTAAAAAAAAAAAGTCCATGCCTTGCAGATTTACAATACTCAGTGCTTTCTGACTCCTGAGTTGGACATTCATTTCAAATGAGAAACAGACATTTACTTAGTTTTCTTCCTAAATATGAATATTTCCCACAAGGGAGCTGTAGGAAGGAGAGGGCCAGTTAATACCGTGTTACAAGTGTTGCAGTTCCAGAAGTTTTCACAGGAATCACCCCCTGCTCATTTATACCGCGTGGTTAATAATTATAGGCTCATTACAAGCACCATCTCACTGATCTGACTTTGGGCTTATTATTAAAATCATTATTACTATAATTATGACCTCTATAATGTTTGTTTTATAACACATCACTCACGTCACACGAGCTCCAAAATGCATCATTCACACTAACAAGTAGGTTTCAATCAATGAAAATATGCGTAAATAAATAGTGGTGATCAATGAACTGAAATTTTCTCTTTTTTGGACTGTGTAAAAATAAAAACAGGGATCAGTTACAGTATTTCTTCCGGGTTGTGATAGTCGAAGGAGGGATGAGCAGTGATGCTGCCTGTGTTTGCTCCGCACATCAGCAGCCCTGCTCCTCTCTCTCTCTTTCCCTCTCTCTCTCTCTCGCACAGACCCAGGCAGAGGTTGTACGTCCGCTCCGGGAGAGAGAGCTCACACCGCATAGCGCTACAGCCGCCTGACACCGACAGTCCTACCGCACGCTCTTTTCAAATGGATGTCTCCTCCGTTCACGCCTTTTGACACCGGAAGGTGCTCCTGTAGCTGCGTGAGAAACACCTCGTCCCTTGCTTGTTTTCTTAGGTAACTGCCTTCTCTCGACGACACAGAGAGAGCCATACTCACCCCCCTTTTCTTTCCATCGTTAGCCCGCTAAGCTAGCTAGCCCGCTAACTTAGCGGCGATACTTTGTATCGAGTCGGTATCAGTTTTCTGCCTGCGGACTCTTTGCGCCACGGCTGATTGAGGTGACCAGTCACTCTAGGTAAGGTGAAAATACTTGTTTTAACACCAATTGCAGTGATTGTTGTTTCCTCTCTTAGCCGCATAGTCATTTTTGGAGGGTTGCTTCTGCCCAGTGACCCCCCTACGGTTATCTGGTAGCAGGCAAGCAGCCGCCGTTATGGCAAAGCGGGGCTTGTTGACAGAAGCAGCCGAGCAACAGGGATGCGATGCGACTCTCCGCTTAAGGCACAGATTGCCACTTTGCTTTCAGGTGAATTAACCGGTAGATGCTGTTCCACAACCGCACCGAAACACGCCAAGTGAAGGGAAAGCTGCTTCCCTGATAACGGTGCTCATAAATACTTTTTTTCTATCCATCCCGCGTTAGCGTTCAACCGTGACTGTTGATTTGTAGCGCGAATGGGCCACTGCCGGGGTCAGTGCTATCGCACACTTGCCGCATTTGACTGCAGCGACTTGTTTCCCCCTACTAACGGTCAATTCAAATGAGTGCTAGTTATCAAGTTTTCCTGACTGCTCTGTGATCTCACCCAGTGAGATCAAAAGAAAGCGTCTGTTTAAAGTAGAGCATAATGGTTACAGTGGAATGTGTATCTGCTCTTCCTTTTGCTCTTTTCCTCCTTTCTGAACATTTTAATGCTTCATTGTTGCATCACAACCCGAAAAAGATGATGTGTAAACCCGGAATTTAACCTCTGATTGGTCTGTTGTTGTGCGCCTAATAGAGGTCAGATGACTTTAGCTGGGAAAAGAGAAGAAAACTAGCCAGTGCAAATTTGAAGAGGTTAGTCACTTTGAATGTAACGCAGTCACTAAAAAGACTTTGTAAAGGGTTACTTAAAGCATGTGGGGCCTGATGTGTGCGTGTATGTATGAGTGAAAGAAGAGAGAATGTGCGGGCATTAACAATGCTGTAATTATCTCAGAGATAAGAAAATGGATCCACTATCAATCCTGCAAGACTCGGCAGCTCTGCACAGCAGAGCTGATGAAGCTGTAGGATTGACAGGGAACCAATTAAATTAATCTGTCATGTTCCTTAAAGGGAGAGAAAAGAGGAAGCATGTATTATTTATCCCTCTCTCTCTCTCTCTCTCTCTCTCTCTCTCTCTCTCTCTCTCTCTCTCTCTCTCTCTCTCTCTCTCTCTCTGTGTGCGCGCGCGCGCGCGTGCGTGCACACACTCGTGTGGCATTGCCTGTAAGAGTGCAGATACGCTGTGTTGCTTAAGGGAAGCTGTGCGGTACCTTGTTCACTACCTGTAGCAGCGGTCCCATGGTGCAGGCGAGCTCAAGGCTTTGATCATTTTCAACAGGATTATCTGTGTGGTAGCGCTGACTACCAAATAGAAGAAGAAATAACCTGACCACATAGTGCTTGGCTTCCTTGAAATCTATATGGGAAGTTGAAGTTGTGGAATCATAACTGGGGTTTTGTGCCATGTTGAGGATCTTTGCCTCAGAGCTGGATATCTAAACTTAGGCTTGTGTTATAAGGCATGACTATCCAGCTCTGAAAGGAAATGAATCATGTTCCTCATTTCAAGGCTGTGGAGTCTGCATGATGTGTTTCCTGCCCTGTGTTGCATTGACTGTGTGTTCAGGCTGTAGCAGATTTGCATCCGTGTGTGTGTGCTTGTGTAACCATGTTTGTTATGGCTGACTTGAGAGTCTTTCAAACTGGGAACATTTTGGCCAATCTGTGGGACGTACAGCATTGGGAATATAACAAAAATAGTTTTTTAGTGAATGAGATTAATTGAGGAGGGGAAAAAGTGTGTGGGGAAAGTACGTCACTGTGGTTTTAAGTCATATAGTGAGTATGACTAAGTAATGAGTTGTGTATGTTTTTGCTGCAGGTGGATATAGTCATTGCAAAAGCATGTTTTTACAAAACATCTAAATTATAAGGGACAGTTACAAACAAAGTGTCTTAACCTTTTCCCTATTTTTAATCACAGTGAGAAATTAGTAGCTCACGTTTTCATTGGCTTTGCTGCTGAGTAAATAATCTGGAAAGTGAAGGCGAAAATCACTGCCGTCCTGTTTGCGTGTTTGCTAGTGTTTGTCATCAAGCGTGGCTGTGGCGCATTTATTACTCCGAGCTGCTCTGGAACAATAGCTCTATTCTGATCTGTGTCTCCGGAGGGAAGCAGCAGCATTCGGGGACCCTGGCGATCTGTGTGCCAGTGAGGCTTGGTTTGGGATTGGGTTTCCACAGCCACCTGGAGCTCAGAGCACAGGAATGCCATTGTTCCTACTTCCAGACTAAGACCGGATCGCACACATGCACATAAAGAGATACATGCGAGAGGACTCATACCAGCCTGCCTGTTCCCCCCCAAAACCTGGGTCACCCTGCTTTGTTACATTGGCATTACTCACATGCACAGCCACCATGACCTGGCAGTGGCTGCTGAGCGTGTGAGTGCTTTAAATATCAGTGAGCAAAATTTATTGCACTTCCACTCTTTGTGCGTTGTTCATCTTGCTTACCACCTAACATAGGCCTGCAAAGTAGGTGAGAAGTATTTAATAAAGTGTAACTAGAACTGAAGAAATTGCCCAGTTAATCATTTTGTTATTGCTTCTCACAAGTTGGCAGTCTTTTTGCCCGTCATTGCAAAATTCTGATAGCAGCTTCTCTAGTGTGCACAACTGGCAGCCAAATCTGTGTCGTCTTTGTATTTATTTATTTTAATTAACTTCTAAGATTTGCTGTGCTGCTTAGACAAAGACGAGACATCACCTCAAGGATGCCATAATGAGCATTTTTCAGTGTTTTGTCATTTTCTGCTAAAACAATAAGTCATTTAAATATGCATAATGATGGTAACCGTTTATTTGCAAGAACAAGAAATAACTGGGACACTTTAATCATATGGATGCATATTGTCATAGACAAAAGCCACTGGCGGCGACAGATTTTGTGGTATCTGTTGTAGCTTGTCAAATGTCACTTTTGCTTTCTTTAATGGAATCTCGCTCTCACATGAAAAGGACTGCACAAACATCAGCTGTCAGTGCATGAGCTGATTACTGCCTGCTTACCAACCAGCTACTCCACTAAGATGGGTTTTGTTGTTAATAATGTTGTCTGATCACACTCACATCAGACAGAATTATCTCTACCCTCTGCAGCAGTTGGTTCTGGCATTGGCAGTGCAGCTGAAAGCTCATTTTCTTGTCACAGAGCAGAGTAGAGTTGCCATAAATTGGAATAACATCACCAACTTGGAGCTATTATGTATAATATATGTTTGTTTTTTGTGGTGAAACAAGTATGGGTTTTGTTTTTGTGCTGCCAAAAATCTAAAAAGTATTTTTGAAAAATAGACGATGGTGGTCGAATTAAAGCCAGTTTGAGCATGCTACAAGATTATTTAGCCTGTATTATATCTATCCCAATATCAGAGAGAATTAGCAAAAGCCGACACGTCAACTTGATTGAGGGGGTGGATCTAAACATCTGTTCTGCTCAAAAAAGGCAAGTGTGGCCCTGTAGCTAGTTTAGCTAGATCAGATAGCAGAGACCTAAATGGCTGATCTTCAGACAAGTAAGAGAAGCTGAAAACAGAGTGTAACGAGAAGGAGAGAGAGGGGATATTGGCAGCATTTAGCAGATTTTTTTCCCTGTTTCTCAGTCCTCTAGGGTTTAGGCAGACAAGTTTAGTTTTGTGCTCTTGTGTGTGTGAATGTGTGTGCTGGTGCTTGGCTATACGTGTGTGTCCTCTGGCTCTACAGTGGGTCACTTTAGGGATAGAGTTGCATAGAAGTGGGTCAGCCAGTGCCACCGGGGAGTCTTGCCAGCTCTCTGCTCCTATTCAGCATTGAACCGACTGAAGGCCTACACAAAAAGTGTGCGTCCACATATGTAAGGATTGTTTCTGAGAATTACATGTTAGTGTGAAAATCACACCCTTCACACTCAGCGACCTTTGCTGGATCAGCCATTTACCGAACATGTTCCTTCCTCGTTTGTTGCACTTTGACTCCTCATAAATATGCTTTGGTGGAAAAAAACTGTAACTGTGAAGGCAAAAAGAGCAGCACGCCTATATGTGGCGCAGTATGTTTAAACTGCATATAGGACCTCTACAGATGATTCAGAGCCTGTCACAGCCAGAGTGTCTCAGCTGGATGGACACAGTGTTTCTGCTGGCTTAATGATAAGGAAATAGGATTTAGCCCAGCATTCAGCAGAGGTTTATTTCAACTCCTAGCTGCAGTCTCTTGTTTTCTGCTCTGGCTCTCCTTTGACAAGGAATTAATGGTCTATTTCTGTTTTCATTTCAGTTGCGTATGTAAGTCTTCACAAGGTAGCACCAAAAAACCCAAATATTTGCATAGATGAAGACTTTGTTTGTCACGGTTTGTCGGGAGTCACCCGTGACTTTTATCAAATACAAATACAAAAGCTAGTGCTACAGTAAACTCAGTGATGCTTAAAGTGTTGCAAAGTGCTTTTTTTCCGTTTTGTGTTCCCCACAAGATGCTACAAATATCCATCCAACATAGCGGCTCTGTGTAGAAGCTTTTGAACCATGTATTTATGCACAATGTGACAGTGTGCTGTGTAAATGTGTTAATGGGTGTGGTAAACTCACAAAATATGATCTGCCAACTCTGCAGTTTTTCTCTCTGCATGGTTTGTTACAGTTCATTGAGTCTGGTCTATAGTTCACAACTCTTTTTTTTTTTTTTTTGTTGCTGTTGCTGAGCAGTAGCGTTTAGTCAGTTAATTAATTAGTCAATAAAAATCAACTTAACTGACAATTACTTTTATTTATTCATAAGTGTATTTATTTTTCTGATGAGCATTCTAAACATTTACTGGTTTCATTTTCTCAAATATTCAAATAAGCTTCAAATATATTTGAAGCTTCTATTTGTTCAAATAATAATCTGTACAGTTTGAAATGTTTGAAAAAGTTTTTTATTATTGCTATTATTACAGAAATGTAACACAAAATGGCAAACTGGAAAAAGGCTGGTCAACATGTGGACCATTGTACAGCTAAAAAGCCAAAGATTTCCCTCATGACTTGGTGAAGAACAAAAAAAACCCCTGAATGTTATAATTAATTTATCAGGTATCCAGAAATACACTAATGCAGTTTCATGTCCACTGCATGCACGACTGTTTGATTTTAAGTTTGCCATACACATCAACTTAAAAGATGTCTATGTCTATGTTGTGTTCGTCTTAAGTGGCGAAAAGAGGAAGCTGGAATACTGAGGCTGAAACAAGTCGGTTTTTGGGATGTGAGCGTTTATTGGTTTTAAGAAATTGTGGCAACTTAAACGCCTAATGACAAGTGCCGGTAGCCTGCTACTGTTTGCTGCACAGACAAAGTACCTAGCTTTAAAAGTCACCTTGAAAGTCTCAGTAGAATGAGCTAATACAGCATGCAGCAGCTCAGCATAGTCACATTGAGTAACAGTATATGCTGTTATCAGCTTTGCTCTGACAATTCCCCTCTTTGTAAAAGTGTCCTATTCATGTGTGTCCGTATCTCGCTCAAAGCATCTGTTTCACTCTGAGATACTACTCGACAGAGGTAGTTTCCATGGTGACAGTCGTGCTCCTTGCCCCCCCCCCCCCCCCCCCCCCCTCCCTCCCCCTCCTTGCTCGCCATAGGAAGAAGTGGTGTACGTTCAATTGCTGCTGACTCATGGAGAAACAGTAGTGTGGTCCATAATTAGACAGACACGTCTCTTCTCTGTCTGGCTTGGAACCAGTTTGTGTCCCTTTTAATATTTTACACTCTGTTTGTTTTGCGTGTGTTTTGGCTTCTGTATTCGTCTTTCAGAGTTGTTTGTTTTGTTAGACTTTTCTGCTAAGGGAATTTTCTAGACAGTTTTCCCTGCTTGTTTTGACTGATTATGCTGTTAAAGTTAGAAAAAGATTTCTGTAAATTTGGTTTAAAAAAGTGGGACACACTGATGTAACATGATCTTCTAAAACTGTCAGGAACTTAAGGAAGCTAGCAACAGGGGTTTTTTTTCTTTTTCTGTTTATAGCGTGAATCTGATAAGTATGCACGTTTTTCCTGTAGGAACTTTACAAATTATAAACACCAGTTCTTCTTTCACAGTACACAAGTTAGACAAACAGTGCTAGCTTTTAAGTCCTTTCATGCAAATTCTCTCAGCAGTTGGAAAGTAAATTTAATTTGCTGGAGTCCTAGTGAAAAGTCCAGAGCAAGGGAGAACCACTTGGAGAAATAGTTTTGCACATGTGCAAAGTCTAATTTGAGAGAAATACCAGTGCAAACCTGAAAGCTGTAACTCCCTTTAGGGCTATCTGGCCTCTTGTGAATAAGGGAGGACTTATTTAAGTAGCTCCTTCTTCTATCAGATTAGATACTTATTTGCGACAGTATTATGACAGCACGACACAACCCACCCAGTGCTTCTAGGGCTGGGTAGGTTTTGTCAGGAAGCATCTGCTTAGCCAAGCACACATACAGTCTATGTCAGGGGTGTCAAACTCAAATACACAGTGGGCCAAAATTCAAAACTGGAACAAAGTCGTGGGCTAACGTTAATATTTATTGGAAAAAAAAATCTTCCTCCAGATATAAGAATGAATCTTTTCTTATGGACTCAAACAAGTTTTGCTGAAAAACTGAATATGGAACAAGCAAAGCTTAATACTAAACAATATATATATTAGCTGTATAATACCAGTAGGCCAGCTCTAATAGTAATTTGGTATGGCTTCGCGGGCCAAATGTAATTAGGCTGCGGGCCAAATTTGGCCCGCGGGCCAGAGTTTGACACCTATGGTCTATGTTATACACCTCAAGTCCACCACTTGGTGAGCATGTGTAGGTGGTGCACTGTAATGTAAGTTCTCAGCATGATCAAAAAACAGCCAGGCACTTGGACATCTGCATGGATGCTTGTGTTAAGTGGACTATAAAAAAACTGTACTATAATCCCTGCTTAAGTCAAAGGTGTTAACCCTGGATCCACTGAACTCGTGCATTTTCTCACTGAAATGGTTGAAAGTTCTGTCATCCAAAAACTAGCTCAGAGAATCTCTAAACATTTTTATACTTGCTGAAATTAACCAGGGAGAAAATCTGTCTTACAGTCATGAAACCCACAGCTGATGAGCTCAAAATGAAAATTGACTGAGAAAATCATTCTGACTGCTTCCAAGAGCCCGGCAGATGAGTGCGTGCACATGACTGCTACTCAAGATATCATATTTCATGTTTTACTTACATCCGAGAAAAGGCTTCAGTCTTATCGTCCACTTCTAATCAGGGTACTACATTAGAGTCAGTCCAGTGAATCTCAAGCACAAAATAGGCCTCACAGAATAAGCGTTTTAAATACTCTTGAGCAGTCTAAGAGTATTTTGTGTGTGCACGGTAGCCTAGCTAAATTGTGTATAATTGACCTCTGTGGGGATATTTGTTTTCAGCATTTAATCCAGCCTCACTGTCCTGGAGCAGCTGGCAGCTACAGTCCACTGTACAGAGTAACTCCATTTCTGTAGTCTGTGTAGTGCCTCATGGTCTGCAGTACTGGCTAAAGCAGGGCCTGTTTGTACTCGGATGACAGCTCTTAATGTGTCTTTGTTTGCAGCGCTTTGAACAGTTAAACGAAAGATCTTGTTGTGGAAAAAGTCACCCTCCTTAAATGATAGTGATTAAAAGCTTTTAGTCACTCTTATTACCTGACAACAGCAACCAATGAAACAAATAACAGTTATCTCACACTGGATGTGGGTAAAGAGGTTACAATTCAAACAAAAGTCAAACAAAATGTATAGAGATAACAGATGGATTGCCAGTGACTACAGTTGGAATACTGTAGTCACTGGCACTATTAGTTGACTGTAATTAATATTACTGTCAACTAATACTGCCAGTATTAGTATTAGTTGACTAATAACAGTATTAGTTCATACTTTAATTTCCTTCAGGAATGTAGATTACAAACGAATTGAAATTTGCTGCCAAATATGCTTGCTGTTTGAGTGTTATATAGTTAATTGCTGAGGAATCTTTTTAAAACCCTGGGGTTTTCTCTGTGTGCTTGTATATCTTGTGTAATAATGGGTGGGGGATATAATGTTTGCTTCGTGACATATGAATATGGTTATATGAGACCTCAGGCAAGCTGTTTGGTGGCAATAAAAAATACTCAAATGCTTTCGCTTTTTGAACATTTAGCCGCTAATTTTCATTGTGTTTGCCTGTAGGCTGATGTTTGTCTTGGCCAAATTATTCAAGGGCAGCACAGGTAGTAAAAATATAAACAAAGGCAGTCTGATACTGCTCTTCATATTCTTCATTTAAATGTTTTCAACTCCACTGGGAGTAAATTGTGCTTGTTCTTGGCTTAGTTTCCGCATGTTTCTACAGAAGGACACTACACTCTCAAAGGTGTGACCGCAGTGCCATTCTCAAGGTTGTATAAATAATTAATTGATGCAAATATAACTGAAGGCAACATTTGTGTCCTATATGGAAATTTGTCTGTAAGTTATTGGTAAGAGAGAGAAGCAGAGGAGGGCAGAAAGGACTGACACTGCTGTGGAAGCTCTGTGCTCTGTCTTAGCCGTGTGACAGAGTGAGCTATCTGCCTGGGGCTCACCCTCACGAAGGCACAGCTCTCCCCTCTGCGCAAACATACACAAAACTGTCCATCTCTGCCTCTTATCTAGTGTGTGCATGTGTGTGGGTCTGTGTGGTTTTTTTGTGCTAGGTCTCTGAGTGAGCTTGTTGTAGACCAGGCACACTGATAGTCATATCAACAGTTAGTCTAGGCTGATGGACTGCAGAACTACTCGTCCATTGTCCATTGTGTGTGTGTGTGTGTGTGTGTGTGTGTGTGTGTGTGTGTGTGTGTGTGTGTGTGTGTGTGTGTGTGTGTGTGTGTGTGTGTGTGTGTGTGTGTGTGTGTGTGTGTCTGTGTCTGCTAAGCTATCAGAAATTGCATTTCTACAAGCCACGAATGTCAGATGCACTGTGTTCATGTATCTTGGGAATGTGTGTGTTGCATGTGATGCAGTATAATCTGCCACAGGCTTGGATGTGGGTCACTGTGGCTGCAGCTCCACGGGTCAGAGAGAGACAGCAGCAGGGATGCTGCCTCTGTACTTGCTGCGCATGGGCTAGCCTGAAATATATTTCACAACAGTAGAAAATAAAAGAAGAACCAAGCTGCACTTGAGATCTGATTTGAGTTTTCTTTTTAACATAGCCTCAAGCAAAAATACCATGGTATTTTTAGTTGTTCAAGCCGTTTTCTGTATATTTACATGATTAAAAGTGTTACTTATGGGCACCTAAATTTCTGTGTGGTAGATTTTACAAGAATAGAGTCTACAGAGGCATACTGAGATATAAATAGAGATGAAAATTTACATGACTTCTTAATAAGGTTAGATATGAAAGAGGATGACCAGATTAGTCATGCCTGCCGCTCATAGTGGATTTCACCTGAAGTAATTAAGCCAAAGTTATTGCTGAACATTTAGAACCCACAGTGAAACTTATTGGAGGTTATGTAGTGTGACGAGGGGTGTTAGGAGTGAGTGTGTGTGTGTTTGTGTGTGGGTGGAGGGGCTATTGACCTCATGACAGAGTTGGTTAAATGAAGTATTGATACTGCTAGCTTTGTTAGTGTGTGTGTGTGTGTGTGTGTGTGTGTGTGTGTGTGTGTGTGTGTGTGTGTGTGTGTGTGTGTGTGTGTGTGTGTGTGTATGCGAGTGTGTGTTTATGTGTGTGCGCATCTGCAGAGTTGTATGTGTGTATTCAGATATATTTACCCTGTGATGGATTGTGCATTTTGCAGATGCCAATAGGCAGTAGTGTGTCATAGATCAAACAACTTGAGTTGGCCCAGTGGTGTTAAATTTGTCTGAGGATTATGAGAACAAATCATGCAAACAGACAGGCAGGTTATGCGCCAATCCTAGAGAACGATTAATAGAGAATGTCTTGGGGGCGATTGTGGCTCAAGAGTTGGGCGTTCGCCTTGTAATCGGAAGGTTGCCGGTTCAAGCCCCGGCTTGGACAGTCTCGGTCATTGTGTCCTTGGGCAAGACACTTCACCCATTGCCTACTGGTGGTGGTCAGAGGGCCCGGTGGCGCCAGTGTCCGGCAGCCTCGCCTCTGTCAGTGCGCCCCAGGGTGGCTGTGGCTACAATGTGTGTGTGAACGGGTGGATGACTGGATATGTAAAGCGCTTTGGGGTCCTTAGGGACTAGTAAAACCACTATATAAATACAGGCCATTTACCATCTTTATTTTCTTGTTTAAAAGTTGCTTTAGTGAAATTTTCACTTTATTTTGTAAAAGGTTTGCTTTTTGCTGCAGCCTGAGGCCATAGATACTGCAACCCACATCTTTACAACACAACATTGTTATCATTTTAGTGACTTTTTCACATCCTTTCAACACCCCCCCCCCCCCCCCCAAAAAAAAAGCAGGTAGTGATAGCGGATGTCTTGCTCTCCGGTTCTCTCCATCTTTTCTGTTCACCTAGTGACCGAAAGCAGAGAGCAGCAACACCTACACAGAGGCTGTGCACTGTCAGAGGAGGACATTAGAAGGGACAAAATGTCTTTGTTAACTTCCTTTCTGAGATGATTTCTTTCATGCATCTTAACCTCAGACTCTTTAGTTTATGTGTTTTCTAATTTTTGTCAGAAAGTGGTTATAAAAACATGAATGTTCGGATTTCAGTTATCGCTATTCTGGATCCGATTGTATTCATAACAGCCTTACTTCTATGGACCAAACATGCTTTTCCATGCCACCTGTGCTGTTTATATGTATGTATTGTAGAGAAGGGATCTTTTTTATGCCACCAGAACTGTTTAGTTTTCTGCTGTTTTTGTGCTGATTTGCACTTCCTTATGCTAAGAGTAAGTGAAGCCAACTGCTAAAAGAGAAGAACATTTGTGAGTGCAGTTCAGTTGTTCTCAATGCCAAAAACACAGCTGCAAAAATACAGTCAAATTGGAAGTCTGCTGCTAACATTTCCAAAAATATTTTCATCCAGTAGAGTTGTTAAAAACATGGCGTAAGGAATCAGTCAACAACATCACCAGTCCAACATCCCTGCTGTTGAATTATTTTCTACAGGGCTGCACTGTATTGTCAGGCAGAGCTTATTTTCAGAAAGAGAGAGAGAGCGAGAGAATGGATAAATGAGAGGCAACTCTCTTAATGTTAGTCATATGGTGGTTGGAAACCAAAATTATTTTGACCGTGTGCAGTCCACTTTTGATCTTGATGTCTAGGTTGCTTCGAAATGGTTGCTTTGAAGACAGGAACCAGGTCTGCAACCACTTGCAGTCAGTTGCTGTCTTCAAAGCAACTTGTGTGACAGTGTTAAACTAACGTGGCAACAAGACAGAGTCAGTTTGCTGTCAGTTTGATATTGAATGGAACTAAGTTGGCAGTTATCTGCAATCTCTTGTGATAATACAGCAGTTGTAACTGATAAATTGGCAAAAATTGCATTTCAATTGGAAATTTCGTACATTCTGCCCAAACCAAAATGAAATGAGCGCTTACCAGTCTTGATTTTATATAGGAACAGAACCACAACACAACAAGTTGGCAACTAGTTGAGTCGAGTCTGTTTCAAAGAAATGTTTCTCACAAACTGCACTTATCTAAACAGACTGCCTCACTCTTATTGTGATGTGTTAGCAGTATGTTTGCATTTTTGAAGTAGACACCAAATATTGGCAACCCATCACCAGTCTGTCCTTCAATGATTGTGATCAGTGAGTGGGGCTGCAATTGGTTTCAGGCAGGTTGTCTCTTACTAGGTTACCTGTATGCTTGCATTGCTTGCACTCCAACAGAAAAAAAAGGCAACCACTGAGTCACTAGTCATAAGGAGTTTGCCATCCTATTTTTACTCTAGTGTGACTGAATCATAAGATAGAAATGTGTTCTAAATTTCATAAAGTAATTATAAATACTTCTCATTTTTCTTTTCAAGTGTTTCCAAAGATATTTTTCCAGAAATTACAATGTAGTTGCAGTGAGTGTGGCTAAAAGCCAGCTCATGTGATAGGAAACTGCATTAAATCCACACTTTGACTAAACCACAAAAGCAGTGCATTGCAGCGCCACGTGGAATTGCTGGGAAGTCTGTCTTAGATTGGTGAATGTTGCCGGGAGCATTTGTGCACACAGCTGGGGGTGTGCATGCGCTTAAGCTTGATCCTGTTAGCACGGCGGCTGGCTAGAACAAGGGCAGGAGGGAGATAGAAACCAAGAACAAATCACAAACATGCAGATGTTACCAAGATACACAGAGATGGATGGGGAAGTTGATGATAAATCTGGCCTGTCTAATCACTCAGGACACAGAAGAGGGAAGGTAGTGTGTATCTATGCTGTGTTCTTTGTCACTACTGTTAACAGTCTTGTGGCCTGGTGCTTTGTTTCCTGCAATCTCTGCCGTCAGTAAACAGGAAGCAGATCTCTGTCTTTCTGTTACTCGCTCTGTCCTTTTCTGTCTGTCCTTTGGTTCCTCTTTCTTCCTCTTCCTACACTCGCCTTCCTCTGCAAGTGCAAGCTGTATGTGTGGAAGGAATAGGCATGTAGGTCCCAATGCACGTCATTAGTAAGGTAAGCAAAAGAGGCAAAATGGTGAGCTGTGTCATCCAGGATAAGTATGACATGTTCAGGGATGTTGGGCCAGCTGCTTCTTACCTATTTTCTCCTCACGCTATTCTTGGCATTCCTGTTTTTCCCTCCTGGGCTTCCCCGGGAAAGATGTCAGAAATGGTGAGCTACGGCTGCAATCACTTGTGATAATGTTGTTGTCATCTTTTGTTGCCTTTCCTCTAGTCCCTATTTAGCATTGATTTGGTTTTTGTGTGTGTATGGTGTGCTTCAGGCTAGGGCTGGGCGATATATCGAGTTTTTAAAAAATATCGATATATTTTCATACGAGATATAAGATGTGACAATATCGTTTATATCGATATAGTCTATGTTACGTTATAATTATACTTGTGGAGCCGCAGGTTTGCCTCTCTTTCGTCCACTTTTGTCTCTACGCAACGTTACTCGGCCTCGCCTCTCCTGCACTGAACACAACTCCCCCATAGCTTCACCTGCAGGCAATGACAAGATGAAAGCGGAAAATCTCTGTTAGCGAGTTACCGTGCGTGGGGCTGGATGGCGTCAACGTGTTAGCGAGCTAACCGCGCTAACGACATGCAGCCCAGAGGGGCTGCACGGCCTAAAATCCTTTCCTTTTCTCAAAAATCGACAGTGCGCCTTATGTATGAATTCTGGTTGTGCTTACTGACCGCGAACCGATTTTATGTGGTACACAGCGCTCAGCAATCTGTCAAAAAATGTTTTAATATGACTTTGCTAAGCTACGGAGCTGCACCGCTTGATGGATTGTCGGAGGATTACGGCTACAGAGGAGGAGCCTCGCGGAGTGATACGTACTGTGTGTGTATAAGGATGGCACCTGTTCAGAGACGTGGTGCAGCTGTGAAATCTGTCTCTTTGTTATTATGCTCAGCGTCTATTAGTTTACATTTTGACTGCACAATTGTGAGCTTTTTGTTATGCACAAAAACAACATTGTTTTCTTTTATTTATGGACCATGATTATTTAATATATGCTGATAATTTATTTTTGAGTAATATCTACGCTGTATGTAAATAAAAGTGCCCGTGTGACATCTGGGACACAGTGTGACTAAGAACTCTCTTTTTGTTCTTAACTTATGGCTTAAAAAAAAAAAAAATCGAGATATATATCTTATATCGCCATCCAGCTAAAAAATATCGAGATATGAATTTTGGGTCATATCGCCCAGCCCTACTTCAGGCCCTGTAAAGCCTTCCTTTCCCACACCACTTGAACCACGAGGTGATTGACAGAGCAAGAGGTCAAAGGGAATGCTGAAAGGATTTGGACGGAAGTTGTAGTTTGTTCAGGATTGGCACAGCACTGTTTGTTGTTGCTAAGACCAAAGATGCCATCTTTAAGCTCCCATTGTTACAGCATATGCTACAAACAGAGTCGCATATCGCACGCACGCACGCGCACACACACACACACACACACACACACACACACACACACACACACACACACACACACACACACACACACACACACACACACACACACACATTCTTCATGCTCTTACTAAGCTATCACATAGTCTAAAAGAAGAGGCCATTCTTCCTGTCTATGAGTGTCTCCCCTCTACTCTGTGACTTTCTGTGGCAGTCTGTGGAGAGAGGGGAACAGTTAGGTCTAATGCTTAGACATGGCTGGTTGATCACAGTGTGCTCACACTGAGCTTTGGGGGATTGTGAAAGACTGATTTGACTGTCTGTTAGTTTTAGCTGTACCCACACTACACTCTAAATTGTCCAGAACAAAGGTTGTTCCAGAGCTCCTCAACCTTGTTTGGCTGCAGCTGTCACACTTAAGCATGCCAGCTTTATCTTGCAAGGTGTCATGTTGGACCTTATGATATTCTCTTTCTGCAAAATGTCTTGCTTACAGAGAGAGAAGCTTTTATGCTTGCGTGCAGAAATCTCTTCATTAGTCCGCACATGAGCACCTCCTCACCTCTGCATTTGTTAGTCCGCCTGAGTCACTGGTATTTTGGATTTACGACAGGAATTACGTCGGGTCAAGCTGAATGGAAAGAGGCCTAAGTGGGAGAAGAGACTGTTACACTGAATTAATAACAGAGGGTGTTCTGTAGGGACTGAGATAGAGGCAAGAGTAGGGTGGGATGAAGACACAGCCTTTTGGCTCCTATCCTGCATTCTCTGGTTTGGTTCACAGCTGGAACAAAGAAGAAGGGAGGTGTACAAAACAAAGGAATGGCAAAGACTGCAGAAAATTCGAAATGCACAAACCTTTTGCCTCCTGATACTGATTGTGGTGTCTGTAGTAGGAGATCTGCCTTCACAAAAGCTTACCTTTGGGAGAGGAATTTCTTTTGCCAAATTCACTCATTGACATCCTTCATATATTAGTACTAAAACACCAACTTTCAACTGTACTTTAAATTTTTATGTATTTTTTATGTACATGGTGCAATTTGTTCTTTCTTTCTTTTTCTTTTTTCTTTTTTTTAGCAGGAACTCCAGCAACAGTTGAGGGAAGATGAACAATTTTAATATTTGACCAACGCGTTTCGGCTTGTGGCCTTCATCAGGGTCATCATGACCCTGATGAAGGCCACAAGCCAAAACGCGTTGCTGGAGTTCCTGCTATGTTATTTCTTTCATCCTCTCCATGCACCTTGGAAGCAGGTGAAGTTGTGCCAGAAAAAAAAAATTTTGCTGCTTTTTTTTTTTTTTTTTTTTTTTTTTTTTACAATGCATCAGCCATAATCAGATACATTTTTCCATATTTTTATGTAAGGCCTTACAGCGATAAAATTAGCTCACTGCAGTAAAACTGGCTCAGTCACATCTGGCTCATGTGCATAGCAGTGTCAGTGCTACAATATATGCAGGCCGTGTTTTGGAGTTATCTCATTTCCGAAGGTAAAAGCTGGTATGATTTTGGTGCAGCAGGAAAAAATAAATGGCTATATCCCCAAACATAAATAAAAAAGTTCCTTACTATAAGTACACATCACACCTCTTAGCATGCAACAAAGTGGACACTCACGGCATAGACTTCTCTTTCTGCTCTCTGGATTAAGTGTAAAGTGTAAAGTGTGCGTGTTAGTCCCCATAGGGAAATAGTTCCTCTTCATTTAACCCATTCACCCAGTGAAGCAGTGGGCAGCCACCAATGCAGCGCCCGGGGAGCAGTGTGTAGGGATGGTACCTTGCTCAGGGGTACCTCAGGGTAGCCGTTCAGTGGAGTCGAACCCCCGACCTTCCGATCATGGGGCCACCACTCTACCTACTGAGCTATCCCTGCCTGGATTAGGGTTCCTGTGTTGGCTTACATAATGTCAGATTTCACTGGCACAACTGTGTGTTTGCCAGTGTTTGGACGGGTCCTTGCATGCTCACTTTCTCTGCCTCATACTTCTGTCCATATGTAAGCCAAAACAATGTGCCACTATATTTTATGCCTTGTGAACAGTGTGTTTGTGTTTGTGTGTGCTTCATTTCTGAAATGGGGCATGCCTTGGTAGCAGGAGTATCTATTACGAAATCATTTTGTGGTTGTAAAGGTACAAAGTCAAGTTTACATTTGTAAAAAACAGTCATTCAAAACTTCATGAACACTGAGGCTAGTTTATTATCACGAGCGTAACAAAGGGCACTACTGCCAGACACTTTTCTCACAATATTCATTCTCTCATCATCACTGCTGTGCTTGCTGTCTGCCGTCTTGGGTTTTGTGGTTTTTGTCATCTTTTTTTCCACCCAGACATGTAGAGCTCATAAACTCGCAGAGAATGAGACAGGTAGAAAGCATTCTGACTTTAAAAAGAGCAAGAGGTTTGCACAGACAAAGACAGAGAGCGTTGCTATTTGCACTGCAGTGTTGTGTGGTCATGTGTGAGTGTGTGGTGGGTGTTCTGTAGTTTTATTTTGTCATTGTCAGGGGAATCTGATGAGTATTTTTAGAAGCTCTTGCTTGTCCTGCTTCCAATTTGCAGATGAATTACATTCCACTCAAACTTCATGGAGGCTCATTTAAATCATGTAAAGAGTGAGAAAAGAAGGGCAGACAGAGACGGCTTACGACGTATATGAGAGATAAAGTAAGAGAGAGATGAGGATTGATGACTCACCCAGAAGGAGACAGGCAGACACCTTTGGTGGCCACGACTCTTCTCATACTGAGGCATACCTGCACTGCAGCACAGCCTCCTCACACTCACTAATGCAGAAGTGTGTGGGCTGGCAGGAAGAGATTTATGGTATGGCTGCTTTTGTAATACAATTCCTCAATATACACATATATACACTGGCTGGCAATATGAGGCCCCAGTGGACCAGAATGATGACTTGGCTTTAAAGTAGGCCAAGCGCCGGATTGAAGGACACGCAGACCCGCATACACACAGGCCCACTCTGAGTCATATTCGCTCTCATCTCTGCTCTCTGTGGACTTTTCAAAAATAGCAGATTAATCCAGTGAAATGAGCAGTTCTGAGAATTCGTCAGTTGCCTATCCCTGCTTCCCTCCACCCCATCATCCCCATCATCCCTCTGTTTCCCCGCTTGCTTTTTTTTATCCTGCTGCAAAGCTGGCGGCGTCTTTGGTCATGTTTGACCTTTAGATTTCCGCTGGAAAGAGGAACGATGATTGGTTTATGACATAATAAAAAGAGATGCGGACCTTGGATGCCAATTTTTAATTGACTGAGAACTTTCCAAAGTCCACTATACTGGCACGTTTGACTGAATCTTGGCTCATTTGCATAATTTGCTGAGTGAAGTGTGTTTTTGGCTTCCTGTGGTTTTTTCATAGATCAGAAAATGTCTCCTTTCCCAGGCATTTGAAAAAATACTCTCCCTATGTACGATGCATGAATTTTGAAAACAATAAATAAATGAAGAGCTGTTTTAAAGCATTTCCTTATTCTAGTTTCAAGATTGCACAAGAGTTTCCTCTAGCCAGCATGTTTGGTGTCTTTTAACATCCTTAGCACAATAAATATTTATTCTAAATTTATTTCTCTTTTCTCTTCAAGGAGCATGTATGAGTGACGAGCAAAAGAGGAAGTGGGATCTCTGAAGCTCCGCCCCCTCTACTGGTGGAGCACCCTGCACATCTGACCAGAGACCCCTTAACTCACTTTGAAAGGTACGAATTAAGGAATGGCTACACAAAGTGATGCAACAAAGAACAGTTAACACAACCGTTTTTGTAGATAGGGTTGTTCATATTGAAACCTAAAGGGCTGAGATTTTTTTTTATTGTACTGTGTATTGAACTGGATATATTAAACAAATTTACCGGTTCATGCATATGCAACTTTTTCTTTTTTTTTCTTTTACTGACCTCAGCTCCTCTATGGTGACCCTTTCTTTGTTTTAATAAGCCAGTCTATCTTCTGGCTGAAAAATCCAATTTCTTTAACAAGAGAAGTTCAGTGGATAAAATTCAGTCTAAATATAACCTTTTAACATCGCACCCCATATGATCCTGATGTATACTACAAACTAGATTTATTCACCTACGGGCAAAATCAAAATGTGTGCTTAAACTATTTTTGAGAAATTACATGTTACATTGTCAAACATAAACCTCAGCACCCCATTAACAGCAAAGTGCCTCTTTTGATTTTGTGTGCTGACCCTTTTGATTGCAAATTAGGCACATTTGCATTCACTTTGACTCAATTCTGGTGCTCATGTTGCATTTCTGCTGCCTTTGTCAAAGAGGTTAGCAAAGTGAAAGGCTTTCCATTGGAGAGGTGGGTCTGCCTTGTTGTTGCCTGAGTGAAGCGGGAGCGGTGCATGCAATTCTTTGTAAGCTTCATGGTGGGGTCCCCATTTATTAGCCTCATTCAGCTGTGCAATCATGTAGAAAGCCCAAGTTACAGCAGCTATATTTAACGAAGAATATACATATCTACACAGATAGATACTTTATTGATCTCACAAGGGAAGCTACATTGTTACCATAGCAGGATAGAAAAAAAAGGTATAGTTTGAAATAAATAAACAAAATAGTTAAAGTGCCACAGGCTCATTGTGAGGGCAAAGTCTTTATATATACAACAGTGATTAAAAAAACCAAAAAAATAAAAATGAGGTCAAGTTAAAGAAGAGTAAAAAGAAAGAATGAGAAATGAAGATATAACAAGAATAATGGCTAGAGTATTATTACAACTGTAAAATGCATGTAGGAGAGCACTGCTTCATCCGATCTCATATCACTTATTTCTCTCATTTTTTACTATCAGTAACTCATTAATGCGTCATAGAAACAGCTTGTAACAGTTATGTAACTGTCTCGTATTGTCTTCATATTTCAGACTTTGCTATGATCTATTGTTTATGCTCTGTGTGTTGAACCCTTGAACAAATCTATGCCATTGTCACACATTATTATACTAGCACACTATTTGTATACACAAGTTTAAGTATTCTAATTAAAGTGTTGTTAAACAATTGTTGAAAAACAAAAATTAAGGGTCATAGGTACATAAGTAAGGATTGAAATCACCGATTAGTTTGTAAATTGCTCCTGTTATCAATTTTGTGCCTATAAATGTGTCAAAACTAAAAGAAAGTCCCCAAAATAGTGACGCGTGTCTTTGCAGCACGTTGCTCTCTTTATGACTATTTACTGTCTGGTGGCTATGTGTGAAAAAGGGTAACGTGCTAAATACAGAGATGAGTAAAATCTGAAAATCCAAAGGCAAAATGTGTCATATTGTGTCAGTGTGGGAAGTTAATGTTAGCAGAAGTTTCATTTGCAACACTAGATTAGTGTTATTGGCTTCTGTGGTTCCCTGTTCCCCCCTGTTGCTGACATCCAGCAATGCCCTTCTCTAAAATTTACAAAGCTTTATTATATCTGATTTGTTACCATATTTGAAAAATCCAAACTACCTTTGGCACATAACTCTGTTGGGATGTTTCTTTGATCTTATCAGCTGCTGTAACAGCAACTATAAATCAACTTTTATCAAGCTTTTTCTGTTCCAGGAAATTCAGTTAATATGAAGATTGCATTAGAGTTTTCTTAAGGAATTTTAAACGACACTTAAAGCGCTGCTGTGTTTGGTTCTAAAATGAGAATGAGAAAGTCAGAACACTGATCATCAATAATGCTAAAAATCGTAACAATGGCATAACGATGAAAAGAGGGTTGCAAAAGAACCATCAATGCAACATAATGCAAGGAATGCAATGCAACAATACAAAGTATTTTTCCTGATTCCTTGTTGTTGTTGTTTACTCTTGTATGTCTGTGTGCTTTATAATACAGATTAGAAATTGTGTAACACAACAGATACTTTAATGCAGTGAGGAATCAGAGCCTAGTTAACCTTTGATTTTTTGTTATTGTGTGTTACCTGGGGGGCAGCTAAACATATGTCTGCACATTGGTTTTTACACTGTGTATGTATGAAAATTGACCAGTAGCTCCACAAAAGTCCAAAGAATATGACAAATATATCACATATTATGTGCTGGGGAAATAGATATGCTGACATTGTACAGTCTATTAAGAAGTCATGCTTAATAGACAGCAATGCAGTTCTCTTCCAAGTAGCTTCAGATATAAACTTTAAAGACATTTTCTTTCCTTTTTTTTTGCCTAAGGTACTGTAAGACGTTTTACAGATGAAAGCAGCCACAAAATTGCGAGGTTGCACTGTAACATAGTCTTAGAAATATTAAAATTTTTCATATTTTTATATGAAAAAAAAAATCAAAGCATATTGTTAAAGTGGTTAGTAGGCAGAGAAATCCAGCTGTGCTGTCAGAGACTCGTTAATCCCTCCTGCTTGGCATGAGTTATAGTAGGAATAGCAGCAGCTGTAATAGTAGAAAAGAGCCGCAAACATACAGGGGAGACCAGACACACAAACCCACTGGGCCTAATGGTTCAGACTTTAAGTATTACAGGGTGATTAGGGAGTTTCTGTGTGAGTACGTGTTAACACCAATTAACACACAGCCTGCGATGATGTTTTAATTGTGTAAACTGTTGTATTATTTGTGCCAGCCAGTGTGATCAAAGCCTCCACTGTGTGTACCTTTGCATTTTTGCGAGGCAAGTGCAAAAAAGTTAATAGTTGTTAAAAGATCATTTACAGCATACTAACATCAAATGGACCACCAGGATGATGCAGTCATTTATGTGTTCTTAGGTGTGTTGTGATCAATTTATTTTAATACGTGTACAAAAAAAGCTCCACTCTCTTTCCAACCATCAGGGGAACACCCCTCGTGACAGTAATGCATATTGATTTTGGCCAAAAAGGCCCCAGTGATTGGAGATTGAAGTATTTAATTCCACTTTGCTTGTGAGCCAAGTTTTGCATTGGTAATCAATTTTAGCTGGGACTTTTACGCTGCCATGGGCAGTTCTCTCTGTACTCCTCTTTGTATTTTAAACTTATTTTTAGAACGTTTAACAATGTTTTATGTAAGTAGTAGGGATGAATCCTCTGCGATAATATGGGGAATACATTTTTATTGGATATAAAAGGCATCTATGTTCCTTAGTGAACACAACAACTTGACAAGAACAGGCATGTCTGACATAGAGAGCTGGATGCCAAACTCTGATTTTGTAAAAAGGAAGCTATTTCAACAAACTCCAAAAAAAAAAAATTCTTTGCAAAATATACAAGAAAACTGTTCCTGATAAACGTGGAAACTAACTTGTTATATCACTTGGGGCAAAAAGACACCACCATGTAAAACCAGGGTATGAACGTACAGGAGGAGGAGATACTATCAGGTGGTGATGTGCAGGTTGTGTTATACTTTCACTTAGAATTACAGGGAAAACTCCACCACCAGTATTTGACTTATGCTGTGTCACTACTATTACGCTCTAATGCTGCTTCTGCTTTCACCTTGTGGCGAAAGATTCACACTTTGAATAAGGTAGTTTGTCTTCAATGACAGTAGCTCATTGGAAAAGAAGGATGGAAAACGTTTTATCAGCATTTTATTTGTCCAATATTGTCAGAATGATCATTATTGTAAAATTACTTTAAATATTGTAATATGATTTTTGAGGCTGTATCACAAACCCCAATAGATAGTTTAGATAGATGCTGCAGGTCCCTCAACTAACAGAATCAGCTGTTTTTCACTGTTATCCACCTATGCGAAGATTCACAAACCAAATTTGGCTGTGATATTAATTGTTATATTTTAAGAAGAACTGTTCTGCGGTGCCTCTTCCTCGGTTCATAGGCCAGCTTTCTTGTGTCACTGGTTCTCTGTGGCTAGACTGTGTCCGCTTAGTCTGTATTTCATCAGGAACTGTTTATGTTTTGCATTTCAGACAGTTTATGCTACTCTACCAATTTATATTCATGCTTTAGGGACAATTACAAATTGCATTTGATTTACCTATTGTTCTAGATACACATTTTTTTTATCACTTTAATAATTTAGTTTACTTTGATTTGTTTTTGGAGGAGATACAAACCCAGCCTCAGGGGGTCACAAGCTAATGCACTCCTAGTGCTGGTCCCAAGCCCAGATAAATGGGAGGGTTGCTCCAGGAAATCTTTGCCAAGTCAAACATGCAGATCCATCCACTGTGACAAACCCATGGGAAATAAGGGAGCATCCAAAAATACTTTCTTTGGTTATTGAAGGCCATGTTGGTCTGAGGTTGAACAGTGTTGAGGTTTATTTCAGTAATGGTACGTTCTGACTAATACACTTCTGGGGGCTCCCCAAGGTTTAACGACTCACAGGTGTTGTCCCCTGAGAACTACATTTCTAAAGAGTGTTTTCTGCTTGCATTCCCAATGCCAGTAGGAATCCCAACATGATTAAATAGCCAGTTGGGAGTTGGCAGTTGGCATGGCTACAGCTAGGCTACAACCACAATAACAAGCCAGGGAGTACCATGATTGGAGGTGTGTCTTTGTTGTGTTTCATGGTTTAAAGTTAACAGTTGAGTTGGAAATGAGACATGCAACTGAAACCAATATAACTCAGCATTAAAAATGACTTATTTCTTTGTGTGCTAAGTTTACAGGTAGCTGTTAACTGTAGACAGAGGCTTCCTCCCTGTACTACTTACAAAAGCCAGTTAATAGATCATTTGTGCCTGCAGCTTATGTTGATCCGTGACCAAGGATTGTGTCCAAAAAATTATGCCAGATTTAATTTGCTTTGATTTTCATGTTGATGCCCCATGTAGTTTGAAGGAAGTGCTAAAGGTCTTTATGTCTTTAGAATTGTAAAAAAGGTTCCTTTGGTCCTTGTTCATTGTGACTTCAGGTGTTCTTTTTTCAGTGTTGCTAATCAGTGGGTATTACCTGGGATGTTTATTATGGACCTGCAGTTTTTTGCATGCAGAACTCTGATGGGTAGCTGACATCTAGTGATCTCTTAACAGCTGATGGTCCGTCCAAGACAGGTTTGACTTAACTTGGGAGATAGCTGAAGTTTCTGATTTTCTCCTAAATGCCAAAAATGCTTTTTGTTTCAGTGCATTCACTGCCAGATGATAGTTTACCAAAGCAGTGTTTTTAAACGCCAGGTACTGACTGCATTGGGTATTCCCTAATTTGAATTTCTATTTGTTTTCCTGGGATTTGGGCTTTTTTTCTAAGCTCATGATTTTAAATTCATTGTAGTTGACTGTCAATACTGCTGCCGGAGGCTGAAGTGCTGTTTTTGTCCCTGCTTTTTTTTTCTTCTTTCAATTTTTTCCCCTTCATTAGCCTCTTCCAATTTTTTTCCTGCTTTTATTACTGATATGAGCCCTGTTTGCTCAGGATCGGTATTACCAGCATAACTTGTCCGATTTAGAAATTACCCTTGCACATCTGTGTGGGAGGGACACCTAGCACAGGAAAAGCAAGGTCTGTGTTTAGTAGGGCTGCACGATTTTGCATAAAATGAGAATCACGATTTTTTGGCTTAGAATTGAGATCACGATTCTCTCACGATTTTCTTTTCCAGTATAAATATTTATTGCACTTATTAACTGCACATCAACTTCGTAACAGTTGAGACTGAACATAAAAACAATAAATAAACATAAAAACAACAAATGTCTCACGTTTTGTTGTTGCTGCAACATGTTGTACTGCTTGAAATTCCGTCTCCACCGTTGCTCGACACTGCGTGTATAGAGCAGGTAGTGCAACAATAGAAAAATAGTTGCGGGACAGCACTGTGTAGCGTTTGTCTAGGGTGTTGATCATTTTCCTAAATCCCTCGTTTTGCACAGTGTTGATGGGAGCCATATCTTTGGTCAGGTGATAAGTGATAGCCTCCGTAATTTCTTTGTGCCTGCGGGAGTTCGACGTGTATAGGGAGGCGCTGTATAAGGTTCCCGTTATTGATGTTTGGGTGGTTGACCGGGACGGATTTTCTCCTGTCACTTTCTCCTCATCCCTGACGTGCTCTCCGTTGGTTTTCCCCTGCTAATTCACACGGCACAGCCTCTGTATCACGTGGTATAAGGCTCCGCCCTTGTCATTTGTTGAGAAGGAAGAGGCCTTTGACATTAAGCTTGAATAATGATATGAGTCCTCAGGCTTATATGTGGGCTATTTTTTGACAAATATTGATTGAAATCTGTCTGGCCCCTCGGTGAAGACTGAACTATTTATAGGTTGTCACATAAAACTGTTGAAAGATACTATCATATATATCAGCCATTCCATCCTACTTGAGAGGTTTCATCTTGACCTTTATGTGAATGACTTTCCATGCTGTGTTTAAAGAAGCAGAAAAGAAGTCTTGATAAAATACCAAACACACGCAAAAAAGATTTTCTTTAACATTAGAAATTATGGATTAGGATTATTGACAACCTCTGCATTCCTCATGTACTGATGGTCATTCGAATAAGACTTTACGTCGACTTAATTGTTTTCAAACGTCTACCTGCTGTGCTTATTCAGAGAATGTTTTAATTTAAACCCTCTAGCAAAATGGAATCGAAAGCCTTTCTAAACATCAATAAAGCATGCAAAGATTTTACCATTGTTTTGTGGCGTACGTGCTGATTAATTAGAGTGTGTAGAGTGTAAATGTGGCCAGTAATACCGTGATTTGGTAAAAAGCCAATATGGGTTTGCTCAGGGGAATGTTTTCAATAAATAAGGCCAGGAACCAGGCATTGATAATACTGGGGGATTGACTCTGCTTACACAAGTGGCTTAGTAGTACGTGCGGTCTGATATTTCTCAGCTCTGTAGTGGGGATAAAAAAAGCCCCAGGCTCCACATCTCAGGAAAACAACCAGACTATAGAACTGTCGGGAGAATGAAACTAAACAACTGAAGCAGGGCCTGTTTCAGCTCAGCGCTGCTGTGTTTAAGCACGTCTATTGGCTTGATTTAGTTGTTGTTGTTGTGAGTGTTGTGAAATTGGAAATGTTGTGTCTGAGATGACGACAGTTAATCTTGACATCAGCTGATGTTGGGCACTCCTTTTCTGTACTCAGGTTAATCTTAATTATTAGATGGTCTGTGGAAATCATGAAATGTTCTCTAAGTGGCACCTTTTTCTTTTAGTGAGGTGACTTTCATGCTGAAATGCCGCGACGCTCACAACCATCACTGCAAAGAGAATAGCACCATTTTGATTTTGGTGTATTGATTTCTTTTAGATCGTTACTAATATCAGTATTTAGGCCAAAGCAAGGCCATTATCAATAATGCTGTTCAACCATATGTTATATATCATCTGTGACATCAACAAGGCATTTTCACCCAGAGAACTGCTGCTCACTCAATCTTTTCTCTTTTTCAGACCATTATTTGTAAACCCCACATGGTTTAGTGGGAAAATCCCAATAGATTACTGTTAAAGCAGGTATACCTAATGAAATGGCCGGTGAGTGTATATAAATAATAATAATTATTATTATTTTAAGCCCCTTTCAAAACAAAGATCACACATGAGTAAAAAACAAAAACAAAAAACAAAACAATGAACAATAATGTCCACCAAGTTAAAATCATTAAGGATTCACGTGACATGTGGAAGACAATCAGAGTGAGTAAGCCAGTTTGCGGAGCTGCTTTAAAAAACGGATTGAATAAAATAATAAAAGAGTTTTTCTAAATAAACACCTAACACTGATCATTGAGACCCATTCAAATTTAAAATATATTAGTCTGAATGAAAAAAAAATTAAAAACTGAGAAAAAATGTAGAACATAAATCGGTAATCAATCCCAGAGCCTCGCTCATAACCTATTAATAACGCAGTCCTGTCCACCTGCAGAGCAGCTGCCTGACTCCTGACATGCTACATTAATAGAAAGTTGAACCTGTTTTAGTGCCTTAGAGTTTGTAGCTCTTAGTTCAGAAACTAGTTTAGCTAACTTTGCATGTATTTTCCGCTGGAGCAGAGAGCATCTACGCAGCAAACAGGATTGAGTTGACCTCCTCTGCCCTTTTCTGACACTGTTTCCATCCCCCTTATCTATTTCCACTGATGCAGCTAAGAGCATGTCGTGATTCGACGGGGAAAATGATATCTTGACTCATGGGGGATTTTTAAGTGATGATTGAATTCTTCGAGCTCTACAGGCTCGCACTAATATTAACTAAAACACTGTCACCAATGAATCTTGTGGTTAATTAATTATAGATTGCAGCCTAAACAAATTCTTTGTGTGTGTGTGTATGTGTGTGTGTTCTGGGTTGTTCATTAAAGTGTCTTGGATTTTGCATTAGTCTGAATCATACAATGTAGCCTGTAACTCATGGTGAAGAGAGCAACATGCCAAAGAGGTACAGTGCTCGGTATGTTTTTTAAGTCCACTGTCAGATGGGCAGAGCGTGTATTTTCTCTCCCTTTTTTTTTTTGTTAACTGATGGCAGGTCTCTTTCACTCTCTCTCAGTCGTGTCCCAGTCCTTGGGTTTTTTATTTCCTCGACGGGATCAGTCTATATTCTGCAGTCAAGGTTATGATCTGGATATTAAGCGAACCCAGCTGATTTGCCTCAGGCGACTGTGTACTCCTTAGAGAAGCATGAAGACGGGGCTTCAGGCCACCGTGTTCTGTTTCTATTTCCCTCCCCTAATGTTAGCCTGAGCCTTGTTCTGCTCCAATTGAGATGCATTACGACTGTTCAGAAAGTCAGCGCTCCCATCAGCGTTGTCTTGGAAACTGTTGAGCTTATCAAGCCTATATGACCCAAGGACAACTCGTACACCTGAATAGCACCGTCTCTGGTTTTCCTCTTAAGGAAGCTTCAAAAAGGCAGCATGTTTTAGACACTTTTAGAAACAAAATACACCTGGTTGTATATTATGATTTTTAAAAAACAAAACAAAACAAAACTGCTATACAGAGGGTCCACATTTGTCGTTTAACATATTTAGCAGGACAAACTTTGTGTTTATTAGTAACACTCATCATCTCTTTCATTTGCCCTCAGTCACGTACAGTATTATCTCCCTGCCTTCCTCTGAATATTCTTTTATACATATAAACATGAAATCCCTAGAAGGGAGGATCCTCGCTCGCAGTCATAAATTCTAAAGCGAGTGAAGTGCTGGATCCTCTTGCTGAGTTTTTCCAAATGGTTGTGAGAAATAGTGGTTGTGCAATCTCTAAAGGGGGATTAAGCCTGTGGAGAAAAGGAGAGGAGGGGAAGATGAAGAGAGACACAGAGAAGGATGTGAAGGAGGAAATTGTGTTTTTGTAGGGAAGTAGTGATGGCAACCGCTATTGAAAGGAGAAAACATCACTAAGAGAGAAACGGGAGGGAGTGGGGGTGGGGCGGCTGGGAACGAGAGTGCATGATGACCAGGATGGAGGTTTAAAAGAAAGATGGAGGAAGTGCAGTATGCTAATGGCTTAATAAGAACAATGGAGAGTTGTGGGTCTGTTTAACGTCATATGAAACCAGGCTGTTTAAAAGAGACTTCAAAGAGACTAGCACCCAACATAAACTAAACTGACAGACACTCACACAGAGAGGCAGAGCCCAGAGCACCAGGGAGACCGGAGGTGTCCTCTGCCATGCCTGATTAGAAATACAGTGAGTGGAGAGGCATGGCTGAGAGACAGCAGTAAGCAGGAGTGTGTGCGTGCGCGTGCTTTTATTTAATGTATCTGTTGCTTGAAGCACTACGGTCTACATTCTCTGTGATCAAATGGCATCTCCGGAAAGAAGCTGACATCCATCCGACAGCATTTTTGACATGATGCTGTGAACAGGAATATGTAAGTTTTTCTGTGATGGAAAGCTCCGATGTTGGTGTCCTTATTCATATAAGAGCTCTGCTATGTATGTGTTGCACCAGAAACGGTGAAGAGAGAAGTATATCCAAGATTCTGCTACATTGTGTGTTTTTGTGTTGTTGTTTCATAAAGGTCAAGCAAGGCCGACGCAGTCTAGCAGCTGTCAGTGAAACAGAAAGGACGGAGATTGCAGAGCGAGTACTGAAATTCAGCCTTCCTGCTAGTCCTGGAATTTGAACAAGTTTGAGAGGACGGAAAAAAGTGAGAGAAACAGTCTGGTAAATTCCTTCAGGATATCCGGGGGAATCTGAATTTTCCAAATCGTTATTTTCCAGGAATCTACTAGGAACGATTTTATAACTGGCATGTTTTGTTTTATGATGGTTTTCAGTCCAAATTGTGACAAAAGACCAAGCTGGGTTTGAGTTTAAAGTGCATTACAGATGTGGTCGGGTCCTGCACTGTGGCTTACAGGAAAAAACAACAGAAGATAACATCAACGGTAAAGCAAATGTGAGAGCTATAAAGAGATACAATAACACATCCTATAGCATGGTGATTTTGTAAGTGCGCTCAGCTTTTTCACCAATATCGCTGCACAAACCTCTAGCACCTCTGCTGTGAACCATAACTAATGTTAGTAATGTGAACATACTGCACAGTTCAACACTCAGTACGGTAGCAGCTTTACAGAACGCAGCAACCCCTGTAGCTCTCCTTCAGTCACGCATGAGTGCAGACTGCCAGATGCCACAATGATCACCTATTAAACATTAGTTTCTTGTATAACTGTATATAAAGATGTTAGGGACAATAGCAAGACTGTATATAAAAGATAGACCTGGAGATGATTTTGAAGTCTTGGGTTTGGCATTTTGCCCATTGTGTCTTTGGCGTTTTGGAGCCAGTTAAAAGAGAATGTAATGAATGATTATGTTATTATGGTAACTAATGCTAGAAAGGTTTTTTGCATCCACACTCACATATGTGTGCTAATTAGTTTTAACATCTTACTATAATACAAAAAATCTGTGCAAACAAATTTGCCACACAGATGCATTGTAGGCCCCTTGACGAGCTTTATCCATATCAGACATCATGGTGTCATTATGTGTCCTAGCAACCACTAGGCTAAAGTGGCCCATTTTTAGCATGCAGACCTTATCTAAGCGACCATCTAAAGTATATCAGTCTGCAGAGAGCATGAACAGGTCAAACTGTACAGTAGTGTGAGTAAAACAAAACTAAAAGATTCTCACACTCTAAATGGTTCTATTTCCCGCTGTCAGAGAAGTGCGGTAAATTTGCTTTAACACCACAAACATGATCTAGAAGTCCAGTTCTGTTACTTGATTAGCTGCAGTCGATTAGCCCGTCAGTAGCCACCAGTAACTAAAGGCAGCCACTGCATTAATTATGACTTAATTAGACCCTAATGGAACATAATTTGTTGGTTATGTAAAGATTCGCTTCCTGTACACATGCTGCCTTTTCAAAGAAAAGTAACGGAGACCAAACATTTTCTTTGTACCAGATTGTAAAGATGTTTATTTCTGGTATAGCTCTGGAGGTTTTAACATCCAAAGAGCTTCACTTCCTGGTTTGAGTATTTGTTTTTTCATCCCAGGTCAGGAAGTTTCCATTTGATGACAATTAAACAGTTTTTATTTGTTATATTACCGGTAATATTTTTCTATCATTCATACAGAAATACGACATTTACATTTTTATTCACATTCACATTTTTTCTGCTGTTTAGTGGCAATATTTAAAACACAGTTATTTTTCTACGTCTTAAAGTAGTCCTTCACAAATATGATAGATTAAACAGTAATGATATACACAAAACGTATTTGTCTGAAGTGTGTTTTATGTATAAATATCTATGATTTACACATCTATGTTAAGCTCTATGTTACTAGCTTACAATATCCCACTTACTATATCCTCACAAGAGAGTTTCCCTGAACTTGCTTTTCCCCTACAGATATTAAAAACAGATGTTTAATGTTTATTTTAAAATGTTTTTATTTCTTATTTTAAAAAAAATCTTGTAATTAATATTTATTTTGTGTGTCTGATGTTATCTAACGGAGCTGCAGAAGTGATGGTCAGGAAATGTTTCTAAAGGCTGATATGAGGTGGTTTGCAATAAGTGCTTTGTTTTCTTTTATACCTTACTCAAACTGAAACTGGTCGAGTGGCTAAGTGGGAACGTATAAACTGATGTAACATGTTACATTTTAACCTTGTCAAAAGTTGGTGGTGGTGCAGCAGTTCAATAGATTTCATTGGATGTTTTTTTCTCTCCCCAGGGGGTGAGAGATCACAGTTAAGCATGTATGTGCTGGTGGATGGATGCCCTGCACCAATTTTTTTTTCTTTCGCGTGTGAACCTGAGAGATAAAATCTTGCAAAGTTACAAAACGCTGTGAAGTAGAAGACAAGCTGACAAGACCTTTTTAAATTTACGCCTCCAGTTGAGTCAGCTTTTAATCCGAGAACAGTAATTTGCCCAACTCTGCTGGAGAGTACATTAGTGATGATTATTGATAAGATTTCATCAATACCAGTGTCATTATTGATTCTGCTAATAGGCCTTATTCTTTATCTATTTGCTTATCTATTCGTTATCAATTTTCTGTGTGAGGAAAAGGCCCACAAATGTTTTATTATTTGAAACAGAAGCAGGATAAAAACGGCTTTCATGTGTGCACTGCTCTGAGTCTGATGCCATAATTTCTTACTCTGGAGCTGCATCTGATAGATTAGATATTCTAGTTCTCGAATCCCATCCCTGGACTACATATATGCACATCATATACGGAGAGTACAGCTCTAACCTGAACACTAAAACTACTTGACTCACAGGAACAGAAGTCTGAGGAAAGACAAACAGTTAAATCTTCCCTCTTGTTTTCTGCTGTACACGGCACTTTGTGCTTCCAGAATCCTATCAGGTGGAATTTAGAAACGCTGCTCTGCAGTTCTCTTATTTCCCTGGCTGCTAAGCAAACCTAAACTAAGCTAAGCTAAGCTAGCTGTGCACAAACATCGTTTTTTTCCCTCCCGGGGGCACGAGAGAAATCACCGTGGCCAAATTAATTTTCTCCCTTCTGCTTGTGCTGCTGCAACCTGAGGGATCATTGAGGCAGAGAATCAGCCAAAGAGAAGGGAGATGGTGCTGAAGGAGAGAAGGAAAGGGGAGCAGTGGAATTTTAATGTGGCTGTGTCTTGTCTCTTGCTGCCTGCCAACAAAAAGCAATTACTATCATAGCTCCCCTCTCTGCTGTGTGTGTGTGTGTGTGTGTGTGTGTGTGTGTGTGTCCGTGTGTGTGTGTGTGTGTGTGTGTGTGTGTGTGTGTGTGTGTGTGTGTGTGTGTGTCCGTGTGTGTGTGTGTTTGTGCTTACCTTTGAGTGGGTGTCTGACTGCACTTTAGAACACAGGGATTTGGTATGTTAAATGTACAAAGGGTAGATTGGCTCATATCCTGCAGGGTATTTGGGAACACTGATATACTAGATGGTTGTTGTGTAGAACTGGACAGTAGTTAGAGTGTTGTTTAGATATCGTAAAACATTGGTTTTTAAACTTTTTGTGCCCAAAGGGCAAGACAGATTTTCAAGTCACACCTGTATAACAGCCTCTGAGTGTCATCTGAGATGTCATCAGTTCTTTTGATTGCATTTTTTTGCACCACCTGGACCTACCATACAACACCTGTAATATTCTAAAAGAATGTGTCACAAGGTCCTCTGGAATGCAACTTGCCTCCAACACCTTATCAGACACGTTCCCGCAATCCAACAAACAGTTTAGCTTCCTTTGGTTCAAATCCAGCTCTCTTTTTGAAGCGGGCCAAGCGACTCTCAAAAGGGATGTTTGGTTTCCAAGTGCCTCCTTAACTTGCTTGGCATGTCAACCTTAGCCAACTTCTTCTAACAGATGACGCACGCAGGCCAGAGGGCAGGGGGTTGACACAATGAAGCTATAAGATGGCCAGCTTACAGGACACCATCTACATGCAGTTTTCATTTTTCCCTTTTGTTTAGCTGTGGGGTCCTTGGCATTGGTTAGTTGTGGCTAGCTTGCCATAAAAATGAATTCCCCCCCCCTTGCTGTCAGGTTTTGATGTGTCAAATATTTGTAATATGCACCATCTAGAAACTGTACAAACAGACTTTTCTGGGATTTTGTTTTTTAGTTTATTTTTTAGTGGATAGAATTTGTCAACACACAGGAAATTAAAAATTCATTTGTTTGTCTTTGTGCAGTTGTGTAATGCAATATTTATGTATGGTTGTCACAAAATCCCAAGGCACACTTGGACTTAGTACACTGATGTTCTTTGGCAGCCCCATTCTGGAACCACTGCCTTTAAAAAACAAAAAACAAAATCGACTCTATAAACAATTATAAACGTTCATTGTTCTTAGATTTATTGCTTTGTTTCTCCAGTAAGACAGGAGTCCGTCATTTTGAGAATCTCACTGAGTGTAGAGACGACCACTTAGAGGGGCCCTGATAAAAAGCTTGACAGATAGGAGACAGGAGTCAGGCAGACTGATGGACAGGTGGAAGTGTTTCCAGCACTCTGAGGCTCAGAGCTGCAGGAAGGCTAAACGCTGAGTGGACTGAGTAGAAAGGTGGGAAAGATATGAGAAGAGTTGCCTCCTCTACCATGCTTTCAAAGAAACCCTCTGATGGTAACTACCCCCCACTTCTCACTCTACATTTTCAGGATGCGGAGGTTCGCCTACTGTAAGGTGGTTTTGGCCACTTCTCTGGTCTGGGTGATGCTGGACATGTTCATTCTGCTCTACTTCAGCGAGTGCAACAAGTGTGATGACAAGAAGCCGAGAGGACTGCCCGGGAGAGACGGTGAGGGTGTATCACCACACAAACCCATACACAGACACATTTTTATGGCACTGTCAAGCATCAAGTTTGAAAAGCTGAATATGTATCCTCTGTAGACACCATGTCCAGACCACGAGATGGGCCTGGTGAAGGAGGGAAACCTGTGGTGATCCCTAAAGAGCAGCAGGAGAAAATGAAGGAAATGTTTAAGATCAACCAGTTCAACCTCATGGCCTCGGAGATGATTGCTCTCAATCGTTCGCTGCCTGACGTCCGCCTAGAAGGGTGAGCTGCCTCTCCCAGCAACAAGTCCTGTGTTTTGTCATGATAATAACAATAATACATCTTTTATTAGTGTTATTGTTTTTAAATGGCATGACCTATACAGTATAGCAAAATTAGGTAAACTTTAGATAGGAGATTTAAAGAAATGTCTAGTAAAAATGTCATATCTTAAAATGGAATAACATACAAAAATAAATGTAGGTTAGAAGCACCTCTGAGTATTCATTAGGAAGTTATTAAACTTTGATACTCGGAGAGCAGAGAGGGTGTGGTGCCCTCAAAGATCTCAAGGGAATTTGAACTTCCTGAAAAACAGTCAGGAGTTCCTAATTCGGTATTCATATTGTATGAAGCAGGGCCTAAATATCCTCTTTGTGTTATGTTGTGTAGTAAGTATAAACATAAATCATTATATGTTAATATTAATAACAGGAAATTGTACATGTCAAATCTATCCAGTGCCACCTAAACATCGCACAGACAGCAGAATGTTTTCCAAAGATGTATGATGTTTGGGTTTTGTTTGGGTTTTTTTGTGGTGTTCACAAAGCTTCCCACAATTCATATTATTATTTTCTTTCCAGTTTCAACCAGCTTCTGTTTTTCCTTTTTGCAAATCATTTGAAAATGGTTTTCATGGAAAAAAACATTTAAAAGACAAATGTTTTTGGAGAGCTTTCACACTGTGTTAAAACAAACTCTGCTGAGCACCATTTGTGTTGGTTTCAAAACTGCCAGTTGAGCTCTGGTGAGAATCAGTGTGCAGGATTTCATGACAGTAGATACGGTCATGTGAAAAGGAAAGTTTACACACGGCTCTGTGATTAAATGGCTTATAGGACCACCTTTAGTTGTAGTAACTGGAAGTAATCAGTTTTTCTATGACTGTATAGGTTTCTCACATCAGTGTTTAAGAATTATTGCCCACAATGTTGCTTCAGTTCATTGATGTTTGTGAGGGTTTTTTCACAGCTGTCTTAAGGCCCCACCACTGCATTTCAGTCAGGTTGAGGTCTGGACTCTGACTTGATCATTTCAGCACCATGATCCTTTTTTTAATGCTGCTCTATTGTAGATTTGTTGCTGTTTTTGGATCATTGTCCTTTAGCCTGACCCAATTTGGGACAAGTTTTATCTATCACACAGATGTCCTCACATTTAACTCTAGGTTACTCAGTGACTGCAAGGTGCCCAGGTCGGTTAAAGCAAAACAAGCCCAGCTGTGCTGATAGTTGCTGATGTGCTCTGTTTGGTTTTCAACAACATAACGTGACCATTATGGTCAAACATCTCCTCATTTGGTTTGCCTGTTGAAAAGATATTGTTCCAAAACAATTGTGTGGGTTTTTTTCTCTCAGATGCAACTTTGCAAAATTACCATATTTCCCGGACTACAAAGCGCACCTGAATATTAGCCACACAAGCTAAAATCAGGGGAAAATCCTGTTTTGTACATACATTAGCCGCACCTGACTAAAAGCCGCAGGTGTTTCAATGTTGACTTATCATATGTAAGAGAATATGCACAAAGGGAATTGTCAGGAAAGAGATGGCTGTTTGGAGACACACCCCTTTTATTAATATTTTGAAAAACAAGTTATGGGTACATATTTGCATAACTTTTTAGGTATATGTACAAGTAGCGGTAATTACAAGTAGGAAACATGTACTGTGCTTCATAAATGAGTAACAAATGTAGTACATAACAATAACCTACAGCACACCAGAAAAATAGATTCAGACTACCTTTTAGGCTCAGGTGCAGCGACACGGCTTTAACAAGAAGAAAAGTCAGTCATTCACCACCATCTTCCTGCGCACTAAAACCACCAAAGTCCTCTTCTCCAGTGTCGGATACGAACAGGCTCAGGATGCCTACGTCCTCCACTCTCCGCTTCTCTCCTTCGTTGTCACTTTCAAAACAAAAGAAATCCTCGTTGTCAGTGTCGAACACCCTCAGAAGGGCCGTGGCGGTGTCCTCCTCTTCATCATGCAGCAGTCCAGCCCTTCGAAATCCGTTGGTGATCATGGATGTTTTCACACTTTTCCACGCTGTCAGAATCCACCGGTGGAGTTGAGCATAACTTGCTTTTCGCAAGTTTATCGCCGCTCGTCATCCACGACTCCCGCTGAACGCATAGCGCTACTTTGAAGTTTGTTTTTCACGCTACTTGTACAGCACTATGTTGCCTGGCGGATGGACATGTGACCAACATACCACTCTTGAACCCCGATACTGTGTGTCTGATCACATGCCCTTCCGCCAGGCAACGTAGTGCCGTACAACAGCGGAACAAACAAAACAAATCGTCTTACGATATGACAAAAATCATGGACAATCCACAGAAAAGCCGCACCTGACTAAAAGCCGCAGGGTTCAAAGCTTGTGCAAAAAGTAGCGGCTTATAGCCCGACAATTACGGTAAGCCATGCTGCAATGTTCCCTTTAAAGAGAAGCAGCTTTCTCCTGGGAACTAAATAAGCCATACTTATTTAGTCTTTTAGTAATTGTGCTGTCATGAACTTTAACATTCAGTATGCTAACTGAGGCCTGGAGAGTCTGAGATGAAACTCTTGGGTTTTTGCCAGTTTCTCTGAGCACTGGCACAGTTTGACCTTGGGGTGAATTGGCTGGGTATCCAGTCCTGGGAACATTGTACACACCTGAATGCTCCAGATCAACAACTCGAGTTGCTCACACTCACACTTGCTGATGATCAGTTAATCAAGTGCACCCATCTGCTATTTACACTCTTAATTCCTATGGAAGCAGTGAGGGTGTACCTAGTTCTTCACAGGATTGCGTGTGAATACCTGTGAAAATGTTCTTTTTGGGACTGCATGTGGTTTTAGAGCGATTCATTCATTCAAGGCTGCTGTTAAATCCAGCTGATGGTAAAGTGCTACCAGAACAGTTTTCATTAGCACATCACACAGGGATTTTTGTCTGATTGCTCACGGTCACAAAGAAGTAAAGCAGAGCCGTGCTTGTGTTTATTATATGTGTTGTAAAACTGCTTGACATAGCCAACCTAACAGTAATTGTGTCTTAATATTGCAATCAGTGAATGAAAGCACCATTCTGAGCACCTTTATTCTGCAAGGTTTCTGTAAAGTCATGAATGAACATGTGGTGACTGTGGGCAGTCATATTTACACAATTGCTGCCCATAAATAAATCCTAAACCCTGTCACAACAGCTAAAGCATCATTTTAGTGATGTAATGTTTTTTTCAACAACACTTTTATAATATAAGTTATGTGTGTAATTCATATATCATGTGAGCAGAATTTCAATGTTGACTGTGTCTGTGTGTGAGTGCAAGCGGTTTTAGGTTGAAGGTTGTTCAGTCTTCAGACAGGCAGACGATGTGCATCCAGCCAACAGCTGAAAAGATATGTCAAGGTTAGCTCAGGGAGGTGGAAAGCAGCCCCCCACCCCACCCCCCGTCTTTTTTTTTTTTTTTGCTTCAGTAGAGGAACATGCATCAGAAATGAAGGTTTTTGGAGCGATGGAGAGGAAGACTGACTGAGAGGCGCAACAGTGACAGGAAGGGGCACATGCACAGTAGACAGGCAGGAGAGTAAGAGAACCTTGATCCGTGAAATGGGTTTTAGTCTTTGAGCGAGAGTTGATTACTAGGTGTGTTTTCACTCAGCCTTCCCCCCGTCTATCTGCTTTTCCAATTAGTAGATAAGACGGAGTCAATATCGTGCAAGGGAACGTGTGGCTGCGTGTGTGTAGGAGTGCATGCATTTGTGTCTATTTCACTGCGTATTTGTGTGTGGATCAGCAAGTTTAGGGAAACTGGCTGAATTCATCACAAATGAGGTTGTCATTAGCTGATACTTTAAAGGGGGGAAAAACTCACTTATGGTTTTTTAAGGCCCGAGCACTAACAGTGCGAAGGCCATATTGTAATTAATTTGTTGCATTATTATGTTTCTGTCAAATGAATCTGGGATTTTACTTTAATAAACTCCTCATAGTTTAATGTAGTCATCTTCATATTTGATCAGTCTTGAACTAAAGACTTTGGTCATGCTAAATTGTGAAGCTTTTGACTTTCTTTTGATTGCCGTGTCCGTGATGCAGTGGTGAGTTTTAGTCATTCAGCATTAAATTTTAATGTGTAATTCACACATAAATTGTCCAACTAGCCCCAAGCTTGACGTGATTTATAAGAGTTCATATATGACAGTATTTAACATGTTTTACACTCTGATCGAGGCAGGATCAGCGCATTAAATGTTGACCAGATAACCCTCAAAGAGTTGATGTTACGTTATTATGAGGGCTGTGAGTTTTTATTAAATGGTGGATCCGCTGGTGGCATTCCAGACTTTGATGTGCTGCCACGAGGAGCCAAAATAGTATAACTGAAATAGCTTTTGTTCAGTCTGTTCCAAACTTGACACTTAATAAGATTCAGACATCTATATCCCAATAGTCAATGATATTTTGAGCACCAGCTAGTGGGAACAGGAAATGTCAATTTTACTTTGATGAACTCCTCACAGGTTCACCATATTCACCTGAAAGGTTCTGCGAGTAAACTTCAAGTCTTCAGTTCAGCTCAGCTTTATTTCCATAGCACCAAATCACAATAGCTACATCAAGGCGCTTAAAGCCTTGATTATGCTTTAGTGTGAAGATTATGGCAGTCCACCCTAGGGCCATGGAAATTCTCCATGAATCACCTTTCGTGCAGTTTATATTTAATGGCTTTTACACGTCAGTGTGGCAAAATGGCTGTTTTGTGCCACCTACAATATTTCAGTGAAGCCACCCCAGCACCATATTTAATCTGCATTTATGTTGTTTTGTCTTAAGATAGACAAAAAGCCTGGAGCTTTGAGCCATACCTTAGGCCCAACAGGAAGTCAGGCATTTTCAATGTAACATGCAGTCTTGGCAGAATTATGACCATTTTCTTGTCTTGGACTTTAACAAACTTGTGCAAGAGATTTAATTTGATGAGCTTTATATTTTGTCAGGTCACTCTAAAGGGCACCATGTAGTCGGCCAAGGAAATGATCTGGATCTTTTTTGTGCAGCAGGCCTTATGACATCCACACGCCCCGGCCGAAGATCGCTACTTTCTGACGTTACGGTCACGCCTGTGTGTGTGTAATTCTATATGTGTCTGGGTGGATTTACAGTATGTGAAAATACTTTTCATGACCACACCTTTCAGAAAAGCTTTTTTTTTTTGGTGATGACTACATTGTTGTTTTTGTTGTTTTTTGAGAATGCAGACTTTTATTGGTGTGTGTGTGTGTAATGTTGCAACAATAATGCTGTTTAATTAAAGCCAGCGCGCACGCCCATGTTTAAATATCCCCACAATTCCCTGCTTGAAGACGCAGCCTGTAACTCATTAGCTTGCTTTGCCGTTGCCAAATGTTGCTCCGCCACCCTGACTGTTCGAGTGCACAGGGCTCCCTACAATTGCTCTTTAAAAAAAAAATGCTAATACAAATAAACATGTTTGCAACTGGCTGTGTATAGACACACGGTCTTCTTTTTCCTCTGCTACACACCAAAGATCATGCCTTAACTCATGTTTTTTTCATGTGAGCGAGAAATAATGAGCCGCCTTAGAAAAACATTAAAAGACTCAAAGGCTGTCTCTGTTTTTTACAGTGAATCATCTTGTGTGCTCATCGACCTCCCTATTTTCGAGCATACGAACATGCACACCCCAAACACTGAGAATTACTTCGTGTTTTTAACGTGCTCCACGGGCAGCTGCAGGAGAGAATACACTCTTGACCTCCTCTCCTCTGTCGCTCTTGCATTCCTTGAGTCAGAATCAACCGCAGAGAGAGCGAGGAAGCATTCCAGCGCTCAGGATGATCACAAGCAGGAGGGGGAGTTATAAAGATGGAGGAAATCAGATCCTATTCCATTTGGCTCTTGTAAGAGCTGAATTTGTTAGAGGAAGGATGTCGGGCTGCTTTCAGTTTCGTCCTCCAACACTTAGAAAACACTTAGAGTGTGAGACAGTTTTATATCGGGCTTGCATGCAGGTGTCATGGCAGGCTACGATTTTTGCTTGACCTACAGATGTGTGTACAGATGATTCGGTCTGCTCTAACTCTAACCAGGTGACCCACAAACCCATACTTAATATATGTTATTCACAGGGATTTTCGTGGAACATGTTGCTTAATTTTGGTAAACATAAACCTGTAAAGAAATTACTTAAAAAAAGAATATTGTATGTAGTATGAATAGGTAGTCCTCTATGCAGCATTTACTGTAGTCTGTGTAACACTGAAGTAAAGCAGTCAAGGCCAGCAGTAAGGAGTTTTAATGTGACCCCTAAACTGATTTTGATGGTTTTTATAAACTCAAGGCAACCTAAAACATAGTGGAAGAATTTCTGGAAATTCATTTTAAACGTTTATTTGTAGGAGCGGGTATCTGTGCTGCTTTACAGCTAGTGCAATAAAACGTTATGAGCAAATAAAGGCAGCTACAGTGAAGAGACCGTGTTGGAGTAGCTACATCAAGCAAGAAGGCTGACAAGAAGACATCGGAAGGCTGATTTTCATACTGAACTGAAATCAACCTTGAAATTGTCAGATTTATTTAAACGGTGCAAACTTAGTGCCTAAATCCTAAAGCGTCAGACATACAGGCCAGAACTCAGCCGACAAAAGGTCCAATCCAGGGGACTGGATTGCTTTGCGAACTGGAAATTGCAGATGAGAATAACTTTTTATTGTTTTGCACCAGGAAGTATTTTGTCATAAATCACTAGAAATGGATCAAGTCTTGAGGGAGATTGTCTGAACTGTTAATTTAATTGGAGCCAGAGGTCTGAATCATCATCAGTTTACAGCCTGACAAAGACATTACCTATGGCCTGCCATGCCGCACTGAAGCGGGATGCTTCAGCCAAGGAGCCGTGCCCACACATTATTTTGATTTACGACAGGAGCGTTTCTTTGTAATGACAGTGGACTGACTGAACGTGAATCATCTGTTTTATAGCTGGATGGTTCATTAAGTGTGAGCCTTTTCAAAATATGTTTGGACTTTTTTGCACTAAAAGAAAGGGGCAAATCTGGGGGTGTTTTTTTTTTTTTTTTTTTTTATATAATTGGGTATTATGCAATGTTTTTACTGAGATCAAAGATCAAACTGCGTATGTGTGAGGCCCAGCCATGAACAGAAATAAGCTTGACAGATATCTTGGAGAGATATTTAAAAAGATGTGACTGTCTTCACTGTGCTAATATTTGTCGTCTTGTGCCTGTTGTCCTGTGTTAGACAACTGCATCCTTCACTGTCTCTCAGTAAGAGAGTTTGATGTGTGCACTCAACACTGCAACGAAAATGACTCGCACTCTGATTAATATCACTAATCAAGTGTGATCATGCTGACCCACTAATTCTGTCTTTCTCGGTCTAAATCTGGGGATTTACGCTCGGATACTCGTTTATTATTCACTCTCAGTTTTCTTTGAAGTTGATTACGATGATTTTTCACAAGAAGCAAAATAATGATCTGAGTGATTTTAGGACTGTCTAATGTGGTTTAGTTGATTTTTTTTTTTAACTCTTATATAAAGTCGATGTAGCTGCAGCTCTCACAGTCGCACAGAGCCCGGATTGTTATGTGTCTCCTAGGATTTTTCTTTTTCCTTTCTTTGTTCGGTCTCTGCAAGTTCATGTTTGTCTGTTTAAAATCAAGTCTGCGTTTTCACTTACTGCCTGTATTGTTGCCTTTTTTGAAGCCTTGTCTGCTTTTAGTTTTTGATGCATCTCGCACACCTTTTCTTTTTGCTCCTTTGTATTTTTTGTTGTTTCTGCTTCATGTTGTATGTTCAGCTGTTTCATCATTTGTGCTGTGCAGTTATGCCCCCTTGAATGAGCTTGCCTTGTGCTAAGCAACTTTGTATCATTCTACACACAAAGCATTTGGTGACATTGAAGCTTTTTGAAATTTAGAACTAATTAAAATAAGCAGACTGTAGATTAATAACTAATTTAAAATATAATTCAATCTCTGAAATAATGCCGTCTGTTTTATAGATACAAATTGTTATACATTGTATCAACCTTTTTCTAACCAGTTCCAAACTTTTTGGCCCAAAGTCTTTTAGAATACTGTAAATAAATGATGTACCAAGCTACTCTGACATCGTTCATTCGTTTTTCTTACTTCTGTTTTGGGTTGAGCGTTCTACTCTGAGCACCTCCCGAACAGACACCAGACACCATTTGAGCTCGTTTCTGCCTCTTCTGTCGGGAGTCTCATTCTCTCAGTCACTACCCACTGCCTGTGGCCTTAGGTAACAGTAGCAGCGTAGATCCCTAAATGGGCCAGACAAATATAAAATAACATCATGCTTGTTTGACCGTCACTTTAAACATTTGGCTTAGACCATTAACTCATGAGGAACATGTTTAATGAAGTATTAAACAACGTGAGACAATCTATTTTCTATTCTCTAATAGACTTCTTTTTGTCCATTAGGTTTATTTAACTTCTGCATTTCTGACTTCACTTTTCAGACCAAGAGTCTACATCTAAAAAAAATTGAAGGAGTTCCTTTTTGAATCATATCTGTTGTTCCAGAAGTAGATGAAAGCTTCAGGTTGATATCATATATTCTGTGTACAAGATTCTGGCTTTAATATCATGTCAGTTCTACTGTATGTCTTCTGGACCAGTTCTGTTGTGGCATCTCTTTGAGAGATGCAGTTAGTTAATAGCATGTCTCTGGGCCTTCTAAGTTTTTCTTTCTGCTTTAATTCATATGGGTAGCAGACCAAACTTGCAACCAAAGATTTATATATGTAGAAATATGCTTGTAAATATTCTTGTATTCTTGCAGCATGGAGTTGACCCTTTTGATTATTTTTTCTATGTTTTTGATTACTCGCTTTAGGTGCAAGAACAAGTTATACCCCGATAATCTTCCTCGCACCAGCATTGTGATTGTATTTCACAACGAGGCGTGGACCACGCTGCTGCGAACCGTCCACTCCGTGATTGACCGCTCTCCACACACACTGCTGGAGGAGATTGTTCTGGTGGATGATGCCAGCGAGAGAGGTAAACTCACACACACGCACAGTAACACTCACTGCAGATAATTCCTTCAGTCTCTCTCTAGTTTGAGGCTTAGCCTATTTTTTAGAGCTATGATTTTTGCTGGATTCTGCGTAGGTAGATGTTTTTGCACATGTGTGTATGTGCCTGTGCTGGTGCCCAAGAGAGAGTCAGTGCATGTATGAGGGCTGTGTGTGCCACTCCACCCTGTGCAATACTGTTAATCCCTGTTTGGGGGAGATTAGGTCTTTAATTTGCCAGACGCAGGGATTACACTCTGTTATTACCCTCAATCCCCCACCCCAACCAACTACCACCAGCAGAAGCAACCTTACGAGACCTCAGGTTAGATGGTGCAGGTCACAGATTGTGTGTTTATGTTTGCACTTGTGTTCAAGCTGATGGAGAAGCTCCTAGCAGGTACAAGAGGTATCGTATGAGAAGGCCACATACGTGAAAGAAAGCACGCAAGCGCACAGTTATCTCTGATCCCTGCTGCTACAAATGGAGTGGGTTGGAGGAACAGCTTGTAATCCAGCTTTTGTTTTGTAGGCGCCTGTTTTGCATTCTTATCTGTTTATATATGCATTTATTAGATTTCCTCAAACAGCAGTTGGAGAGGTATGTGAGAAAATTGGAAGTCCCCGTCAGAGTCGTGAGGATGGAGCAGCGGTCTGGGCTCATCCGCGCACGCCTCAAGGGAGCGTCTATCTCCACTGGCCAGGTGTGTGCGCATGTCCACATATGAGACATCCACAGCAACTGCTCTCCATATTGTGTTTGCACTGTAGATTTGTCTTATGTTTTCCCTCCATGTTCTCAGGTCATAACCTTTCTGGATGCTCACTGTGAATGCACAACAGGATGGCTGGAGCCTCTGCTTGCCCGCATCAAACAAGACAGGTAAGGCACACAAACACGAAAGATACGCAGACCATTGGCAAGCCTGGAAAAGAAAATCAATAAAGTATTGTTGAGCCTGCAGGGGGCTTGCCCTTGTGTTTATCTTACGCTTAATTACTCATTCTCTGTTTACTGTTTACTTCACTTGTATTTTTATTTTTATTTTTATTCCTATTTATTCTATTTATCCCCTTCGTATATTTTATTTATATTGTCTCTGTATTTATATATATGTGTGTGTGTATAACTCTGTAACTTCTGTCGGTGCTGTGCTTTTTTGGAAATCGAATTTCCCAGAGGAACCCACCCGAGGGATTAATAAAGTTCTATCTTATCTATCTTATCTTATCTTACTGCTACCCGTAAGCAGGTATACACACACACTCACACCAGCACATGGAGAAAACGCACAGGGTTTACAAAGGTGTAATGAGAGATGAGTGACAGCTGGTGAGAAGTTGGTTCTGGAGGTGACACATCTTGCAGATGAGCTTTTAGCCTTGGTTGATGTCCACCCAGGGTTATGAACAGCAGGTTGATGTACTGTGTTTGTGTGCTGATGTCTTTCTGTTTACTGTAGGAAAACAGTGGTGTGCCCCATTATCGACGTTATCAGCGATGATACCTTTGAGTACATGGCAGGCTCTGACATGACATACGGAGGATTCAACTGGAAGCTCAACTTCCGCTGGTACCCTGTACCTCAAAGGGAGATGGACCGACGCAAAGGAGACCGCACGCTGCCTGTCAGGTGGGTGGTACACACAGCAAGATGAGTCTTTAAATTTCATTGCTATTATCCTTTTCATACTTATAAAACAGACTGACAGCAGTTTCTATGCTTCAAGTTAAGTCTTTTCATTTTACCAAAGGACATCTATGACCCTGGGCTAGTCCTGACCTAACTAAATTCTGCAGAGAGGCCCTTAAATCTTACCCTTTGATCCATGTAAACTATTACTTTTGCCATACAGTCACAGCTGATACCACAGTCCTCCTACTGCAACCCTCCATCCTTTGAAACAGTTTGCTCCATCTTTCAACCTGAAAATGAGTCCGACACTCAAAAGCCACTAAATTTGGTACACCCCATCAGAATAGGGAGAAAGGGTGATTTAAGTGACTTTGAAGGAGTATCTGCTAAACCACCATCTGGTTTACACAATATAGAGCAAAAAGGAGAAAACGGTGAGTTTAAATTATCTGGGGAAAGTGCCTTGTTGTTGCCAGAGGTCAGAGGAAAATAGACAGACTGCTTTGAGCTGATAGGAAGGCAACAGTAACTCAAATGACTAAGGTATTTTGGAAGATATGCAGAAGAGCATCTCTGAATGAAGCAGATGAGCTGCATCAGCAGAAGACAACACCGGGTGCAACTCCTGTCAGCTAGGAACAGGAAACTGAGGTTACAGTTTGCTTGTGTTCACCAAAACAAGATTGGAAGATTGGAAAAATGTTGCCTGGTCTAATGAGTCTCACTTTCTGCTATGACATTCAGTTGATGATAGGATCAGAATTTGGTCTGAACAACATGAAAGCATGGATCTATCCTGTCTTATATCAGCATTCAGGCTGCAGGTGGTGATGTAATAGTGTGGCAGATGTTTTCTTGGCAAACTGTTTTCCCTTTAGTACCAACTAATAATCATCAAAAACCAAAGCCTACATGAGTATTGTTGCTGATCATGTCCGTCCCTCTATGACCACAGTCTACCTATGCTCTCATCACTGCTTCCAGCAGTTCACGATAGTATATTGCGGCATTAAAGCCAAAAGTTTATTTTGTGCAATTGCATATGGACACGTTTACACACAGGAAGCAGTTATCTTTTCCAAGTTGCAGTTGATGAACACAGGTTACCGTTTCAGGATACTAGTTTATTTCTGTATTTCACACTCGCTTTTGTCAGGCACAAAGACACAGAAACAGCACAGCGGTTGAAAGCAAACAGCAAAGTGTTTTGTTTTTTTTAATCTTTCTTATCATGACTCAAAGGATAGATAAGCCTCATCCCGTTCATAGATGTTTTAAACACTGACACCTGCTTTTACGTAGAGAAGGAGCCACCCAGGACCTCTGCTCACACTGTGAGCTCCTGGCTGCCCAGTTCTGCATAAAACTCACTGATTGTGATATGTCGCCTAAAGGCCTTTACATTCTTTAATCAGAAACACTTAGGCACTGCGCCTAAGCCTTCCTATAGCAGACAAAAATCCTGAACTCTTTATCTTTTTCAATCCCTGTTTATTCTATGGCTGCTACAACAGTGTATATGTTACCATTCAGTTTGCTGCTGCAGTTCATCATAAGAGGTTCTCAAGGCAGGAATACTGAAAGAATAGAGTGAACTTTCCACTTCTGTTCAATGCAAGATGTTTATGTAAGATTGTGTTTTTTGTTTTGAGGGGCTTTTTTTGTTGTTTGTAGACCTTTGAACTAAAATCAAGAGCTTATTTTTGCCTGTCTATCATCTCTTTTTCCTGCTCTTGTTTCTAAGCATGCTTGATGCCAATATTCAAGGTCACACACACACACACACACATAATGTAGCTTATGTAACACCCCGCGCCCCCGATTTCGGTTGTTTTTCTCAGTTCTGCTTGACAAAATTTTCCTCAGGGTGTCTTTTAAGTGGCCTAAAAAACAAAACTGGGTTGTTGTGTCAGGGCAGAAAATTAATTTCCACTAATGACACGATTTACATAAAAACCCTGTTCTGCCACAGAGCGCTTTCACATTATTGCACGTATGGAGTTTGCAGAATGAAAAAAACTGTAACGAATAATGCTGATGTGGTTTCAAGCTTCCACGCGTGCATTTGCTGGGGGAATTTCTCTTCATTAGACGATGCAAACTGCAGGTCTTTTGCTGTCACTCTCTGAGGAGCTGCATATGTTGACAGCAGAGGAGGAAATCAGCAGCTAAGCTAGTTATTATGGGCTCATCTACCTTGTAATTTACGGCAATGTGCAGAAGTCTACTCACTTGGGAAGGTTGTATTTGCCACTGTTGGACTTTAAAAAAATACAACAAACAGAAAAGATCTGAAGAAATTCTCTGAACTTGCTAAATGTGTCATTTTGATATTGTATGCTTCAAACACAAAGCTGAGTATTACCTGCCTTTTGATGCTTTATACAGTGGCAGTGTTTGTTTATTTCAGTCTTGTGATATGTTGAGATGATGAACCACGCTTTTATGTACGTAAGGGCCGGTCCCTGTTTAGATAAATGACTTTAATTAGAATCCAGGATTTGCTGTAAATTAGTGGGTTTTCTTTGTTTTACTGACGTGTTTGAGTGTCGTAGAAAAAAGTGATTTATTGTAAGCTGGGGCATTTAGAAAGCTTTGATATCTCTTCAGGAAAAAAGGAAAGGATACATAGATCTGTTGTGTTGGCTTCGTCGTTATTGTCTTTTGTTATAAAGCCACATTTTACGAACTGTTTGACGAACTGTTTTTCCATTTCTGGGTTGCTTATTATTTCCCGCTCTTAGCCAATTGCTGGTCATACACCATCAATCTGTGCACGTTCAGGATATGTTTGTCTGTTTGTGTTCTTGTAAGAGATTTTAAGCAAAAGCGAAAACAGGCAGTGGAGAAGAATAAGCTCTAAAGAGGAGGAAGCCGTTCTGTAAGCGGGAGGGAAAATGGAAAGAGGTCTCGAGGCCGTTTAACTCTGACATGACTGTCACAGCAACAGAGAAGAGAGGAGAAAAAACAGGAAATCAGCAAATAACAGGGAGTGAGAGGAGTGAAATATAAAACCCTGATGGAATGTGTACATACTGGATGACCTTTAAAAGGCCGGCCGTCAGTGATTTAAGTGGCACTAACCTGCCTTTCTCCTAATTTACCTTTTCTCTGATGTCTCTGTTCAGGACTCCCACCATGGCAGGCGGCTTGTTCTCCATAGACAGAGATTATTTCCAGGAGATTGGCACATATGACGCAGGCATGGACATCTGGGGAGGAGAGAACCTGGAAATCTCTTTCAGAGTGAGTGAACACACCCACTGACAACTGACATGACTCTATTCTTCCATTCAGAAGTGTCAGCTAGGGTTCAAAAACACACACAGATGTTACACCTCTAGATTGACTTCACTGAATAAATTGTTGACCTGACTAAGACTTCGTCAGACGTCATCCCGGCTGGCGTCGAGTCAAATTTATTCAGACTGGCACAGCACAGCCGGGACCAGTCTGCGTCATCCATCTCCCAGCTGAGTTCACTGGTCTGTCTTAGCTCGTTCAGCGCCCAGGACTTACAGTGTGTCTACTCTGCAATTTATTCTCTAAATTAGTGTTGACAAGGCTTGTTTCTCATAGATTTGGCAGTGTGGCGGGACGCTAGAGATTGTCACGTGCTCTCACGTGGGTCACGTCTTCAGAAAGGCGACGCCCTATACGTTTCCCGGAGGAACGGGACAGATCATCAACAAAAACAACCGGCGTCTGGCAGAAGTTTGGATGGACGAATTTAAAAACTTCTTCTACATCATCTCTCCTGGTGAGTTTTGCCACATTTTGTGTGTTTGTGTGTGCTCGTGTTTGCGTTCATGTATGTGCTCGTGTGTGGAGGTTAATCTCTGTGACAGGTGTGATCTATCCATTAACCCGCTGACTGCGTGATATTGCAGTGGTGACCCAACAGTGCAGGATGGGGGGAGGCGGGGAGTAATTTCACGCTACAAAGCATGCGTTAACTTGCATGAACACACACACACACACACACAAGCTTGCAGCAGAAAAGCAACCAAAAGAGAAGCAGAGCTACTGAAATGAAGAATATTTTTAGATGCGAAGCACCTCATGGAACACATTTATACCTCTCTCACTTTTGTTGACAGGGGGCGCTCTTCTGTCTTTCTTACGCTTGTTTCAATAACCTGACCAGTTGTATAATAGAGGTCTTACAGAGCTGGAAGAAAGCATCAGCCCTAATTAGATCAGTTCCCGGGCATAACAATGAGATCATAATTCAGTTCTGTTTTATTGAGTTTTATTTATATATCACCAAATCACAGCAACAGTGGCCTCAAGGCGCTTTATATTGTAACACTACAGTAATAGAGAGAAAACCCCAACAATCAGACGGCCCCTATGAGCAAGCACTTGACAATAGTAGGAAAGGAAAACTCTGTTTAACAGGAAGAAACCTGCAGCAGAACCAGGCTCAGGGTGAGGCAGCCATCTGTTACGAGTTGGAATTAGACAAGGAAGACAGGACAGAAGAGAGACACAGATTAATAATAACTAAGAATTAAATGCAGAGTGGTGTATAAAGAAATAGAGTGGAAAAAAGTGATTAAAGTTAAGAAGAAACACTCCAGCCCTAACTATAAGCTTGATCAAAAAAGAAAGTTTTAAGCCTAATCTTAAAAGCAGAGAGACTGTCTGTCTCCTGAATCCAAATTTGATGAGCTTTTAACCTGAATGGATACATGAAAGCACAGATATAAGGGAAAGTTATAGTTGTAATAGTGGCCCAAAGTTAAAAGACAAAGCTAATAATTGAAGTAATTGAGTGCATGATTTCCCATGGTCCCGTCCTGCTGACTGAGTATGTAAAGGTACTGTACTGAAAAAAACAAGAAGTGGACTGTCTTGCTAGACGGGCCAGACTTCACTGAATTCAAGCCAAAGGGCCGCACCGTTTCTAAACACAATTCAATCATAACTCAACAAAATGATATGAGTAGCATCTCAGCGTTACAGGGTTTTTGTTTTTTTATTTGTAAGCATAAAACACATAAGTAGAAACTGGACCTCCACAGTGTGCTAGCTCCATTTTCGATGTAGTTACTATCAGTTATTATATGAAAAAGATGATTGACCTCCATTGCTCTTCATCAGGCACTGTTGTTGTCATTGTTGGGTCATTTTCAGCCCAGGTGTTACAACTTACAGTATTTCATGTTCTTTTCCAAAAAAAAAAAAAAAAAAGCGATTTAGCAGTTTTGAACGTTTGGCTGCTTCAGATCAGCATGTGGGTTTTTTCTGCTCAATCCTAACACAGTTTAAATAAAGCTTATACACACGGGGGGAATGGCAGCATGCAGTGTTTTGTTTGACCTTTTTGTGTGTGTGTGTCTGCGTGTCCAGGTGTGACCAAAGTAGACTACGGTGACATCACGTCTCGCACTGCTCTGAGGCAAAAGCTTCAGTGTAAACCCTTCAGTTGGTACCTGGAGAACATCTACCCTGACTCCCAGATCCCTCGGCATTATTACTCCCTGGGAGAGGTACACTCGCTCACACAAGCAACACTTGAATCTGTATGGATCAAACGGTGTGGGTGTATATTCAAGCAATGAACCTGCTTCCTGTGTGTTTGGCTCAGATCCGTAATGTGGAGACTAACCAGTGTCTGGACAACATGGCCCGCAAGGAGAACGAGAAGGTCGGCATTTTCAACTGTCACGGGATGGGAGGCAACCAGGTAACAGAGAAATAACAAAACGCTGTAACTACACATGAATTAAAGTGTAAATGTTGATCACTGTTGACATCAGAGTTATTCTCGGCACAAAAAGAGAGAAAGTCTGTGGGTGATGTGTGCAGGTTTTCTCCTATACGGCCAACAAGGAGATCAGGACAGATGACTTGTGTCTAGACGTGTCCAAGCTAAACGGACCCGTCATGATGCTCAAGTGCCATCACCTCAAAGGCAACCAGCTCTGGGAGTACGACCCTCTGGTAAGTGGAAGACATAATAAAAAAAGCATTTTCTCAAAGTGATTCTGAAAAGCTGGTTAATATGTTCATCACCTGGACTGTTAGAAGTCATTATTATCATCTTATTATAAAAGCAGCCTGAAAAGCCTTCAGTTAAACCACAACACTACAGTTAAAGATCATATTTCTCCCATATTAGCTTCTCTTCAAAGTTTAAAATCTTCCTGTTCATGTATAAAACCTTGAACAATCAAGGTTTTGCCTACTAGGGGTAATTCTTATTTCTTTTTTCTGAACTGAGGGGTTTCTGTCAGATTTCATATTTATGCCTGCTTCCAAAATAAAACAACAGCCAATGAGGGTGATCTCTGCCTGTACAGCTTACCTGGGCTACCAGTGGGAAAAACATTTCTAATGGTCGACAGAGCATTTCTGTAGGTTTGGAAACTCTACATTAAGGGTACAGAGGAGGTCATCAGATGTTGTCTTTTTGTGAAAACTGGAAGCTGGTGTCAGGTGACCCTGAAGACTTCCTTAATTATGCAGCAACAGGCCTAGGATGCTGGGAGGTTCCCATGATGCACTTTGTCTTCTTCACCACTGCTGTATTTAATCATTAGTAATTATTAAACTCTGGTTCTCTCCCATAGTGTGTCCTTCGTCCTGCCTCTCTCTTTCCTTCTCCCTGACTGTTGGGGTTTTCTCCTGAATGCTGTAGGGTCGTACCATTATACTGTAGGTTTATAGCTTACAGTATAAACACACTGAGGTTATTGTTATTGGGAGTTGGTGCTATATAAATAAAACTGAATTAAATTGAATACTGTGAGCTCTCACAAAGGTCTTGACAGGCACAGAAAATAGTTCATTTACAGCAGGAAAACCTAGGACGTTAAATTCCCTTCCAACTGTATTTTTAAGGCACTTTAAAACAACAACGGCTGACACAGTGATGTATATTAGAAATAAATAAAATAGAAAGACAATAAAATATAATGGGCACAGCTCTGCTCTGCTGTGCTCTGCGACACACTGTCGACCTGTCCACGGTGTACTCTGCCTCTCACCCTTTGGTAGCTGGGATAGGGTACAGCCCACCCAGCACGATAAACAAGGATGGATGGACAGTAAAATGGAACTAAAGGGTGCAAAACGACACAAGTAAAAATGACCATCATACAATAAAAAGCAAATGAGATCAATGTGTCACACTGGGTCAAAGCCCAAAGGGTATAGACAGTATATTGTTGGGCAGTGTAGCTTCCTGTGAGGGTCCCGGGTCTGAAACCTAGTGAGTTTTGAGGTTTATGGACTTTGTAGTTTTATGTTTCTTGGTTTTGTTTGAGTTTACATTCATGCAATTTTTCCATTGTTCTGTTCTTAGTGTAGTTAGTCTCTAGTTTTGTATATTTTCTCTTTTGTGTCAAGTCTTCATCACCCCTCTTGTTAGGTTTGTTTAGTGTTCAGTTTTACTTCCCCCAGTCTCAGTTCCCCCCTGTGAGTTTCAGTTGTGTTCCCCACGTGTATCCGCTCTGCCCCAATCACCCTTCTCTGTATTTATAGTTGCAGTCTTCCTCTTTGTCGTTGTCTGATCGTCTGTTTATCCCTGGTTTTGCTCTGTGTTCCTGTTCCTTTCCCTCATTAGCCTGTATTCCCCAGTGTAGACTGATTTTTAGTTCCTAGTTTTCCAGTTTTCCACTTTTTGTTTACCTTTTGCATTCAATACCAGCTCACTCTAAGTTCACCTGTGCCTGCGTCCTGCCTCTTCACAACATGTAGTCTCACAGAGCCTATTTAAATTGCAAAGACAATTTAGTCCATTACCAAGGAGCCGCAATAGAAAATGCTCTGAAAGTTATAAAAGCTCATTCTGATTCTTTCAGAATGAGCTTTTTCCAAAGCTGGAAAATGCAATATAAACAAATAAATAGTCACATTGTTAAAAATGCAAATTAATGTTCAGGTAAATTCACATAAACACGCTGCTTTGCAGCAGTTTACAGTTAACTGTGAGCAAATCTATCAAAATGGATTTTAAATTAAAATATAAATAATGAATCTTTTCTAATCCCAGTGCACGTAATTCAACCTAGCATCATTTCTTGCCACAGTTTGGAGATATATCATCGTTGACTCGTTACCCAACCCAACCACAGCATTTACACCACAGAGAGCTAAAACTGAGCCTCATAGACTCGCACAGCAGAATTTGATATTCAAAGTATAACAAAGTCCATGTGCTGTTTTAACCAAAAAGACATTTACATGTTCCTTTAAATGAACCTTTCTAAAGAGTGATTTGTGTTTTTGTGCTGTGCAGAAGCTGACCCTGATCCACGTCAACAGTAACCAGTGTCTGGACAAGGCCAGCGAGGAGGACAGCCAGGTGCCCAGCGTCAGAGACTGCACGCACACACGCTCCCAACAGTGGCTGCTCCGCAATGTCACACTACCAGAGGTCTTCTGACCACACTCCTCACACTTCCAAATGCGCACATTCACACACACAGCGGCCCAGAATAAGAAATAAAGGCGAACGGATGTGATTTTTTTTTTTTTTTTCCAGCACCAGGAATGAAAAAGACTTCCCTACACTGGGATTTGGGAAGGAAGGAGGACAGATTGGACGGTACTACCTCTGCCGGACGTCAGAGGGAGGAGTGCGTACAAGCCTCCTTAAAGCGAGAAGAGAGAAAAGCCTCCCTCTGAGAGAGACGATGGCTGTTGTTTTACATTCATTTTGTTTTGGGGGTTTTTTTAAAGAAAAAAGAGATTTTAACTGCGGAGAGTTGACTCGCTCACATGCGCGAATACGAGGAACTAACTGGTGGAGTCATCACAGCTTCCCCCGGACAAAGCAGTCCACCGCTCAACTCATCACTTAACGTTTACTGACTGCCTCTTACGAGAGTGTGTGCACTTATTTGTGTGTGTGTGTGTGTGTGCGTGCGTGTACTGAGATGAATGTATGCTTTGAGAAGGGGACTGAATTCCTTGTTGATTTTCTTTCTTTTTTCATGTTTGTTTTATTTAATTTTTTATGGATTTTGAAAATGTACTCCTGTGAAGAAGGTTGTGCACGTGTGCATGTGTGAGAAGCTGTGATGTGTGTGTGTGTGTGTGTGTGTGTGTGTGTGTGTGTGTGTGTGTGTGTGTGTGTGTGTGTGCGTGTGCGTGTGCGTCAGAGCCAGTCCTATGGTCTTGCAGCAGTGTGTGTCTCCCTCTGGTGTTACAGTTTAGCATTTCATCTTACAGGCTGACGCCTCTGTGCAGAGGGACGACGCATACACACAAAAAAACAAACAAAACAAGAAAGCGATCACGAGGACCCGACGTCTGCCGTCAGCAGAAATCTAGAGATAGAGAATTATGATGTTTGTGATATCTTAAGATTTCTATGTCCAGTTTTTACATGGCTTGTCTGTTTCTACTGTTTCAGTAACCCTAGTTTGTCTGTACGTCTCTGTTGTCTTTAAAGATATTTAACATAGAGCTAACACACACACACACACACACACACACACTCAGAGGATACATGAGTCTGTTACTGATGTTCACTGCCTATTGTAGTGTTCAACCACGTGGATCTCCCCAGTAAGGCACTACATTGCCACACATAAACACACAGACAGACACACATGCTGTATACATATAGGAAAAAGGCTGCCTAAGCCTGATACTTCAGTCCATTTTTGTCATATCGTCTTCTCAATGACCTCTTAAAGAAAAACAAAAACACTCCAAGGGCTTCTTTCCTCCAGCGGAGTGTGTGGATGTTTGCATTTGTGTGGGTGTGAGCGTGTGTTTCTTCAGTACTAATCCCAGCCCATTAGCTCCCTGTTTACTAGAACAAACGGCACTCCGATTCCTCGCTATTGGACGAGCAAGCACCCGTAGCGTAGACTGGCAGCAGATTAGCATACCCCTGCTTCCTCCGCCGTACTAAAGGAGCAAAACGCTGTTATTTTTTACACAGAGCCGGGTTCCCTGCACTCCCCCTGCGGACATATCTACAGCAGGAACGTGGCACCGCTATGAGAATTAATCAGGGACAGAATAAAAGCTGTAGAGAGCCAAAAGGAGGGAAAGGGTTGAACTGTGTGATTACAGAGAGCACAGCAGATGACATATCTTAATCCATTACTACATTTCTCTCACTTGGCAAGCGCACCTGCAGCATTTCACTATTCATATCTCAGTCAGAGGTAGACAGCGTGTCTTTTTCATTTCCACTATCACGCCTTCTTTATTCTTATTCTTTGTTTTTTTGTTGTTGTTTTTTTTAATCGCTTCTGCCGCTGCGAGTCAGGGCACCAGAGGTGATTTCAAAAAAGGATTTTTAAACATTTCGGCTTCCTCCAATGGAGGAAGGGTTTACACAAAGGACACGACATCAGTTCATCTTCGCCATGGACATGGCAGTGAGTGGAGGCCATCAACAGGTTGTTTTTTTGGGGGGTTTTTTTCATGTCTGATCGAGTGACTGTGGTGAAGACGTGAGAGTTTTTTTGATTGTAGGACAGACGGGGGAGCGTATCGATTGTTCTAAATTCGGGAGTCGGGTTAAGGGGTGGGTTTGAAATGAACTGACATGTCCAGGCTTCCACACTGAGCTGATCCAAATGTAGAAAATAAAAGTGAAAACGTTTACAGAAAACTTTGAGGTGCCTGGTGATTTCTGCCTCCTTCTGTCTCCACAGACGCACCACAAACCCTAACCCTTAATTACGTAGCCCAACCAATACTGAACTTTTACAATGATGTTTATAACCGAGAGTTTAAAAACATCTAGCACTTAATTAAAAAGTAAGTGTGCAGACGCTCAGTAATGTCATAATTACATATACAAAAATGGAGGTTCGTTGTCTGTGTCTTGAAATTTGTGTCTACGGTTGGTCTCCCCTGCCAAAACACATTTTTATTTACTTTAATATATTTCTTTTTTACTTTATAAAAAAGTGGCTTTTTTTAATTGCTTTGAATTGTGTATTGCAGTTTATTCTTATGATGCTTTTCCTGATCACTGGAATATTCCATTGCTCGCCATGTGCACCGTACAAATAACTCACTTGTGTGAAAAGGCAGGTAATAACTTGTGGGATCTTAAGCGCCAGCTGCTTTTTAAATTCCCCACGTTCCCCAAACTAAAATGGCACAGGAGTTCAAACTTTGGACACATTGCACAGTACTGTATTTTGCACAAACTGCTGTCCACAACGATGAGTTCACTGTACTTCTTACTGTTAAACTGAGGAAATCTCGGGTCCTGGTAGTCATGTGCTCTGGAAAAGTTAATGATCCAGAGTTCCTGGATCCAAATCTGCTCTGATGTCCGTGAGAGTCATGGATGTGGAAACGGCTAGGTCCACCTCACAAAGGCCCAGTGCCCTTATTCTGATGGGTAATAGCTAATTCACTGACACTAGGGGGACCCACACAATATTACAGATAGCGGAGAGTGGTTTTAGTGCAGCTGCCCAGTATAGATTAGCTCAAAAGCTCTAGAACAGGGACGTCAAACTCATTTGACATTGGGGAGCCACATGCAGCCACTTGACCACTAAAAGTCCTGTTTGTATCAACGTAAAGAGATATTTTAGTATTAGAAAGAAAAGCGCAATGGCAACAGTACGTCTCAGTTTCTCTGCATAACAAAGAAATGCTGCTGCAAACAAATGAAATCTCACTACGACTCTTTTGGGCTTAAATAAATAAATGTGTTTTTATTAATGACAGAAAATCTCCTACTTTTAAAATGACTACAGGTCTTATCCTACTATGGATTTAAACATTGAAAGTTTTTAAAACTGAACATTTTTAGTAATATAATAACAAAAGTTTTTGATTTCCTTCAAGAACACTTTTTTATAGTATCTGAAATATTTGCTGATTCTAGTTATTGCTATCATAGTTTTTATTACATATTGATTATGTTACATAAGAAATCCTGAATTAACAGTCTGTTGCCAAACCCCTTGAAGAACTGAGTGGTTAAAAGATGGAAGCGTATTCACAGACTCCACTGTTCACTGGGTCTGAGCTGAGATCGGCGCTGCTGGAGACACTGGTGGGTGTTGAAAAGATACATTTCTGCTCTGCTAGAAGTGCTGCAGGAGCGGTGAGTCTGGACCGAAACATCAAGATAAACCTGTGGGGAAGAGGCTGTCCTCGGTCCTGTTCATAAACACCGCAGGGTAGTGTGAATGTAGCCGAGTCGGGCTGCAGAGTGTTTTGTGGAGAGTGGATTATTTAAATTCCTCCACTTGATCTGCTGAATTATTCATTTGTCAGGATTAGGCCCGCTGAGAGCCACCAGGAAGACATATTAGACAACAGCGCGTTGCATACTCATCTTTGATAAACGCGGCGATGGAATTTGTTTCCTGAAAGCATCTCTGTGGTAAATAAAGCACCGGGGCGAATTCATAATAGCGCAGCTTCTCTGTCTTCAAGAAGCAGAAAAAGACAATCAGCATCTCAAAGTTTTGTGGTTTTGACAAAAGTGAGATTATGAATCTCTCAGCTGGTCAGAGAAGCAGAGGCTCAGGAGCAAATCTCTCTGCTCACGTCAGGTCCAGCCTGAAAGGAGACGCCTGTGCTGTGGTTCTGAAGTGATTGTGCCGTTCAGGAGATTTCGAGCTCGCAGAGACTTTGCTCCAGTTTATGTGCAGCGTTGTGAGTTCATGGGAGCTACGGGAGGAGTCTTTGATCTGAAGAAGTGAAGCTGAATTGAAGCCCAGAGGGAAACCGAGAGAAAAAACAGAATATTGAAGTGCGCTTTGAGCAGCAGAGTGAATTTATTAACTTAGAAGTCTGCTCATCAAATGTGTTTGTTTAAGGCTTTTGTTGATTTTTATCTATGGAGTCGTTTTTTTCTGTTTTCTGTTTTGTTTTTTAACCAACACGCTACATTTTTGGATTTTAAATCCCATAATTATGCAGAGGGAGATGTTGCAGATGTTATTGAAGTGCTGACTTTCAGCTTTAATTCAAGGGGTTTAACAAAAGAAGAATTGCATTAACGGTTTGGGAATTACAGCTCTGTTTATACACAGTCCCTCATTTTTATAAGAAATGGGAAAATTACCATAATTATAAGAACTGCTTTTAGTCTTGGACTCACAGACATCACCGGGTGCTGTGTTACATCTCTGCCAGGCCTTTACTACAGTTTCTGCTTGTCTCTGGGTCTCTCTGTCTTCAGTTGTGTATTTAGTAAATGAAAAGCATGCTCTACTACAACTCTTCAGTTACGATTCATGCACACGCCATTACAATTCCTCCACCATGTTTGACAGATGATGTGTTATGGTCTAAGGATCTTGGACAAAAAAGTGTCTGGACTTCTTTAAGTTTCTTGAAGACACTTCTTAAAGAAGTCCTGATGCTTTTCTTTCCGAGCTCCTTGGACTACGATGACCCGGATGACTGAGAACCTTCACAGACATGATGTGTTATGCTTCACATCATGAGCTGTTTCTCTCCTGCATTCACACTGATGACACTGTCTCTTGATTGGAGACCCCCTCAAGAGTGCTGCTGACTCAGTTAGATGTTGTGAAGTTGCTTTTCTTAACCAGAATTCTGTTATTGTGCACTTCAGTTGTTTTCTGTGGTCTTCCAGACCTTTTGGAGTTTGTCGGTGCATTCATTCTTTGTAAGGATGCGCTAGATTGTTGTTTTGGCCTCGTTTAAAGTTTCTGACAGAATTAGTTTTTGTTTGTCAGCCTAATGATGGTCTCTTTTACTTGCACTCGACATGTATTTGGACCTGATATTGAGATTTCCAATGAAAAGACAGCAAAAAAAACGCAAGTTTAACACTTAACCAAGTGTTTAACACTTAAACCAAGGTAAGAAAAAGAAAATCTGTTTTCTCAGTTTGGCCCAGGACTGAATGAATTCTGTTTGTTTTTTAACAGATAAACAGTGTAAACCCTGGAAGCCTGTGGTTTCAGTGAAGATCAGCAGTCTGGTGGGGGGGATTATATCTGCTGTCATTTCAGATGTCACTCTGTGCCTTTTGCTACAGCACATCAAATGCTGTGCGGTCTGCGTGTGTTTAACACTGACACTTTAGAAACCACCTTTATCAAGTGGAATTAAATTACATATTTTCATTTTATGAAGAGCTTCTTTTCTTTCCAGTAACAAACAGGAAAAAACCAGTGTTACGATTTCACTATGATTTAAGAGCGTGACGACAGGGATTTAATCAGTGTGTTTAAATAGACCGACTGTTGGCTTCAGCAGCAGCCGGAAAAGTGTGGATTTGATATTTATTCTGTCCATCTGTCCTGAGCTTTGCTGACACATTGACAATCTGTAAAGCCTTCACAGAACAGATGACACGATCTGACTCAACTCACACAAACACAGAGGGAGGATTTCATGTCTGTTTATTCAGGAACTTTATTCTTTCAGCTTCTTGGCTACTTGATTTCCACGCAAATCCCCCCCATCTTACTTTTTAGACAGGTACTCATATGTTACCAGTAATTCACTGCTTGCGATTGACTCTTTCTCAAATGTGTCTCAGAACAAAAACAAGTTCAAAAAAAAGAAAAATTCCACATATTTTAACATGAATTTTCGAGACTAATATCAGACACTGTTTGCTCATTGATCTTTTTCTGCCCTCTCATTCAGCAATCACACAACCCTCCACACAAGCTGAGTTAATGTTTGCTTGAACTCCGTGATTTTTGCACACGCAGTAGGAACAAAAGCCAAAGCAAATATTTTCTTTAAAGAACAGATCTGACTTCATTTGAGGGCTTAAAAATTAAATGATTCATCACTTATATACACTGATACCATAAAAGCCTCCAAAATAAAACCCAAAACTCTTTCTGACACAGACACAATTGAGATGACCTGCTGAAGTTCAAACTGAGCACCGGGTGATTTAAGTGACTTTGAACGTGATGTGGTTGTTTCTGCCACACTGGAGTTTTTCAGAAACTGCTGATCTGCTGGGATTTTCCCACACATCTCTGGGGTTTACAGAGAATGGTCCAGAAAAGAGAAAATACCCAGTGAGCAGCAGTTTTCTGGGTGGAAATGCCTTGGCAATCAGAGCTGATAAGAAGGTAGCAAAAACTCAAATAACTACTTGATACAAGAAAGTTATGCAGAAGAGCATCTCTGAGCACATATGTTGAATCTTGAAGCAGATGGGCTACAGCAGCAGAAGACCAGACCAGATGCCACTACTGTCATCTAAGAACTGAGGCTACAATTCACACCCCACCACCAAACAGAAGATTAGAAAAGAGTTCCCTGATCTGATGCAACACTGGGATAGTAGGGTCTGAATCTGGTGTAAAAACATGACAGCATGGATCCATCCTGCCACATATCAGCAGTCCAGGCTGCTGCTGGTGTGATGGTGGTGGGGATATTTTCTGGGCACACTTTGAGCCAGCCGAGCTTAATTTAAACAGGCTACCCAACCATGTCCATCCCTTCATGACCACTGTGTGTCCATCTTCTGATGGCTGCTTCCGGCAGAAAACACACCAAAATCAATTCACCTCAAACTGGTTTCTTGACCATGACAGTGGGTTCACTGTGCTCAAAAGGCCTCCACAGTCCACAGTGAGTCCCATCAATCTCAGAGGAATGTTTCCAACTGCTTTTTGAATCTGTGCCATGAAGAATAAAAGCAGTTCTCTATCATATCAAGAACAGAGTGGAGAGTCTCTCACTCAGAGAACCAAGGTTACAATGTAACAGTACGATCTGAAGGCAAAAGGAATCCCAACCCAGTACTACCAAGATGTACCCAATGAAGCCCCCGGTGAGAGTAAATACATATTATTAAGCTTTTAAAATGAGTGTGATAACCAGTGTTGGGTAAGTTACTTTAAATTAGCAACTGAGTTACATTACTAGTTACTTCTATCAAAAGTAATTCAGTTACTTCAAGTTACTTGTTACTTTCAAAGTAACTAGTTACTAGGGAAAGTAACTTTGGTTTTACTCTGAATTCTCTTGTTAATGTGTTTCTTCCATAACTTTGCCAGTCTTCTAGCTTGCTTACTTGCCACAAGTGCACTGCGCCACCTACCAATAGAAATGAAAAAATAATGTGCACATTTCCACGAGAGAAATCCCACGCCTGGACCGTCATTGTGGGCGACCGTGGCTCAGCGGGTTGGGAATCGCATCTGTAACCGGAAGGTCGCCGGTTCGATCCCTGGGCTCTCTGTCCTGGTCGTTGTGTCCCTGGGCAAGACACTTTACCCTACCGCCTACTAGTGTTGGTCAGAGGGGCCGATGGCGCGATATGGCAGCCTCGCTTCTGTCAGTCTGCCCCAGGGCAGCTGTGGCTACAACTGTAGCTGCCTCCACCAGTGTGTGAGAGTGAATGAATAGTGGTATTGTAAAGCGCTTTGGGTGCCTTGAAAAGCGCTATATAAATCCAATCCATTATTATTGACTGCTGCCATGATTCTAGCCTACGTCACAGCGTCATGTGCGCCTTTTACATCCAACACAAAAACTGCAGTCGTGGTGCTTTCGATTGTACTCAGAACTCGGAAATTCTGCCTTCCGAATAGGAAGATGTAGGTAACACCAGACTGCAGATGAGCTGCATACAGGGCTGGACTGGGACAAAAAAATCGGCCCGGGCATTTTGACTAGAGACCGGCCCACCATTATAGGAAAAATCATAAAGCCTTTGAATGAAAACACTGTTGTGACAGTGATGTACACTGTTCTGATGGTATATATATATGCATCAATCTATCAATTGTTTGTTGTAAAACTCAGATAATTATTTTTTTAAAGCTAGATATTTTAAATGAGAATAAGAAAGAAAAGTACTTCTTTGTGTTGTCTCCCCGTTAATGCCCTACATGGACCCCCTGGCAAAACTTTGCTAGACCCGCCCCTGCACAGTTACCAGCTGTCAGCTAAGTAAAAAAAGGATCCTGGTGTTGTTTGTCTCTCAGAAACAGTTCATAACTTCCCTTCAACTCATTCATGTGACCTAAAAGGTAAACCTGTTTCTCCATCACCTGTTCAGCTCTGATGATTCAGTAAGGACATCTCCTGGTTTCATCTTCATGTTTCCCTCTCACCACATAACCAAACCGATATCATGACCAGCAGCTTTACAGCTGTGGCTCCAGCAAACATCAGCTGATACTAGAAATTAATATTAAATAAATTCTAACAACAGCTGATCAAGCTTAAACGTGCTGCTGTTGTTTAACACGACCTCCACTGGTTTATTCTTTCTGGCGCAAAGTGGGCGATAAACAAACAAGAGAGAAAAGCCGATCAGCTGATCATTGATCAGTTTCATGATTGAAGTAGAAACAGGAGAGGGAGGGGAGAGAATGAGAGAAGAAGAGGCAGCTGTGCAGCAAAGACAGAATAACTCCAGCTTTGTGTCTTTTTCATTGTAGCTGAAGTCCGGGACAAACTGCATTCTTTTTCACCTCAATACGAAACGCTTAATATTTTCTCTTAGGGGACGGTTGGCAACTCTAATAATTAACCTTATGAACAAAATAAAGTTCAACATCAGTAACATCATAGCACCCACCCAGCTGTATAGAAACTCAGTCAGGCTCGCTAGTACCCAGTATGAAAAAGTCAGCATAACGAAAATAAACTCCACCTAAACTTGGTTCATATCTGACCCAGATGGACTGCAGGTTATAACTTCTTACCTGAAGTTCAGTTCACACTTGGACCAGCGGCTGCCTCGGGTCTCTGCTCCTCCTGCCTCCCCTTCCCTCATCCACCTGCTGGCCTCCACCGCTTGCTGATGTTACTGAATCTGTGGAAGCTCCGCGACAGCCACCGCACGAAGTAACGAATAACGAGCCTATCTAAATCCCAGTAACGACTAACACGTTCCTGATTTTGGCATAATAACTAGTTACCGTGCTTGTTACCACAATAATAACGTCGTTGCTGTAACACGTTACTTAATAACGCGTTAGTCCCAACACTGGTGATAACACATTTCAGATAAACATTACACATTTAAAGGGTGGGCCTTTTATATGGATACACGGTAATAAAATGGTAATGCTTGGTGATATTAAAGTCCTGTTTGTGGCACATTAGTATATGTGAGGGGGCAAACTCCTCAAGATGGGTGGTGACCATGGTGGCCATTTAGAAGTCGGCCAACTTTTGTTTTTTCAATAGGAAGAGGGCCATGTGACACATCAAACTTATTGGTAATGTCACAAGAAAAACAATGGTGTGCTTGGTTTCAACGTAACTTTATTCTTTCATGAGTTATTTACAAGTTTCTGAGCACTTATAAAATGTGTTTAGTGTGCTGCCCATTGTGTGCTGCCCACTCTTCACACACTGATAGCATCACCGCAGGAGAAATGCCAGCACAGGCATCCAGTATCCGTAGTTTCAGGTGCTGCACATCTCGTATCTTCACACCATAGACAATTGCCTTCAGAAGACCCCAAAGAGAAAAGTCTAAGGGGGTCAGATCGGGAGACCTTGGGGGCCATTCAACTGGCCCACAACGACCAATCCACTTTCCAGGAAACTGTTTATCTAGGAATGCTCGGACCTGGCACCCATAATGTGGTGGTGCACCATCTTGCTGGAAAAACTCAGGGAACGTGCCAGCTTCAGTGCATAAAGAGGGAAACACATCATCATGTAGCAATTTCAAATATCCAGTGGCCTTGAGGTTTCCATTGATGAAGAATGGACCCACTATCGTTGTACCATTCACATAAAAGTTTGCCTCATCACTGAAGAAAATCTTCTGCGTGAACTGAGCGTCCTGTTCCAATTTTTGTTTTGCCCATTCTGCAAATTCTGTGCGCCGATCTGGGTCATCCTCGTTGAGATGCTGCAGTAGCTGGAGTTTGTAAGGGTGCCATTTGTGAGTAGCTAATATCCGCCGAAGGGCTGTTCGACTAATGCCACTCTCCAGTGACATGCGGCGAGTGCTACGCTGTGGGCTCTTGCTGAATGACGCTAGGACAGCCACTGATGTTTCTTCATTAGTGACAGTTTTCTTGCGTCCACACTTTGGCAAATACAACACTGAACCAGTTTCACGAAACTTAGCAAACAGTTTCATCTATTTAATCTAAAAAGGACAATACAAGACAGTCAAAGTCACTGCAGTTTAGATCATGTTTATTGTATCAGTGCATGTCCAGTATTAATAAAAAAACAAAACCACAGCATCAGTACAAAAGGAAAACTACAGTATTGGGTTGAAACTCATAGCACATCAAACTGTCCCACTCTCAGACAGCTAACATGGTAGCCATGTCTGATCAGTCACATTGCATACGAGTCATCTGCTTCTTTATTAAAGCTTCAAGTGACCGCAACCTGCTTTACACTCTCCTCTCAGACAAGTGCTCTGACTCGAGTTACAGTGTGGCGCACGAAGTGCAAGAGCAAAAGAGGTTAAAATAGGATTTGAGGTGTGTGAAGTCTAAACTGTCAATGAAATCTTGTGACCGGGACAACAGTCGCAGCCCTAAAAAAAACTTAAAAGGAAACAAAAAAAACTTGAAAGTGCTTCACAAAATCACTCAATCAAGATTTTCTGAGTGCAAAGGTGAGAGATCAGCAGAGAATGTAAGGAATTAAAAACTTGATTTCACACATATGTGTACAAAACAATCTTAATCTTTAAATACATTCAAAATAAAATAAAATAAAAAACATCCTCTGATAATGGAACCAGACTAAAATCTGATTGTAAGATGTGTAATCTGATCCATTAGAAGTAGTCATCATCATCAGTCTAAACCTGTAGCCAATAAAAATAGATTATTTTTATTATTAATAATAACTGAATCGTACAAACAAAAAAAGACAAACAGTGGTAACAAAGCTTGGTTCAGTAAAGCAGGAGTGAACACCGTTGTCAAAGCTGAGAATGTCACAGCTACGATCACGGAATCGTGAATAACACAGTAACTAAAGAGTAAAAATAAAAACGGTTAAATGGGACCTATCCTTATTTTCTATCGGTCGTGTATCATAGTGTTTATACTACTATCCAATTACAGTGATCATATTAAATGTGCATCAAAAAATGAGGTAAATGTATATAAAACTAATCTTTATGAGAGGCAATCATTTTGCCAACTCCTGACATCAGCTTGGCACAGATTTCCTTGTATGGTGATTAGGAGGCGGGGTTTATGAGCACTGGCTTCTGTGTGGAAGCCAGGCGAGGGGAAGCCAATCAGAAGAAAGAGGGCTTCTTCAAACAGCAGGTGAACTTAGCAGCTGTGTCAGGGTCCATTTATGTTCCTCGCCCTTGTGAACAACGCCGAGCTTTGATGTCGTTTTGGCCAGTGCTACACCGCTTAACTTATGTAACCTCGTGCAGCAGCTGCCACAGATTACACAGAGGGAGATGTTACAGCAGGTTGAAAGGGAGAAAAGAAATCTTCTGATTTCTTTGGTTCTGGTTTTGACTTCTTACCAGCACTGACATGGACTTTTTGTCTGAGTAGCGACACCTATCGTTCAGGAGAATACTGTAGCGAGTCCTTGCACCCTCGGCGCTGGTGTAACTGGTACAGAGCTGTGGCGATGTCACTGCACATACAGTGGCCAATGCTTCGAGAGTGTGATGTCAGTTTTAACGAAATACTCATTTATAGTCTCACAATACGAATATGTAGCTAGAAATAAGCATAATAACAGGTCCCTGTCTAATTACTCAGTTACTTGAGTCACATGAGACAACAACTGTGGCAAGAAGTTTTGTTTTTTTTTTAGAAAACCTGCCTTTACTACAAACTCTACTTGAGCCTCCATTAGGAGAGAGGTAGGGAGTACAAATACTGCACAACCACGTACGGTAGCACAGATACAGCCAAGGAGTGCAGGCTGGAAATCAGGGGTCTTGTAGATAAAATATATCATCTTACAGTTCACCACAAATGACACAGTAATTTTTAGGCATTTCTCAATATCACAAAACAAATTAGGCACTGAGTTTTGAGCGATGATGCGATTAGCATCGATGGCTCCGCCTTACACAATCGTAAACCCAATGTGATGTCATTGGTCCAAGTTTGGGATTAGGGTGCATGCTTACAGGAGTTTTTGTGTGCTGCTGAATGAAAGGAGCTGGTGCCATATCGCTCTGAGAAACCGTTCAGCTAAGCACATAGCATCATGGGTGACCAGCTGCTATGCCTCTTTTTCAGTCAGGGCGTCCCTATGGAGTCAGGCCACACAGGGAGGAGCTTCAGGGAGGGGAGCAATTCCCCTGAGGAATCAGCCTATAGGAAGCTGGATGTCGTTTCCTCATGTGCTCATTCACAGGTCTTCTTCAGGACAGAGGGAGTGGCGTCCGTAAAGGTCCTACTAATCACAGACAAGAAGACAACTGACTGGTTGGTTTGCATTTTTTTAAAAACATCTAATCTGCTGTTTGTTCTTCATGCGTCTTACCTCATAGGGTGGGGAGGCCAGTTTGGCTGCACTGGTGTGGGCACTGCAGAGCTGGGGCTCATCAGCATAGCGCTGTAGATGTTGGCTGCCACCACCAGGATGCAGAGGAGGATAGGCCCGATAATAGCCCCCTCCAGACCCAGATAGTACGCACCACCTGCCACCGCCAGGCCTGTCAAATATGGGTGTCCACCTCTGAGACAAAGACAAAAGAAATGGTTTAAAACACAGTGGAAAGGCTGGCAGGCAGCTACTGTATCAGTGCACACATGTGATGCAGCCGAAGGCTAAAACAGGCTAAAAAGTTAGCTTTCCCCAAACCGCAGCTGTGGTCAGAAGTTTATATACACCCATCAAGGTTAGTTTGAGCTTTTATCCATTCCACAACCAGTTTTGATGTGTGTTTGAGGGTCACTGTCCTGTTGAAACAAACCACTGTGTCCAACGATTGATTTGAGGTGAAGAATTTAGAGATCCTCCTTCATTATTCCAGCCACTTTGTGCAATGTACTAGTACCACTAGCAGCAGAGCAGCCCTGGAGCATGACAGCTGGTACAGCCTTCTTAGGTTTGTAAGCCTCGCTTTCACTCACTACAAACATACCTCTTGTCATTGTGGACAAAAACTCACTCTTTGATACGTCTCACCATCAAACTTTTCTCTAGAAGATTTGGCGTGTCCATGTGAGCAGCTGAAAATTTCAGTTGAACTTGAAGACGTCAATTTTTGAGCACTTCTTTCTTGGTCGTCATCCTCTCAGTTCATGGTAAAACTGGCTTCTCTGTGGAAAGTGACGCTGGTGTGCCTCCAGTTTCCTACAGGCTTCAACCTTGATAGGTCCTGGATTGTTCTCAAACATCCTAACCATTTTCCTCTCATCTGAGGGTGGCAGCTCGGGACTTCCTCCAGACCCTGGCAAACTGGTGACACATCTGAATAACTTGTACTTAGCTAGAACTACTTAAACTGATGATCTTAGAATCTGCAGGTGTTCGGAAATAGCTCCAAGAGACCTTCACAACTAGTGTAAATCTATAATTCTCCTACTTAGATCTTCATTGAATTTTTGGGATGTTCCCATTTGGTCAATCCAATGAGTGCTGTCAGTCAAATCCTTTTTAAGCTGGTAAAGAGAAACTGCCAGATGTACTCAATCATAATAACTAATGAGAAATTAATAGGCCTTGGCCTTATCAAGTTACAAGACATTGTAGAATCTTCAGCACTGCTTATTAAAAGATTTGAGTTGATGTATGCATTTGAGTGTGTATGTAAACTGTATGTAAAGATAGTAGGGCTTGAAGCTCGAAGACAGGAGCATTATCTGTCCACAACAGGGAGTTTATGAAACAGAGGCAAACAGAGACGCTGTTTATAGACTCGTACAACTGTACAGTTTTCTTTCAAACCCACATTAGGCCAGCAAGCGGACTTGTATGTATTATGTTAACAGTCACAGGTGGTTTGGTGCGATTTGTTTGTCAGATGTCCCAGTGCCATAAAGAGAAGCTCAAATAAGCTGGTCACGCATACATACCCTGATATATCAGAGTAGATGGCTGTATCCACAAAATATGTTGGGAGCAGGTGGCAGATGAGCAGCAGCAGGGCCTTGACACCTTCACCCTGCGCCAACCACAGGTCACACACTGCCGGCACAGCTGCCCAATAGGTCCCCAGGAACGGCACGGCACCCAGGATGGCAGCCAGAGCTTCAGGCCAGGAAAGAGGGATTCAGAGAGTGACAAAACACTGAGTGTGGCTTGGCAGGTGCGAACATAACGACAGCACAATCTGCTGCGGACACGCTGACTCACCAGAAGGAATGAAGACGATGTTGATGCCAAAGATAGTGTGAGTGAGCCAAGTGTAGAGGCCGTAGAATCCGGCCATTTTCAGAGAGGCGTCAAACACTCCTCTTCAAAACAAACACAAATATGGTCAAAAATAATCTCGCCAAGGTACAAATTTAGATTCTGTAGCTTTTACGCATGCGACTACCTGATGGCCTCTTCAACAGACTGGCCGATGATGTTACTGGAGGGTCCCGGCTGAGAGAGAGGAGTTAAGCTGATCACCCATTTAACCGGTTTGTAGTATTCTCCACTGGAGCTCAGCAGGTAGAAGAGAGTAGTCAGGAAAATCACCTACAGGAAGGAGTAAAAATGGCAGCTGTGCTAAATATAAGACTATCTGATTAGCTTTTTAAATCTTTAAGAGTAAATGTGGCAGGTCTACTTTATTAAAATAAGACAGAAAGAGCAACACCATTAAATATACACAGTTAACAATGCTCAGTAAAGTCCTGTATTGTGGTTGAGGAACAGATGACATGTCCAAGCCCCACCTCGGTCACTGTGGAGTTGACACGCTTCCAGGATGCGTGTTTGGCTCTAATGTCAGCTCACTATTTTAGTCCAGTGAATGTTTCCTGGCCTCAGTCTCCTCTAACTTTAAGGTGATTTTGATCTTTGTAAAGGTCCATGGCCATTCCAGACTACTGCTCATTTGTGCTGGCATTATTTATTGAGGAGAAAAAACTCAAGGCCAGTGTCATCAATTTAAACTGATCTCAGGTTATGGATCATGTTTTTTTTTGTTTTTTGTTTTTTTTACACGACCTGGCAAAATACTTATTTAAGAAGATGTTTTAGTGGAATGAATGCCTTGTTAAGTTAGCTAATGATAGCGCCTCCTTGAGGTGCCCCGGGCGGGTCATCTACTAAAAGGAAGGTCGGTGATTTGATCCCAGGCTCCTCAAGTATGCATTTCAAAATGACTCTGGACAAGATACTAAATACCAGATTGCCCCTAGTGCATCCATCAGTGTGAGTGTGTGCTTAATATGAAGGAGTTTAAATGTACCACAACAGTTTAAACAATGCTTAAAAGAAGCACTGCCTCCATTGCAGAAAGCACAGCAAACAAGCACACACCACTGACACGTGTTAGTAAGCATTATTTATAAATCAACCTAAGCACACAGTTGGGAATGATCTTTAGCTAAACATAAGTCTGAGAACATTTTTATGGACGAGTCTGCAGGACATTATTCGGCCTCAGATTTCTATAAATCTATTAGAATATTTTTGAGAAACACTTGCAGTTAAGCTGAACACTTTCTGCTTACTTTTGTGCATTACAAAAGAATAATGATAATCAATTTTGCAAACAGTTGGACTTTATAAAATGGAGAAAACGACGTGGCTGTGATCAGCGTTTCATACCAAACTCAGTGCAAAGTTGAGGAGCGCCGTGCCGCTGTGGAACAAGACGGTGAGGAGAGTGGTCGTGGTGGAGATGAGGAGGCCAACGTTCCTGCTCATTACAACCCACAAAGACTCCAGGATCTGCAAAATGACGAGGCAACAATAAACACACCATCCACAGGAAACTGTACTTCTATCTAAGACGCACACAGTTGTAAATTTGCAAATGCTGCTAGTGGGGCAGTGCTGGCATGGTGCTCTCATGGCTGATGTCCTGATCTAAGAAAACAAAATGGTCTTGGACTGCAGAGGTGGGATCTTATCACGGTATCATGCTGGAATTCAGAGCTCCTGAGAGCGACCCATCCTTTCACAGACGTTTGTAGAAGCGGTCTGCATGCATTGGTGCTTGATTTTATGCACCTGTGGCCATGGAAGTGATTGAAACACTTGGCATTATAGTGTACGTTACATACGTTCATACTTACAGACAGTAGTGTCTCGATATTTTCCTGCAGAAAGGAAGCAATGTCCTTCCAGTCCAGGATGTCCCCCAGCCAGCTGTTCTGTCTGTGAGTCATCTTATTCCCACGATGCCGTCCAGAGTGGGTTACATTCTGAAAAATGTGACCATAGTATTTTATGTAAAACTGAAGAATACTGAAGAACAGACTTTGGGAGACATTAAACACAAAACTCTGACACTACCTTCACAAACCAGGAGTGATACAGTCGGTCCCAAAGTTCTAAAACTTGCTTCTCAATCACTGCAGTTTGGTTCACCTTATCTCCTAAAATCTTATGAAGCTGCACACACAAAGGAAACAGATTGGTCACATTCCTCGCTGTCTGGCTGTATTCCATTATTATCAGTGAAAATTACTGTCCTGACCTTTTGTGTTATCCATTCTCTCCCATGCTGGTAGACATTAGTAGCAGCTGAATTTAGAGCTTTCTGGACCACGCGGGCTTCTGGAAGGAGGCTAACAGAGGACAAAGTAAGGTTGTTTTAGCAAATGAGAGGAAAGTCTAAAAATAAACACAGAAAAACAGAGTGGACTGTCCTACTTGGCCCATTCTGGATGGTTAGATACGGTCTCATTGATGAGGTTACTGGTTACGTCGATGATGTGAGCACTTTCGTGATGAACCTACAAAGATTAATGTTTATTTTTTTTATCCATCATCAGTGCAAATGATGTGAAGTCAGGTTAAAAAACCCAAAAACCTACCATAGCAGTGAGCAGCAGAGCCATGAGCAGGGTCCCTGTGACCAAGAGGAAGATGATGAAGATACTGATGATTTTATCCAGAGATCGCTCCAGCCACACAACCATCTGGGTGCACAGATAAAAAGGAGAGGAGGGCAAAGACAGGGAGAAGGGGGGGGATAATAGGAAGATGGCAAAATAGACTCATCAGTACAACTTTAAAGGAGGTAAAAACATGCACATGGAGAAACCTGTGTCCTTATCACTTGTGAAAAGTCATTTTAGACGTAAAAAGTCCTCACAGAGGACAATAACAGCATATCTGTACTCATACAATGCATGCACCCATTCTTGCACTGAAGCATTAAATCATGCAAGTGGCTTTTTGGGTTGTTGGTTTAACGACAAACAGACATGACATCACTTTCAAAGTGAGCTCTCTGTTCTCGACTCAGGTTTCTCAATGCGCCAAAACTGCATTAAAATCAAAGCTCTGTTAGCAGAACTCTCTCTTTTTGCACTAAGGCCATGGCGTAATGGTTTATTATATTGATGGTGACATGACATGGCATTTTCTGCAAAGAGTCTGTGTAAAACCTTAGGTGAGTGAATCTACAGCGAGTCTTATACCTTCCTCTTTAACATCTAGCTTACCTGAAAGAAGAACAGCAAACAGTTGTTTAACAAAAAAATGGAAACACCACTTCAAAAAGATTTTAATACTGAAAGAAGTAATTAAATTAAAGAAGTTGGGTAATATTGAGCAGCGAGAGGTTTAGAAGAGGTTTCAGTCACTATCACAACAGGGAGCATGAGACCTCTAAAAAGTTATACACAGGCCGCACAACGACAAACACTACATTTCCAATGCAGCACATCGGCACTGTATTAAAAATATAAACTACATCATCAGAAATGACTGAACTGAATCAACACCTGTGATAATTCTAAATAAAAGACACTCTAGTTCATAAATAACAGCCAGAATCAGAGTATAAAGTGCCTTGAGGCAACTTGTGTGATTTGGCGCTATATAAATAAAACCGAACTGAATTGAATAGATTGTAAACACTTTAAATTTGTACTGAGGTCAAGACAGAAAGCAAGTCTTTTTCCAACCATAGTTATTGTGACCTGGTGGCCTTCAGATGCAGAATGCAGGCTTGTAGGTACATTGAGGTCAACGGGAGCTACAGCCATTCTGTATATAGTTCAAATTGAGAACTACAGAGAGAGTTTGTGGTCTCATCAATAGTTTCAAGCCTTATTAAAATACAAACAAAACAAAAAAACAAAACAAAACAAAAAAAAAGCAGAATGTTGTATGTTGTACAATATGGTCAAATGTAAGAGTAAAACAGATGACAAAAAAGGGTTTGAAATTTGGTCCTGGCTGCTGACTGAGCATGTAGTTTCCACAAAAATCTCAATTTGAGCCAAGCCTCTTTTCTGATGTCTTACTTTAAAACTAAAAGAACAACAACAACAAAGACCAAACAATGAGTGACAGCCCAGTGCTAATCTCCATCTTTTATATACAGTCTATGGTAATAACCAGCTCCACAAAGCCAAATGGTTCAAAGGTGGCAAATATATTCACTAAGTTTAGTTCCTCACATTGAATAACCGTGTTTCCATTGTTTTGTCCAGTCCCTTAGCCACACCTAAAAAATAAAAAAAATTAAAATTTCCAGGAAAAAAAAAAGGAAACACCCCCCCCATTTAACACTACTCTTTGAGGCAGCTCGCACACACACACACACACACACACACACACACACACACACACACACAAGACAAACTCAGGTCAAAGCAGAGAAGATACAGTCGGGGCTGAGGGATTATTGAGTGCAACACCCCGGCTGTAGCTCACTGTCAAAATAAAAGCTGGAAAGAAGCAAGAGGACAGATGTTTAGACAGGATGGCAGAGGTGATGACAGTGGATGGGTAAAATGCCAGTCCAAGCCGCTACAAGGTGTGCTCACGCTGTCACACACACCCGCACATAAATACAAGTTATTTATTTATTTGCCCTTGTTTTCTCAATGTCTCTCACACACAAGCCCACTTTCTCTCAGTCTCGCTCTCTCAGCACTCTGCTCCTCCAAATCATTACCTGCTTGTTAAGCCAATGCCAGAGCTTGGGGAGGAGACAAAGAGACATTGGGAAAATTATTATTGGAAAGAGTTTTGCAGCAGTCATCACATGTACCCGTGCAACAAGAATACAAGCTCTGTGTGGGTACAGGCTCTGAGGGGTCAGAGCGGTGTACTACAAAGAGGAATTCATGTGTTAGCAAGGTATGTTGAGACTATAGCCAGAGGTTTCAGAAGGGCAGCTCTCGTTTTAAAGCTATTTTCAGAAGTTTTTGTCTAACATCATCTCCAAGTGATACGGTTTCACTTCTTTTCCAAACAAGTTGCCCTAAGAGTGATATAGATTATCAGCTGACATGCAATCTGTTAAGCTGTACATAACAGCACTGAACAAAGTCTAGCAGTTAAGTTACAGCAGTGCAAACGGTACAGCTGTGGTCAGTTTACATATAATCACAGGTCATTTGGGGCTTTTAATGATTTCTTTGAACTCAGTTGTTTGTATTTATTTTGGCTCTTCTCTAATCCACTAAGGGTCAAAATATATACATAAATCTCCACTATTATTTTGTTTAAATGTCTCTTAGCAAGTCAACCAAATGCTTCCGGTAGCCATCGACAAGCTTTAGGCATAATTCCTGGAGCAGACCCAGCCTTTCAGCATAGTCCATGAATATTCAAAGGGTTGAGGTCGGGGCTTTGGGAAGGCCATTCAAGAAGCTCAATGCTAGCCTACTTTATCTATTCTAACACCAGTTTCGATATGTGTTTGGGATCATTGTCCTGTTGGAACTACCAACTGTGTTCAAGTTTCAACCTTCTATCTGTTCATTTAAGATCAAGTTTAAGAATCTTCTCTGTAATGTACCTTATGCCACTGGCAGCAAAACAGGCCCAGAGCATGATGCTACCACTACTATGCTTGACACTCAGTACAGTGTTCCTCATGTTTATACTTCTAGTCATTGTGGCCCAAAAGTTCAATCTTTATCTTGCCCGACCATAAACTTTTCTCCAGAGGGCATTTGGCTTATCTGTTTGAGCAGCTGCAAACTTCAGAGGAGCTTGAATGTGTTGATTTTAAAGCAGGGGTTTCTTTCTTGGTCAACACCCTCTCAATCCACTGCGATGTAAAATTCACTTCACTGTGGACAGTGATGTTGGTGTTCCAACAGTTTCCAGTTCTTGAGCCTCGGTGGTTCTCGGGTTGGGCTCCTTTGAGTTTCCTATTGGTCTGAGGTCAATCAAATGAGTCCTGCCAAGCAAATCCTTTTTGTGCTGGCAAAGAGAAACTACCAGCTGTAGTCAATAATTAATGAGGAGTTAATAGGCCTTGGCCCTGTCAGATTAAAAGGCACTGTAGAACCTTCGGGACCACTTGAGTATGTGTATACATTTGGGCGTGTATGTATATGTTCCAGACTATTTGGATGAGAGAAAATCTAAAATAAGTTCAAACTCATGCTCCCATTTCTTTTTTTCCTTAAAGTCATTAAACATATATGGTCTACAATAATACAAGTCTGGAAAAAGAACAGCTCAAAAAAATCGTTAAAAGTCCAAATTTACTATGACGTTTATGCCTGTGATGAATGTAAACTGACAACAACTGTACATGTTGTGTTTTCACAGGAATTCCCAGGCACTGAACTTGTGTAAATGCTACGTTTTACACTACTGCGATAGCAGTCTACTGGAATTTATTACAGAGGTTATTCAATTAAGAAAATTTATTTAATTCAATTTGGTCAATAACAAAAGTTATCTAATTACAGTGTCAAACCTGAATGCACTTCATAATGAAACACATCATGATTCTAATTTGTAGATCTCTACATTAAATAGCAGCACCAGGAGTGGACTGAGTGGTAAAATAAATATAGTAATTTATTAATTTATGCGATTATATTTTTCTGCTGAATTGTTCCATCTTGAGTTATTGGCAGCACCAGTATAGCTGTTGCAGTCCATTTTGTGCTAAACAGGAGTCAAATGATGCTCCCACCACCAACTCCCACTTTTATGTAAGCGAGGACAGAGCCTGTCACAGAAACCATAACATTAAAATTGGAAATACCCGTCAGGTTTGAATGAGGTTTTAGGTTTCATGGGACCAACTAATGCATGAAAACAAAAAAGTCAAACTCTGCGGAAGCTGCTTCGTAGTACACCCCTCAGGAAGTGGCAGGCAAGATACACTAACTACAGTGAGTGTGGACTGGCAATACAAGTGGGATGCAAATCAATGTGATTACAAAGACAGAACACAAATACATCCCAAAACTGTGAGGGCAAGGCAGAAAAGTGTATAAGATTACAGCAATGACATCATTATTTATAAAACCTGAGAAATGTAAACCATGTAGCACTAATCCTGTCACTCACTCTAATATGTCGGCAAAAAATTCTGCTCTGCATTGCTTTGTTTTTTGAGATTTTTAGTCTATATTGAGAGATTTGGAGATATTTTGCCTCTAAATTTTGATTGGAAACAAAACAACTGCATACTTACACATCCAGCAGATATGGGGCAACAACATCACTGATGCATGAGTATTTTCTTGCCCACCTGGTGATGCGGGCATCAGGCTAATATTCACTCTCCTTTTAGCTCTGTTTTTTAATGAACTGATTTTAAAGTGTTTCTCAGCTAAGTGCTAATTTTGTCTGTCTACCATTTGGTGCTGGGCAGTTTAGCGCACACTTGGTTTAATACAGCTTTTTGCTAAAAATAGCTTCCAGCTGTTGCCGTAAACGACACTGATGAGATTGTTGCAACTGGGTCAAAACTAAAAGGCTGAAAAACAAAAACAGCAGCTAAAATCCTCTGTTAAAAGGTAAAGGAAACTAAAAAGCCCCCGTTTTTGGCAATTTAATATGAATTTACCAATTTCATTTTAATAAATTTAGGACCTGGCAGATCTTTACACTGGCTAAATTTAGACATTAAAAATGAAACTAACATATGTAATATGACTGATAACAACAGAGCATTTTGAGACTTTCAGTTTTCCTGAGATATTTTGATAAGTAATTTGTTATCAAGCAGTTGCAGATAAAGTGTGTCTGGATGGGGAAGTATAAAGTCAAAGGCAGAGGAAATAAGGACATCAGCTTCACAGGCAGCTCTTACATTACCTTAGTGTCGATACGTAGGAGGAACTGAGCCAGGCCTTTGATTGGTCCAGGGAGCAGTGCCTCTTCACGCTCACGTCCAAACTTCTCTAGCACCGTCCACCACGAGGTAAGAGTCCTCTCTGCAAAGCTCTTCATACCAAACCGGACCACCAGCTTCTTCAGAACCCACACTAGATCAGTGAGCCAACATGCACATGAGTAAAATCCGACTGACGAGGAGTAACTGAAAGTGTGCACATATCTGTTTGTATGTCTGTGTGTGTGTTACCGGCCACAGGAATAGGGAGCAGTTGTAGTATCCACAGGTTGAGCCAGACCTGCACCAAGACAATAGCCCAGACCAGCAGAATAAAGTAAATATCACTGGCTCTGTGGGAGCTTTTCTCTCTCTGGAAGAGGCCGGGCAATGTACGAGAGCTCCCAGCGAACCCGGGAAACCCAGGAGTGGAAGGCACGGGACCCACAGACTGCACACCATCTATGAGCGGATGAGGGAAAGCAGACAGAGGAAGCACAGAAGAGGAAGAGAAAGAAAGAACAAAGCAGTTGAGTTTCAGCCGCTGTGGCTAAATTGGTAAAGCCAAAGCAGCTACAGTAAAAAAAGAAATAAAGAATGTAAAACTGAAATTGCATATCTTGGGTTTTAAAACTTGACATTTTTCTGACCAATTAGCAATGCTCTGAACATTTATCGAACAGTATGTTCAGAGGTCTGATTCCCTCTGTTCAATCTGCCAGTTCTCTCATTTCATAAACCTTACAGCCCAGATATCTGGGACATCTGTATGATCTTCTTTAATAGACTGAATACAATGCAGCTAGCTTACCTGTGGAGGAGCTTCCACTGAGTTCAGTTTTGGGTTGAAGGTTGCTACAGGAGATTGCCATGTAAATAGTGTTAGCAGCAAATGACAGCACCTGCCCTGAAAGCTCACCTGGGGAGATCAAGAGAGACTGAATATAACGAAACACAAAGGCAGGCAGGCAGAGCGGAGGATGCACAGTAGGAAAGATCAAAGCTGGTCTGATGAGCGTAGCCCAACCAGTCACCTCAAGTCACTTATATTTCACGTAAAGCTAGGCTTAGGCAAATGTGGCTAAATGCAACTTAATCTAAGCACATCATAGACTTGTGCTCATTTGACCATATTTATTACCTAGTTAATGGTGAGTAAAGGTATCTCATTGTGGTAAATGTCAATGTATGTCAGTGTATAGGTGTGATAGTATATTTTCACCTGTGCCAGGGACAGGTGGTTTCTCTTGGTAGCCCACGATGAGAAGCCCAACCACAACCACAAATATGGGGACTCTCCATGAGCCAGTCAGAGACACTAAAACAGATAGAGGAATTGGATAAGTGGAAGAAGATGGATGAGTTACGGATGGATACATTTAACTAGATTGAGAGAAAGCTGTTGTAGTTAAACTGCAGGACGACATTACTGGCTTAACAGGTATATTCCTTGTCAAGCATGACTCTGCTAGTCTTGCCTGATGAGCTGAACCATATTCATAAACAAATATGACATACAATGTTGACTGTTGCTATGAAAGCACTTTTAAAAACTTCAAAGCAGAAAACATTTTCTCACATGTGCCCAGAAACCTCCTTTTAAGGCAGAACTTCTTCTTAACCAGCTTTCAGTCACTTTTTAAAACTTCACGCCTGAAGCTCAGAGCAAGTGTTAAGTGTGCTAAAAATACTTTCGACATCCTCATCTTACTCTGCGTGCCCTCTGTTTCAAAGACAAGTGGATTTGTACAGGCAGCAACTTATTGACCACATCTAGAAGAAATCTCCTGCAGTCCAAAGAGGCAGCTTGTATGGCTGGCTGTGGGCGCTGTCCACACTCACCGATGTAGAAGAGCAGGACAGCCCAGACAGGAAGTGCCAGAGTCCTCAGGTACCGCTCAGTTTGAGGACTCCACTTAAAACAAACCGCCAGCAAGTATCCAAACACGACAGTCCCCACCTGTGACGAAATAAAACAAAGATGCACAATAATGAAACAGAGGGTATTTTAATTAAATATACTGAGACTTCTATTCTCTTCCATTGCATCATAATCATCATTTGATGCTGAACCTTTAAACTTCATGAGTCTTAAAAAGTATAATTGAACAGTTTTTGTGATAATCACTTTGTGTTGATGTTTTTTCTTCCTAAACTCATCCAGTTTTACAAACGCTCTGCTCCTGTTTAGCAGTCAGCACTTAAGACGACACTAGAAGTTTAATCGACTGCTCATAAAGATCTCAGCTTGTGTCGCTCCTCACAAAGACATGCCTTGATGTAATTTAATATAGTGTCCTCCATCCTATTTATAAACACAGGCCCTCTGTCAGCTGAACTCCGCATTCAGAGAAAGAAGAACATTTAATGCAATTTGGATGAGGTGGACGGGTTCTGGCCCCTGGAGCTGTTTGGGAATGAGGTACCGATCGATCAGATGCTGGAACTGCAGGAAATTAGATCAACTTACATAAAAGTTTGCACACATATTCCAAGAAACACATTTTCTGTTTAGGTTAATCGAATAAGTCTTTATTAGAGACACACTGCAGCAGCCAGTCAACTTTAATCCCCCAATTATTCTTTATCAACTATTGCCTATTGCTAAATGGCATTTATGACAACATGATAATAACATTTATACATTTGTACAGTCAACATTTTAATTCTGAGTTCATTTTAATCAGACACACAAAACGGGATTAAGTAGGAATGAAATTCACAATTACTGTTATTACTCCCTCTGTAGATAATTTTCTGTGCAAATAACGTGATGTGAGCTTTTCATATTTGATTTTTTTTTACCCAACCAACAATCAAAAGACTACTAGTTTGTTATCGTAAGATTACTAGTTTACTATAGTAAGACCCACACAATCAGGCGAGTAATAAAATCATTGACGTTTAAAGTATAACTTTTAACATTCTGTCCCAGATAATATTTAAAATATGTGCCACAGTTTACACAGAGCTGACCTAACAGCACCCACTCTGACGGACAGAGGGGCCCTTTGTCATTCTGTCAGAGAGAGGATTGTCACTCTACTGTCACTCACCCACATAAAGTGGAAACAGTCCAGCGCGTTCCCGATGACCCCACAGACGTGCCCGAGGATCACCTGCATACCGATGACACTCCAGAAAAGGTAGAGGAAGTAAACCAGCGGTGCCCCCGCCCCGATAACCAGGAGTATCGTGAGCTTCTCCAGAACTACCCTACCCATCGCCTCCACCCCGTAGTTGAGACACCACACCGGGACCAGCAGCGTCCCCACCACTATGGGCGTCCCGCTGTCCTGCAGGCCGCTGAGCCATGAACGGCCGAGACGAGCCAGGGAGTATTTGAAGGGGTGGAGGAAGGTGCCGCAGAGCACAGCCCAGAGCAGCGGGCGGAGGAAGGCCTCGAGGATGAAATAGACCAGGACAGCTGCCCCGCAGCAGATAGCCACAAATATCATCGCCCCGGTGTTGTAGAAGGCCTGTTTTATGTTCTTGTCAAACTTCAGGGAGGAGGGCTGGGTTAGCAGTTGGCTCATCATCCCGACAGCCGGCTGGAAGCTCTCCGAGAAAGAAACAAAGTGAGGCTGCCCAGCGTGAGGACTCTCTGGGGGAGAGACAGCGGCGGGATCCGGCGCCGAATCCTCCTCGTCTGCCATGTTCCCAGTTTCAGCTCCGCCAGCCCGTCCAACTGATCCACCGCGTGAGGGAGGAAAACAATGACGTAGCAACATCGAATGCCCAAAGGCCTCATGGGCAATGAAGTGTCGGTGATGTCGCGCGTTCCTTCCTGTTTTCTTTTTCTTTTCTTTTTTTAACTTACCAATTTTCTTCCGGTTTATTTTTTATTATTGTTTTATTAATGTTACAAGGTGATGTTATAAAGTACTTAATTCAAGCAGCAATACACATCATATCTATTTAAAATATATAAATAAAAATAATTACATTACATTGTTAAACAAAGTGTCTTTAAGACAATTAGAGTCATGATGATCAGGTTTTCTGAAATTCCGAGATCCTTTTTTAAACATTTGTTTTTTAAATGGTACGGTAAGTTGACTTCAAGTTGACACCACACTAGCTTACACTTCCACTGGGTTTGAATCTCATGGCTGTGTGGGGTCTTTCTGTTCAAAAGCTGCATATTCTCCCTGTGCCCTACAGCTTCTTCCCATGGCAGGCATGCATGTTAGGTTAACTGGTAAGAAAAACAAAACAAAACAACCACGCATAAATATACAATGGTTTTTATATGAATACCATTGCATTTGTACATTCATTTACTTTTTTATGAGAATTTCTACAACCCCTTTATTTTTCCCACTGCCCATTTCATGTGCTTGAAAAGCAGGTGGTGTGTAAAAGGTGGTGTGTTTTTTGTTGGTTTGTTATTTTCTGCGCTTTCTTGTGTATTTTATCTTCTGCCCAGCCTCTCACGAGTGTGAATGTATGAGTAATTTGTACATTTTATCAGGCTGCACATCATACTACACGTAGCCACTGCTCAAAATCTAATTATGTTACATCCTATTAAAGTCATGCCCTTTGGCTTTATACTTCCAGAGTGAGAAGGCAATCTCTGCATTCACTACAGCGTCTGTATTTTGTATAGACTGTGTTCTTAGCAATAAGCACAGCAGCGACAGATGTTTCAGTGGGAGACATCTTAACATATTCAACCATTTTTAATACACTTCAAAAGCTACAATAGCAACCCAGGGGAAAAAAATATTACTTCAGAGCAAAATGTTTCTGTTAACCGTGTTATTGCTTGAACAGGCAATAGTAGTAACTCTTCTCATCAGTCTTGCTGTAAGTCACAGTGTCACAGTACTGATAAACAAAGCAGTTACTGTGGTTGAGGAAGTGAGATGATGAAATCAGACAAGGATGTAAAAAAAAAGTATACGAAAATCTTTTACATAGTAGATGCACCGGGTTGTTCCTGAAACCCTGCAGTCCATATTTCTAACACCAGCAAACAACATTTTTATTTTATTTTTTTAAGGCTGAGATCCACAGAAACGTAGCAGGGTGAGGAGACGGGAAGCATTTGTGAGAGCTGTTTTATTTTCCTTTCATCCTCAGAAACCCGTTGTTTTGGCAAAGTTTGACATTATTCACCAGTGCACGGTGGGTGTCTGAAACCATTCCCAGATTTTCCAGTGCATGCAGGGTTTCAAAGTCTTGTGAGATGTATTTGTTGGAATGGAGTCCTCATATTTTTATATAACTGGAAGCTATCGTTAACACTGAAAATGACTGGCCTATTTTAAACTACTACTACTACTCTGCCCTCTTGTCTAATACTCAGATCAGCACATATCACCTCTAGAGTGTTGCTTTAATACTTCAAGATGCTGTGTGAGTTATGAATATATAGTCTTTCATGTTCAATATATCTAACACAGTCTGTGCAAAGAGGGCACTTGTATGTGGCATCAGATTTAAACTTTTTTTTATTGCTGCTTCATCCTCTCTCTGCTGTGCTGTGCTGTGCTTCGTTATGGCGTCCCCATCAGCAGGTAGAAGGTGAGAGCTACTATGAGCAGTAAGCAGAGGGGAGAATTAAATGTCTGATAAGCTGTGGAGGGCATGAAGATGTCCACATACTTATAGATGCTGATCATGTGCTCGCTGACTGGAGGACTGTCAATGTCGTGCCTCGTGATGGAACCTGTTGGACAGGTAAGATGAAGGAGATGTCACGGGCAAGGGCTAAAAAAATGGGCAGTGTAATCTGACGCTAAAAACTCATCGCTCACCTTGAATAGCAGGTCCCCATGCAAACAGGTAGTACCACGAGAGGTGTAAGTCCACAAGCGTTTCCTCTCGTGGGACATATAACGGTCGCTTGAAACGGCAGGTGACGCGGTTGTTCTCAAATATGCCCTCTTCGTCTCGAGCCGGATTCCTCTTGATCTCCTTGGCCCACTGGCCGACGTTGTAGAAGTGATGTATCCGCACGCGCCCGTTATCATCGTGCACACAGGCCATAACATCGTCTCCTCCCTAAGGAGACAAAGAGTGTTATTTCCAAAATGTGCATAAATTTAGTTCTTGAAAAAACTGACCATTATGATACAGTCAAGGTAAAATATACACTTCCAGGCCAGTTCATTAAAAAAAAATACCCATGAGCCAGTCACATGGCTCAGTGCATTTAAGCATTTAAACATTTAAGATATTAAGATGACCTTCTGAAGTCCAAAATGAACATCAGAATTGGGAAGAAAAGTGATTTAAGTGACTTTGAACTTGGTTGCTGGTGCCAGACAGACTAATCTGAGTATTTCAGAAACTGCTGATCGGCTGGGATTTTCCCCATGTAAACATCTCTATGTTTTCCAAAGAATTCCTTGTAAAAGAAAATATCCAGTGAGCAGCCATTCTTGAGATTGTTGCTGAATATATTTATCCCTTTATTGGCACACTGTACCTATCCTCTGATGGCTGCCTCCAGCAAGATAACACAACATGTCTTAAAGCTCAAATTGTGTCAAACTGGGTTCTTGAAAATGACAACGAGTTCACTGTACTTAAAGGGCCTCCATAGTCACCAGATCTCAATCTAATGGAGCTCCTTTGGGATATGGTGAATTGGAGATTTCCATCACAGATGTTCATCTGAGAAATCTGCAGCAACTGTGATGCATGCATGCAGCATGATATTGCATGTGATGCAATATCATGCTTTTAGTCTTCGCAAAAAGTTACATAAATGTTGCTCCAGGACTGTGGTTGCAACGTATCAGTCGCACTGTTGTGATGTCAATGTTTTGACCTGGGGGAAAAAACAGCACAAGCTTCGCCTCATTGGATTAAATTGTGAAAGGGTTTACTTTAACCCAAACAATGTTTTTATTAAACAAACTGGCTAATAAATTAATATATGTTTTTTTAAGTTTTGAAACATTGACACAGAGAGTTTATTGTGGAGACCTGCTGAGTCACTGAATTTCATATTTAATTGGTTCAATCTCTTACAGTCAAAAAAATTCTTATCCATGAGTTTGACGTGGGACTGCTAATTCTTCTGTACCCTGAAGCGATAAAACAAAAAAATCATAATTATATGCAGCCCAAAAGATACAAACACATGGTTTGCTGTCCCAAATAAGACACAAGACCTGTGTAACTTTTAGCAGTCAGAGATGTTGCAGAGCTGCTCACCATTTTCTTATCAGATGAGAAACCTACAGCCACCCAGCCATCCGTATCTGCGCTCAGCTCAAACTCCACATCTGTCCCGATGCGACGATAACTCAGAAAGTAGTCACACGTCTCTGCATCGCACCCCGGCTTCCCGTACCTGAGTGCAGATAAATAAATGCAAATGCTCACAGTCATTCACTAGAGATAAGATCTCAGCTGGGCAGACAGAGCTCATCTAAACAAATGAGGACACTTTTTAAAAGAAACTGAATCCAGGTTACAAAGAAGAAAGATTAGCTTGCTGAGCGTTCCCATGTTTAGCTCTGGCTCTCTGACGTCAGGAGCATCTGGGATGAAGGACCCCCAGGGATTACAGTAACACTCGAGCTCTTTTTAGAGAAAGACAGAGGTGGATCTCTAACCTTATGCAGCCCTTTGTTACTCCACAGTCGCTGACTTTGATCTTGGCAAAGGGGTCAACTGGGGGTGCTGTGGGGAATGGGTAACCTGCGAAACACAGCAAATAAGTAAATAAATAACGTGAATTTTGTTGATTACACACTAAATAGCTGATACATGTATTCAGTGATGAAGGCCAACTGAGGAGAGGCCATCTGCACTCTGTGTGTGGGTGAGGAGAAGGAAGGGGTGGGCAGCTACCATCGGGGAGCTGGCCTGGGTGCTGAAAGGCCTCATATTGAGGTGACAGGTTGGATGCAAGACAACACTGGCACATATTAACCTTTGTCCTGCCCGTGCTAGGCCCTGTGTGCTTGTGTGTGGAAAAAAAGCATGCAAACAAAACCACTAGCTGCTCATCTTTAGTGGACTGAGTGACATCCTCACCATCATCGGACAGATATCTGGACTCCAGAAACTCGGAGGCGAAGGTGCTGTAGGAGTCCTTGTGAGGCTCTTGGTGTCCAGGCTCTCCGTGCTCTCCGTGGCCAGTCCGGAGTGCTCCCTCATCGGTGGGGCTCGGCGCGACCCCCCACCATCCAGCGTGGATCAGCAGCACCGAAAGCTGCACAAGCCTCCGCAGGAAAATCATGACCAACAAAAAAGGGAACGCTGGTAAAACAATAAATACAAAAAACAAAAACGGTTAAACCGATCTGGAAGAAAACTGGATGTCCATCACTGTTTGAATTTCTGCATCTTCGCAGGTTTCCTTGCAGCGTCACAAAACCGTCTCCTCATCCTGTTTATTCGCAGGGATGCGAGGGGACACCGCGTCTGATTAGGAGGCTAATCCAGCTCTAAATTACCCAGATTCGTAATCTTACCATCGAATTCAGCTACACGCCCATAATCCTCTTTGAAACCGCAGTCCTGATGGCTTCTAGAGCTCATTAATCTTTTCATAGGCTATTTTTCGGTGTTGGGCCGGATGAATGGTATCGCCCAGCCGCCCTCTCCTCTCGTCTCCTCAGTCAATCACAGTAACGTCCAATGAGCAGACGCTACGTGCTGCTGTCACCATCGATCAATTGGAGATTGAACAACGTTTCCACAACAGCTGACACAGTATTTCACATGTTTGGAGTATAAGATGATGCAATGTAAAATAATTAGCCTGTAGAGTAAGATTTTATTGCCTCGGCTGCAATCGGAATTTTAGTCCTAGTCACTGACACCAAATATACCACAGAGCTTCTATTGTTCTGACGAGCTATGCGTTAAATTGTGTTTATTCATCCAAAATTTGGAAGTAATCTAATCTAACCTAACCTAAAAATTACCAATCATGTTTGCACTCCTCTCTCCGAAAATTATTTACTGAAGACACGAATATAAGCTGTTCCTTTTACACTGTTTTTCCTCTTGTTTTTAATCTATATCACTCTGCTTGTTATATGTGCATATATGCGATTTTTAAAAGGTCCAGATTCTGTTCCATAAAAAATGGTTGCATATCCACTATGTTCACATGCACTCTCTGGGAGTATTATACGTCATTTCTAAATGTGGTGCTTAATGTCACTACGTGTCAGTCCAGGTAGCTACATATAAGTGAGCATTCAAAGTGAGCAGGGACTTTTTAGCTGGGCATGATCGTGGACATACTTTGAGTAGATATGTGACCTTACATTAATTTATCATAACAAGTACTTTTGCATCCACACATCCATTTTCTACCAGGTATCTGAGTCCTGGGTCTACTCCGTGTAATCTTCCTGACACTTCCCCTTGGACAGGCGACCAGATGGTATCTTATGTCGCAGCTGACTATAGTCAGATCCTACAGTCGGGTACCTCGGCCCACCGAAAAAGAAAAAGAGGCTCTGTCCCGTTTTCTCTGTGAGTGCACAAAGTCACAGTCCTGCCACTTGATGGCGACATAAATCCACGGTTTGCTCTTTTTTTGAACTTTTATTTAGTTTCATCATAGAATCATACAGAGCATCTTACACTTTACTTTGCTGTACTTTATCAACAAATCTGTAAAGAAGAGCCAGATGAAAAAATTCTGGTAAGTCCCAAATTTAATGTCAAGTCGCTGACGTACAAGACAAAGACGAAAAAATAAATAAACCAGGAGGATCTGCAGCAGATGGGAATTATAAATGCCCGTAAATCATTCCAAGTGCCCCTAACGCAGAAGGGTGACATCAAAATGTTATGTCCATACATAAACACTTATCAAAAGTATCTGCAAATCTAAAGTTTATTTTAGAAAAACAAAATGGATAGTATTATTTTACATTTTTATTAAAAATAAATCAGCAAGTGTGTGGTTGATAAAATTACCTAAATGTAAACACAAGGAAAGACCAAAAAGAGAAAGTCACTTGAATTTAATACTTCAGTGTTTTTGTTAAAACAAAGCAAGTTGAAATCCATCAGAGTTTAAGATTTTTGGCAGCAACAGCAGGTAAGGATTTCACCAGTAATGCTGTGAATCTTTGCTGTTCATGTCTGTGTCCTGTGGGTGATGCTGATGTATCACTGTGTAAAACTGACTAAAAGTGTATCTAGACTGCAGCGACTGTCAGAGATGTCTGAGTGACATCCATGGTCGCACAGCCTGACAGAGTAAAAAACATTTTTCTAAATAAATCAGAACTCCCAAAGTCAGACTGATATTGACTCAAATTTTGTTTCATAGTATGAACCTTCTGTGGGACTATGAACCTTTTAAAAGATTGCTTTTGCAGCCTGATCTTTCATGCATGTCTTAGTATGTCTTCGTGCATGTATGCATGTATGTATCTGTAAGCTTATGTCAGGTCTGGGTCTATAGAGCACCACTCATGCATGTAAAGCATGTGCGTGTCATACGTGTGCATACATACTAGAGTGTGTGACCTTTAACCTCTCTGCTCTTCACATCATCTCTCTCTTTGCAGACACAAATCAGCCTGATCAAATGCTTCTCTTGGTCTCAATCCGCCCAATTATCCCTTGTTTATCCTCCTATTATTTCCACCTCCACCTCAGCCCTCTCTCCCTGTCTCTCTCACCCTCTCTCTCTCTCTCTCTCTCTCTCTCTCTCTCTCTCTCTCTCTCCTTCCCAATTACCGTTCCATGTAGGGGGCATTGCTTGCTGGGTAATGAGGGATTCTGGGCATACCAATCTTAGCTTAATAGCCTTAAAGGGCCACTCATTAACACAAACACTTACTCTGACTCTCTCTTGCACACACACACACACACACACACACACACACACACACACACACACACACACACACACACACACACACACACACACGTGTCCACACTGATCCATCCCCATACATCATCCCATAGATAGAGATGGAGTGACAGAAGCAGAGAATGAGCGAGGGACTCAATGGAAGCGGTAGGAGAGAGAGAAAGAGAGAAAGGGAGAATGAGAGAGGAGAGGAAGGATATGTGGGGAAGGGGGAGTGGTGTGGGTCTGGTAAATGTCAGTGGTGTGTCTCCTGGGCCTGAGAGATGAGTTAGTGACAGCAGAACAATGGCGGCGGGATCCATTCAGAAACGCAGCTGCTCTGAGTGCATGCCTGGATCTTTCTTCTGCTTAGCTGTCAACCAGCACTTGTAAAGCCGCAGCTTTAACTCACACTAACAGAAAATATTGCATGAGTGGTCCATTCAGCAGCTGCACACAGCTGTGCATGTGGACACACAAGGTAAGCTCTGCATGTTATGGAGGATCAGCAGCAACGTGAATGGCTAAGTCAGGGCTGTCAGCCAATAAGAGTTTCTGCAGACTGAAAAGTGGCCACTGGAACATAAGTCTTGCATCCTTCTTCTTTCCCTCTGTCACCTTATAGCATACATCCTATGGATTATGGATGGCCAAAACCGATCATATATCTGATATTACAAGTATTGCTCATGTAGTCCAAACTCAATATAGCATATTCCTCATTTCCTATAGAGGTTTTTGTCCAACTGCGGTTTAAAAAGGGGTGAGATTTTAGGTTTAAGAGCTGTCTTTAATTAGGACAAATACGGGTACTGCAAATTATTCTTGAGTCTCCCACATACACTAAAGACCCAAAAATCTCAGATGCACACGGTTGTTTATGTTAATATTACCTTTATTTAACCAGGAAGTTGCATTCAAATTTCTTTCAAAGGAAAGACTTGGCCAAGGTAGATGCTGTACAATCTCAAAACATTTAAAAAATGACACACATAAACAACACAAAATGCAGGGAGTACAACATAATATACAATACAAAAAATGCCAATTACATAAAATATGAATGGCCTCACAAGAAAAACATCTACAGGTTTCATTCACTGCATTCCTTATGAAACTTTCACCAACAGATACAGGCATGTTCATTTATTGCTTTCTGGAAATTATTAAATGTCCAAGGTACATAGTAAGTGAACACTGTTTTCCACAGATCTGTCAGAACTTTAGTTATGTCTGAGCAACCATTTAGAGGAGCATAGGTGGTATGCTGCTGGACTTAGAATCAGAGAAAAATATACCAGTGCTGTTTTTTTGCAAATAGTGACGGCCAGCCCATCAAATCACACAGAGTCCAGGGGTGAATGCAGTGATGATTGCATTTATAATAAAACATGGAGGTGTATGGCTCAGTAAAGCTGAGGCAGAAACATCCATATATCAAACAGTGAATCCATGTAACCATCATAGGTAGAAAAGTAGCTTCCACAAGTATTTTTATTTGAAAAAAGGGTAAGGCAAGAATTATTTGATTCACCATCAGATGTCAGATTTGTGGGTGAATTTTTGTGAATACCACAAATTTTGTTTTTAAATAAAGCTCTTGTATTGCATTCCCTACAGAGAGTGCATGTGTGAATATGATAATATCGTCAGCATAAAGATGTATTTTTGCTGAAATTTTATTTGCCCAGATTTTTTTGTTTAAATGAACCCTGTGGGACACCAGTAGTTATCTCAAGAAAATCAGATTTATGGCACTCTGCATATACAGACTGATTTTGATTTACAAGATTTCAGAATTTCTTCACAGCCTTAGGACCAAAACCAGCATTATTAAGTTTTTTAATCAACACTTCATTATCCACAAATAAGGCAACCCAATGTACTGTCCAGGACACCTATGAGATCATTTGTCACAGCTCTAGCAGCAGTAATGGTATGTGCCCTATCCTGAAACCAAAAATCAATTATGATGATACCAGACTACTACCAGATACTCATACTCGTACTGTAAACTGTAAAGCTGCTATGTTGGTCATCTAAACCACTTCAAAGCCACTTTAAATCATGATTGTAAATTGTACATTTTAGAATGTTATTGACCCCTTTACCTCAAAGTGTATATACTCCCCTTACCCCAGTCTTTATATTTATTCTTATTCTTACTCTTACTGTATTTATTGTTGTTCTTTTACACTGAAGGGAACTGGAGCTTCGTCTCATCTCTCTATCTACTGTACTGTATATAGCAGAGATGACAGTAAAGTTTACTTTGACTTTGAGATAAAAACTGTTTTAACTGCAAAATTACCTCAGATTCAAGGATTTTTGTTAATATTGAAAGCTTGGAGATGGGATGGAAGTTGTTCATATATTGCTGAATCCCCACCTGTGATGTGAAGTCCTAAATGAGGAAATGCTTTTTAAAAAATTGTGTGAGAGGGAAAGTAAAGTAACCAGGTACCCTTTCATTGAAGTCTGCCCCATATTTGCCTTTTAACTATATCTCACCTCTGCGGCTATTAGCTTTATAGGAAAAGTAAAATAATAGTGTCATCCTTTTATTCCCTCATGCAGCAGCAGCAGTAAACCTGCAGGAGTTTTTTTTTTTTGTTTGTTTGTTTTTTACCTATTTTGGGGTCTGAATTGAATATCATTCTCTCATTCTCCACCCAGCAGGAGCTAGATCACTTATCGACTCGAGTCTGTTTATAACACCAAGCTATTACTTCTGTCTCTAACTTTCCCTCTCACACACACAAACAGTCATAAAGCGGGGCTGTGATCTAGCTGCAGGGATTAATTTAGGAGTTGTCAGAAATCACTTTACTCACAGAGGACAGTAAGCACTATTGGCATGCCTGTTCTGCAGGCTGACTGCACTCCAACCTCCTTCACACCTTCAAAGATGCTAAAAAGATATAAATTGTTACCAGTGGTGTGTTTATTGCACTTACTGGGTAATTGTCTGTAACAGAGTGTAAGAACAAAAGCTTGACTGTCTGGCTTATTTGCATACGTTGTTTGGTTTGTGCTGTTTGTCTGTTGGGTTCTCTGTGTGTACCAGAGGCTGAACGGTTCCATTGTCCTGATGAAATGTTTGCATTAGCGCTAAGGAGGCGCAGATGAGACATCGATCAGTGCTCATTAAACACCTCCAACTGTGGTGACACACACAAACCCGGTGGTGCATATTTATATTCACATACTGAGCCTCTTGCATAGATACAGCTTACAAACAGAAAAAAGTATTTGAGCTCATTCAAGCCTCATACATTGGTCCCTTCTCCTGCGATTGACTCTCAAAGCTTCTATTGACCGTTGACTTAAAATGCTTGTTGTCCGTAGACTTATCCATTAAGCTGTAACACTGCTCTCTCTCCATATAGACATGACGACTGGCTGGGGCCTTAAGCAGTGATTATGGTGTTGGCAGTGGGAGCTGGGGGCTGTACTGTCATTAGTCTGGTTAATCAGAGCCTTGCTCCAGGTTAAGCTCCGCAGCCTCAAGAGACAGGCTGATGAGCTGAGAGCCGTGCCCAGCCTACAGTTCTTGGTTCTGGGCTCCAGCGGCTCCCCTGGCCCCTGCCTGCTCCAGCCAGTAATCTATAACTCTCCCCTGGAGCAATGGATGGAAGCTCAGCCTTCTGGACAACACTGACACACCATGCATGGTAATGAGACACACAGAATGACACACTGTCACACACACACCTGTTCGCACACACCCACACTTACCACTGATGCAGTGTTAAGGATCATCACTGAGTTTCTATGAGTTTGTTCTGCTTGGCCTCTAAGAGCAAGATTACAGACTCAATAACACTCGGGGAAAAAAACAAGCGGGTCCTCGTGACCTTGACTTAACGATTTGATATGACTTCTAAATGCTTTACTACCGATGTCTATGGGGACCAGTAGTAACCAGCTCAGCAGAATGAGTGTATAATGACCACAGGGACTGCTGATTTTCAAACAGCAACTACCCAGACGCACACACACAAATACTCAAATAAATTCCCATGAGGTGAAATGGGTTTCAGCTAAGCTGAGACCCTCCAGGGAGTGGTGTATCTGAACCAGGCTTGCCATTGGCCCGCCTCCTCTATCCCAGCATCCCCTGTGAGCTCATTAGCCCCAATCATAACCACTTCCCTGTGTTACTTTGCACACTCCATCCATCGCCCTCTTGCCACACACAAATTGCGCTTTCCATCAGAAATGGACAGAGAGTGTGAGTTTGTAACAGCAGGAGTACACGTGTGTGTGTATGTGTGTGTGTATGCATGTGTGCGCTAAAAGGACAAGGAAGGTCGGAGAGCCCCGAGAGCCTTCAACATCTCCCAGTGGAGTTTGCATACCCTATGGAGCAGAGAGAAGTAGGCGGGAAAAGAGACAACCAGGTAGAAGGAGGTTAAGAAGTGTGTTTTCAGGTGATAAAGTGGATGACCAGGTTTCACATCAGGGACTTTTTTGCTGTGTGACCCAGATGGGTGGTGAGGGAGACAAAGAGGAAGGAGTGGGAGGCAGGGAGAGATAAAGAAAGAGGGTATTCATTTAAAAAATGAGCATGCAATACAGACACAGGAGGGACCCAAGAGAACCACAGAATGGGATGAGACAACAAAGAGGCCCATCATCAGTTTAGTGAATAGATGTGTCTGTATATCTATCCCTTTTATGTCTCTCTGCTTTCTTTTTCTTTTCTTTTTTTACCATCTCATCTGCTCTTAATCAGCTTCTCATTGTGCTATTAGCCGAACCTGTAGTCTTAATCAGAGGCTTGGCACAGACACCATCACTATCCGCTGCCCTTCTCACACGCGCACAAGCACTAAATAAACAGATTTTAATGTGACACCAATCATATCATCTACTCAATGAGCCCTCCTCCCTTTCCCTTTTGTGGCCCACACCCCAAACATAACACATGGGAAGCTCAGGTGCCCGATCCATCAGTCAGCCAACACACTCCCACTATAAAAATGTGTGTGTGTGTGTGTGTGTGTGTGTGTGTGTGTGTGTGTGTGTGTGTGTGTGTGTGTGTGTGTGTGTGTGTGTGTGTGTGTGTGTGTGTGTGTCTTTTGATGCTGCAGTATCCCAAAGGGAGGGAGGATGATTTTAACTGGGTAACCCAAATCACCTCCTATCCCAAATCCCTTGTGCATGAATACTGTACACACACACACACACACACACGTCTGCATACTTTGTCTCTTATGCATGTCAGTGAGTGTGTATTGATAATGGCCATTAGCATATTTATGATCATTGCCAGCCTCTTATTGTTTGCTCACTCCATTAATCTTCATCTGCTGCCTGCCGACTGACAGCTCAATCTCGCAGGCCATCGCTGGGCAGACATACACACACACTAATGCAGACACACATGCTCAAAATCCACAGTTGTACATAAGGCATACTTGCATCAACAACTGAGTGGTTTGTCTCACACATACATACACACATTATGGCAGCCAGCATGATTGACATTCACCCCTGCGAGTGTAATCACCGGAGGTTATCCTCCCCAGCTGCGCGGGGGTCTGCTCAGCTTCTCGCACGCAGTGCCGAGGCATCATACCTGCACGCTGACAGTTCCTTTTGGGGCATAGGTGAGTGATGGCGTCCTTTGATGAGAGTCCACCAACCCCACCTCTATCAATACACCCCCCACACACTTTAAAAAAATACCCTTTGTCCTTTCCAGCTCTCCATCACTCGTGATCATCAAAGACCTGCGCGAAACTGAGACTGTAAAGAAAAAAAAACACACTCTCCGAGTGAAATTCACAAAAACGCATGCAGGTAAAGAGTTAGTAAACTGTGCTCCGGTAGTGCGTGTGTGCGTCTTTAATGCAGTGACAGTCTGTGCTTGTGTGCATACAAGCAGCCATCGCTGTATTGCGCACTGAAATGTTAATGTGTTTGTTTAGAGCCGGTATGACTGACTGACTCACAGCTGATTACTGGGTGAATGAGTGCTGGAAGCGAGCCAAGTTCAATGGGAGGTCTGTTCTCCTGTTGCCTCTTCCTTTTTCTTCTCTCCGCTCTCCCCCACTCCCCCTTTCTCCTCCTCCTGCATCACCCTGCTGCTCCAGGAAGAGCAACCTGGGAGCCAGGATGTGTGTGTGTGTGTATTTGTGTGTGTTAAGGCATATACTTGACTTGGGTATAAATTTAACATCAAAGATGTTAAAGCAGGAAGTTCATGATATAAGTAAAGCTGTTTGTGCAAGAGCTTCTTGATCGATCGCTGCTCAGGGAGCATTTAGCAGGTTAAAGGAATAGTTCAACAATTATTTTTGAGAGTTTGATGAAACACTTGATCTAAATTTCATATTTTTGCATTGACTATGAATCTGGACTCAAAAGACAACTGGATTTAGTGTAATGCTGTGTTAAGGTAGGGATGCGGTTTTGTTTTGTTTTGTATCCGTCCTGCCAAAGTCATTTTGAGTCTGCGAGGAAGCTCCTGCAACCTTTCTGCCAAAGACACACACAACAGCCAGTTGCTAAATGAAATCTCCATTAAATCCTTATGAGAACTAGTAAACCTCTTGTTTCTCTAATACTTTAGTAAAAGTCAATGGAAACCAAATTCAGTGGACAGACACCGACTTTCCTTTTAAAATTAAGCTTAGACTTTCCTTTTTGATAAAGCTTAGAGAAAGAACTGGATCAGGTGACTTTGAAGCCATCCTGTAGGTCCAGGCTGCTGGGGGAGCTCCCAAAACACCTTCACCTATTTTACCCCACTCCTGGTGGGCTACAAAGACTGTAAACTGGTGATATCAGGTATCCTGGCTCTGTCTGAAGTGAAAAGATATCTGGTTTTATCAAAGTGGATTCTTTATTCAGTCCCTACACAAACAAAAATAAGAGCAATAATGACTGTGATGGTTCATAGTATGTGGGCAATCTGTGCCTTTTAAGCGATGAGATGTGGGGCAGTGTCACTTCCAGCAAAACTTTAATATACAGACAGTACACGACCACTCTTGAAATCTCAGATTACTATTAAATATTATCATTAACTTACACTGTGTGGTTTTCTTCCTTACTGTGTTATTAGCTTTTTTTTCTAACTAAACTTTTACTCAAAACTTTACATCTGAAACAAGACTCCCAAGATTTTCGTGATAACCCACCCCTGAACTGGGAAATCGTTCATGTTGGACTCGTTTGTCTTTAAGCAATAAGATGTTTCAAACCACAATATACAGGATAGAACAAGTTATAGCGCTTTTTCCCCCCCTGTAGCCATAAAGCTATTTTTATAGAGCCTATCTATAATATTTCACTAGCAGAGATTATATAAGTTTTATTGTGAGCTCCGACAGAAAGAAGAGTTTTATGGAGCGTCAATAAATCATTTCCTTCATTTGTGATATCAGCTTCTAAGACTGTTTGCCAGTGTGTGAGTGTACGAGTTGCACAGTGTTAACATTTACGGTGTGTAAGCTAATATATTTGAGTACTTTATGGAAGTAGTAAAGTATGAAATACATAATTTGTTAACATTTACCATGTAAAACAGCTCTTAAAGATGAGCTGTGAATACAAATGCTGCTTTTCTTTTGTTAAGGCACATTCTATCATTTATGATCTAGGAAGCTTTTTTTTTCTGCTTGCAGTAAAACTCCTGCGCCTGGAGCAAAATGCAAAAATATTTAGAGTTACAAGAAAGGCTGAGCTATATTAAATGTTTGTGTCTACGTGCATCAGAGAAAGCTGAATGAAATATCCTGTTGTGCTTTTGCTTTGATTATGGATTCTCTTTCTGCAGATGCTTGATTTAAAAAAAAAAAAAAGCCAGACTGAACCCAATAAACCTTTTTTTCATCACGCCACCTCTTTTTTTCCTTTTTTAAAAACTAATATTACATTTTCTAACAAATCTATTGAATGTGTAGCAGTACTCTACAAACATCAATTACAAATTCTTATTACATATTTCAGTGTGGTATTTGTAGTGTTTTCACTGAATGCAGTTTTTCAGTTTTTTCCTGTCTTCACATGCGATTCTGTGACCCTCACATTCTGTGTGAGCTCACCTCTTTCAGCTGCCTTTCTTAACTATTTCTGTTCTATTAATCGGGGCCGCTCAAACTTTTCCTAGGATACAGTTGTAACACATAAAAGCATCTTCTTATCATTTGTGGTCTATTATGCTGATGGTGGTATAGTATGTATTCTAAATGTTTTTAAACTCTCAGAGGTATGCTCATCAGCAACTTTATTAGGTGCACCTGTTCAACTGTTCAAAAATGAAAATATGTAATCACTCGATCACATGGCAGCGACTTGATGTGCTTAAGACGTGCTCGAGAGAGTTCAAACTGAGCATCAGAATAGGGAAGAAAGGTGAAGTTAGTAAGTAATGTGACATGGCTATTGGTGTTAGACCGGCTGGTCTTTGCCATCTCCAGTATAGGATCCCAAGTTGTTGCTGTTTTTTGTTGTTGTTGTTGTTTGGAGAATGCTCTCAAAAAAAAAGATGAGTGGCAGTTCTTTGGGCAAAAAAAGTCTTGCTGATGGCAGAGATCAGAGGAGAAGCAGATAGGAAGACAAACAGCATCCCAAATAATCACTTGTTATAATCAAAGAGCATCTCTGAATGCACAACATGCTGAACCTTGAAGCAGATGGGCTACAGCAGCATAAGACTACAGGCAGGCTCACCAGAAAATTGGAAAAACTGATGAGTTTACATTTCTGCTGTGATTTTGTATGGGTCAGAATTTGGCATAAGTAACATGAAAGCATGGATCCATCCTGGCTTATATCAGCGGTTCAGGCTGCTGGTGGTTGGGCAGATATTTTCACTTAGTACCAACTAAGCCTCATTTAAACAACACAAACTAGCTGAGTATTGCGGCTGACCATGTCCATGCCTTTACGACCACATTTCGTACCAGTCATCTTCTGATGGCTGCTACCAGCAGGATGACACACCATGTCACAAAACTCAAATAATCTCAAACTGGTTCTTGAACGATGAGTTCATTGTGCTCAAATGTCCTCCGTAGTCACCAGGTCTCAATCCCATAGAACATCTTTGGGATGTGGTGGAACGGAAGATTTACATCACAGATGTGCAGCTGATGAATCTGCAGCAACTGTGTGATGCTATCGTGTCAAGATGGACCAAAATCTCTATGTTTTCAACACCTTTTTGAATCCGTGCCATGAACAAATAATGCAGTTCTGAATAAAAAAGGGGTATTATTGGCAGGGTGTATCTAATAAAATTTTTACTGATGTAAAGTTAACGTTGGGGTTAAAAGAAACCAAACATCCCAGTTTTCAGTCTGGGATTTTGATGGACTTCTCTTTTTTGTAATAAATACCATCACATCTCACTTGGACATAACTCTCACTCACAGAGGTTTTAATTATAATTCATTTTACCTCACTATTAGCAGAATACAGCTACTTTTCATACATCTAAGAAAGAAATAAAAAACACCCAAGAGTCCCCACAAAAGAAACTCCCACTGAAATGTTAAATAACATTAAAATGTTTGATTGTAATGTCATGGACGTTTTACCATCATTTATACTTTTCTGGCTAAACTTTAAGCACATGGTAAATTAAAATGTTTTGGCAAAACTGTTTTTATTTAATAGTCTTAATATAGAGTTTATTTTAAAAGTCTTTTTCATATCCTTGCTCACTGATTTCTTTGGAATTTGGTTTGATATTACTTAATTGGATCCTTAACCTACACCACACACATCTGAGCACCATCCAGTAATTGCATTATGTTTATATCTCAGGCCCATGACCTGGTTATTGTGCAGAAGGAAGAGTTCAGATTGATGTATTACTGTAATGCTAACTGTGTTTCTTTCATCATCAGCTTCATTTGGCCTGTGATTAACTCCCAATCAAGAGGCTTGATTAAAAGTGGGAGTAAAAATATTCCATACATATTTTAATACCCCACTAACAAGGAAGCCAGCTCCCAAACTGCCAACAAAATAGATATACACCCATAACACGCACGCACTCGCACATACATCTCCCCTTTTCTCGCCTGAAAACACACACCTAAACATTTCACGGCTATCTCCCCCACACCCCCGATGCCGGCTAGGTGGAATTAGAAAACCAACCCCGCGGTCTCATTAATTAATTAAACACCGTGTGCCACTGGCACCTGGGTACCGGTTATCACTGCCACTCAGACACACCATGATCTCAATAACCACCCCACCACAGGGCAGAGAGAGAGACGGGGAAGTGAAGGGACTGCTGATTCTTCTTTCCCAACTTTGAGGTAAAGACCTTTAAGGAGCGAGGAAACCAGACAGCAACAGAAGGGAGACCGCGGACTCCGTGTTTCTGTGTAGGCGAGAACGTGGAACTCTTAATGGAGCCTGATCAGTGTTTACTGCTGCATGCTTTTGTTTGTGTGTCTTTTCGCTCGCTTACGGACTCCGCAGGACCGTTTTATCATCCACCCTAGCAGGGGCCCTAAATCACTGCAGCAACACGCTCCTCATCATTTGCTCTTAATGCTTCTGGATGTGGAAACAAAGCATGAACACACACATAATTACACACACGCTTTTTTGATTCCTAGCCAATGAATGGTTTACATTCTTCTTCTTCTTTATTTTTTCTTTATAGAAAAACATATTTTGCAAATAAAAACCACAATTGTAATTTAATTGTAAGCAAAGAAATTTTTAGATGTTGTTCATGTTGATCTTAAAACAACAAAATTCTTTAATTTCATAAAGGAAACCTTACAGTGGACACCTTTGAGTAAAATCACGCTACAAACACTCATAAAATGTCTCACAGAAACCCTTTTTTACTGTTACCTAATATCTGTTAGAAGTTCAGAAAGCAAAAGACTGATTACTTCCTGAAAAATGACTCATTAAATATGTTTTTTTTTTATATTGTCCATCTATCCAACTGATTATCAACTTCCAATCAAGCACCAGCAGATCAAACAGTGGACAACAGATCAAATGTCAGGTGTGTAAAGCAGGGATTTCTCAGGCTAAACCATTCCTGAATATTAAATCGGAGTATGTATTTTACCCTATTTGCAAAAGTCAAACGTATCAGGTTCACATACATAAATTGACGCGAGGAGCATCGCTGCAATATTCCACACCTTGCTATCTATTTTAAATTAAATCATGGCCACCAGCACTAATTGGACCTATAGGGACAAATAATTTGAAGTTCTGAAAAATAAGTGGTATCGCTGTTGGTTTTGTTGCCTTTCAGCTTTTGAAATTGACTCAAAATGTCTGAATCAATATGAGATGAGGGATTTGAAAACTCAGTGCAGGCGAACCGCGCGACTTAATCAAACTAAGAGAAACATTTCTGAATATGGAATATGACTGAGATCCCCGGTGTCCTGCACAAAAGTGGAAAAATATAGAAGATACTAAATTAATATGGAACATGTAAGGCTCCCTATTATCATGAACTACTTAGAGTCAAGTCTATCTGGAAAAAATTAAGAGGTTTGACATATTGCACAACCCGTTTACAGAGCCTTATATATGGAAGGTGCCCTTTTGTCCATCAGTTGGCTTCAACTCAGAGCAGCAATGGATGTCATGGGAATGTGCAACTATAATTCTTCCAAACTGACATGGAGACAGGTGAACATTTATAATATATGCAGAAAATGTACAACAGTTTGGGTTTGTTGGTCATGCTTTCCAGTGCGACTGGATGTATAAAACCTAGTTATTAGCTAAGTTTTTGTTTGTTTTTCAGCCAAATTTCATGGTTTTATTGAATTTCTGTGCACCAGCTCTGCTCTTTGTTTCTGCAGATCGATCAGAGTGTGTCCACAACAGAGGTGGGACACTTGATTGAGTTTGCAAACCCATGGTTGGGTTGGCTCTTTGGAGTGTTTATATGGGAGAAGGCCAAGTTTTCCATTTTGGGTGTGGAAGTAAGAAATGTTTTCCCTGCTACACACTGCAGTTGAGCTGGCTGTTGTATTAGCTCAAAATGCAGTACGTTTATTTAAACTCCTCTTCTTTTTTTTCTCCCCTTCAAGATGAAAATGTGACGCAGAAAGCATGCCGCAGCTTCCTCCAGATGATGATTCCAAAGTTGAGCAACGACAGCATTGTGAAGAAGACCAGAATTCGCACGCATTACTGAGATCAAAGTGCCTCAAGAAACCCAAATCAGGGTTGTCAACAACTACAAACACCGAGACAATAAGCTGTCACTGTCAGAGTTTCCTGCACCAGGAGTTGAAATATGACCTGGTGAATTTCAACAGTGAGCATTTTGCCACTTTTGTTCAATACAGCTACGCTGTGTTCAACTAGGTGGGTGAGAAGATACAGTAGAGTAGCATTAAATCAGTTGGTTTGGGTTGTTGATAAGCAGTGATTAGTTGACTTATTTTATACTCAAAGATGAAGTAATGAAGTGGCTCCATGATGTAGTGGTTCACACAATCATCTAACAAGTGAGGGATCGCCCATTACTGACCTGTTGCACCCATCGGCGTGTGTGGCAACATAGTGCGATTTTCATTTGTGCACAAAGATTTGGGGTAAAATAATGCACTGTTTATTTGCAGTTTATGCACCAGAATCTGTGCGATAAACGACATTTTTCTGACATATTTTGGAGAGATTTTTGCAGTGAAGTTCAGATGACAAGCATCAGAAATATTGAAAAGTCTTCATAGCGTCATTGTTTAGCTGTTTTTTGCTGAGTTGGGACTCTCGGTGTCTGGCTGATTTTTCGCCATGTTCATGGTTTCTGAATCACTATCTGGTTTTAAAACACCAAGATGGTGAAAAGTCTCAGCTTGAGGTTTCAGACCAGATGTTCATTAATCAAAGGGTGATGTCCATTTCTAAAGTTCAGAAGTATTTTCTAGAAAATTGATATTTTGCCATTTTTGGATAAGAGAATACATTTCATATGTGGTAATGTTACCTTGTGTTCTAAAATATAGTGGACTGCATTTTATTTTCGAGGAATATTAATGGTCAAATGATCTGGAAAATAACCTTTAGTTGTACACCTGATTGACTGATCAAATGATCTAGTCTTTTCAGATCTCATTTAAGAAGAAGAATCAAGCCCACCAGGATACAACTCAGATTCTGGAAATGATAATGCAGCAACGGGTGCATTATCATTTCTTTTCCTAATGAGCAAAATGAAACTCCTCTGCTGCTACTTTGTCTGAGAATGCTTTATTTAATAACTTGAGGCACAATCAGATTTATCCATGGCTTTAAGAATGCTTCTGTGCCTCCATGCTCACCCACAAAATCCTTAGTGAACTCTATTAAAGGCCAAAAACTTACCAACAAAGCAAGCTCCATAAGACTCAGCAAACTATGTGTCCTCTTGTTTATTAAGACTTCAGGAATGTCAATAAGAGCATTTCTATACAGTAGGAAGGCTGTAGAGGGCAGCGCACAGACACAATGACCTCCCGCTATTCTCCTCGTTGATAATGACCCAGACACAGGCACAGGCACACTGCCCATCAGCCAGACCTCTAATAAAGCCAAACACTCTCTATCATCTACTAATAACCTCCATGCAGCAGTAAGAGTCATGGACAGGCCGGCGTCTTCTGAATACACGCCGGGGAACAAAGCTCCGAGCTGAAGTAGTGGAACGCATCCTGCTTATCGATCGGCGACTGTGCGCTGCCTGATGGCACACGGTGATAACGACATTCTTGTTCTTCATCCCCAAAACACACAAAGACAAAGAGTGCTGTAGAAAAGAAAACAACAGACAGACACACACACTCAGACACAGTGCAAAACATTTCACTCTAACAATCAATCCTTTGGGTAGACTCATTTGGAGGCTCTTGGTTGCCACGCTGCTTCACATCCTCAACTTCACACACAAGAACACACTTGCAAGGTTGGTATTTTTGTAAAGATAGGATTGGAAAACTCGTTAGTCTTTTCTTAATTGGTATAGAAATTCCGTCCTTTTTTCCCCCTCACAGCAACCTCTCCAGGGGAATGCTGATTAATAGTCCTCCAAGTCCTCATGATACTTCCCTCACCTCCTTGCACATATACACATACATCCTCGCTCCTACTCTCTGTAGTGCCGAGCCATCCATACTCAGCTTCACTGTTCAGCAGACGATCATTTCTTCACAAGTTTTCTCCTGTCTCTCCTCCAGCTTTCACATCACTGGCTCAGCCTGACAATGTATCCATACAGCTGGTCTGAGAAGGCTTGAAGAGAAAACTTATCTTCTACCCTCCTCCTCCCAGCTTGTCCCATGTCCCTGCGGAGGTGTGGCTCCCTGACGAGCCTCTCCATGGCCTTAGAGAAGGCCTCGGCTGTGGGCTCGCACAGGAAGCCCGTCTCCCCGTCTGCCACGCTCTCCAGGGGGCCCCCAGAGTTCACAGCGATAACGGGGCAGCAACAGTACATGGCCTCCACAGGAACTATCCCAAAATGCTCTCTGCTAGGGGTGTAGAGGACGGCGGTGCTGCCCTGCAGCAGTGCCACCTTCAGCGAATCTGAGGGGGAGCGGAGGAAAGTAACACAGTCCTCCAAGTGGAGCTGCGCTGCTAGCTCTTTCAGTTCAGTGTAGTGCTGAACATTCTCAGTGACGCGATCATCGTAGCCTCCTGCCACCACCAGGTGAATGCCTGGTCTCTGGCCAGGAGGAAGGCTGCTCCTCAGGGTTGCCAAAGCCGCCAGAGCCAGGCCTAAATTCTTCTTCCTTTCGTATCGGTTCAGAGAGAGAAACAGACAGGTAGTTCCCTCGGGGAGCAGTCCTTCCAGGCTCTGTGCTTCAGTGGTTGCCTCGTCAAAGGTACGCGTGTTGAGGGAGGGATAGAGGACATCTGTCTGGACTCCGCTCAGACTGCAGAAAGTCTCCCTGAAGATGCCTGCGGTGAACTGGCTGTTTACCAGAATCTAAAAGAAAGCGTAAAGAGATTTGTTCACAAAGATCTCACATAAATCAGAGGTATTTTAATTCCCTATAACATGAACAGCAGCATAAGGCCTTTGATCACCAAAAAGTCTAAAGTACAATCAACATGTCATCATATTTCTCTCAGGGGCCTGAGCTCTGACACCAGCTTACATGTGGAGATCAAATCCTTTCGCACCGGTGAATAGCTAAAGAGCTAAAGCAGTTGCGAGGAGAGAGAATTTACTTCTCTCAAACGTCTTTAGGCTGAAAAGCTAGGTGTGCTCTCACACTAGGTAATCTGTTCTGTACCCGATTAAATTGTATCTACAAAGTCCAGTTTCCTGGCCCATGAAAAGATAGGCTCATTGTAGTTGGACTACACAGTAAGTATTTAGTATAATTGCTTATTACACACAGGCACAGAGCGTCTTCAGGAACAGCTGATTGTGAAAGTCGGCAGAGTTAGTTATTGAAAAAAAAAAAACCAATAAGGCAAGTGAGAGGATAGTGTCTCTGGACTTCCAAAAATCACCCCAAACAACCCACGAAAGCCATAAAATCATTCACTTAGTGCTCTGCAGGAATGCTTTTCAAGGTTGTACATCTACATGACAAAGTGTGAGAGAGAGAATCAAATTCAAAATGAGAGATTAATTTTCCACGGTGATTTAGCAAAACTCTTTTGACATAAAATGGTCAATCCCTTTATTCCATTAGTCTACAAATTAATTTTATTATTTTAATAATTTGTAATCAGATATGCACCGGATCAGCCTTTGGTAGGCCCACAGACTCTGATTGAAAAGTGTGCTGGGGTTTTTTGAACTTCTTTCATTGGTTCACTGATTTGTTAACATTCCTTACTATTTTTATTATACAAATGAAATAAAACAGTCAGTCCTGTAATCTGACCATATTGCTGTGTGTGATGTTACGCACCATATCAGCCATGCCTGTGGTTCGTTCCTCCAGCCAGTCGATGGGAGTACGGTAAAGCTTCTTCAGGCCCGACTTCCTCTGAGTCAGCAGCTGGTCTGGGAAGTGACAGTAGAACAGAACCTTCTTCCTGCGGCGACCCAGTCGTAACACTGGGATACACACCGACACCTGGGGTCAAAGGGAACAACGATAAGATCAAAATACAGAAAATGTGACATGTGCCCATTTAACAGAAGTGCAAGTCATAAAACGGCTGATTGTTTTTAAATGGTATTGTAGTGTTTAAAACACTGCACAAGGATCAATCAATATAAAATTCACCAAATCTGGAAAACAAATCCCACTGGACCCACTTGGAACCAGCAGGTTTTTAATTCCAACTGTAGCTTATTTAATGAAGCCATGTGTTTTATCAAGACAGAGCTTAAATATATTCTGCCAGCCCTCAAAGTTTCCACCCCATTTTAACAGTAAAATGTGCGGATTCATAAATATCCTAAAGCTAATGTACCAAATGTTTAAAAATAAATAAATAAATCTGCTCCTTCGTCTTGAGATGCTCAACTGGGAAGCACCCACTCACTGTTTTTCATTGAAAAAACAGCTAAGTGACAGAGAAGTTACAGTAAGTTATGAGACACAGTTTTCTCAGAAGAACTGAAAAAATATATGACAGTCATTCATGCTGCCTTTGCCTCCAAACGGGGTTTTAAAAAGCCTTTTTATATCCTCTCTCTTAAAAGGTTTCTGGCACTTATTGTGCAATACAATTCACCTGATCACAGAAGATGACATCATATTCCACACCGCTAAGGAAGACCAGGTAGAGGGCCACATAGATCATCCTCAGGTAGGCGCACAGGGCATGCAGGTAGCCAAACACACTGGTGGGTAGCCAGTCACCCACACACACCTATTAGAACAATAATAACAGGAGCAGTGACAAAATGTTTGTGTTTACCAGTGATATAATTTTCTTTAGTAGCATAGTGCACTCTAACACACCACAGGAAGTTCCTCATCGAGGGTCTCAGAGAAGCAATGTGTTGGGTCATAATGGGCCGTCCAGATCTGAACGCTACATCCCTGAGACTTCAGAGCAACGGCAGCATCAACCACCAGCCGCTCTGCTCCCCCAATACCAAGGTCAGGATGGAGGAAAACTACCCGTGCCATCCTATAGACAAGAAGGAATACAGTTAAAACTGAGATGAATAAGGGCAAATAGCTAATTTTCCCAAATCAGAAGTACAAAATTTAGATGAGCAGCTTTAAGGTTAAAAAGAAGTCAGTGTTAACCTCGGGCACAGATTAAAGACAGATTAAAGAAAAAATACATTTTCTGTGGCATTCAAACAATCCAAAACTTGATGCTGATGAAAACAACAAACAGTTTTCTCCAGCAAAAGGTACCCGGGATTCATGCATCTAATCTTTGAAAGATTTCAGGCCTGCATTGTTGCCAACTTGAAGAATCTGTCCTTGTGGTTTGTACCATCACTTAATTTATAACTTTTATCCCTGAAGGTACTTCAGAACGGTTGACAGCAAGGAAATACACCCACAGCTGCTGGCAACCACCCTGTCTGACTGTCACAGCCTCCGTCACCTATTTGAGGACAAACAGCTAGTTCACAATATAGCAGAGAGAAAAAGTCGAGCTAATAACAGGTTATTCCTGATTCAGATACCTTTTTTGTTTTTGCTTTAGATGACAGTTAGTACGATTATAAGCCGTTTTAGACGTTTGTTCAGTTATTATTATAATGTGTTATCCGTCAACCGCGGAATTAGTAACGAAACACAACCACATCTTTAGGTAAAATAATTTAGGCCCGGGTCTCCGCACTAACCTGTCCAAATGTACCAACCTGTGATTATGCCCGTTCAGCTGTCTGTAATACCGATCAACAGTCCGACAAAGTTACCGTTTAGACGCCATCTTGGCTCAAATCAAACGTTACGACTAGACTCACCCCGCTTCGTGCTTGAGCCACAATGGCTAGCGTTTCCTCCGACGTGACAGACACGTCTCTTTCAGAACCGAGGGTAATCAATTATTTGCCTTTGATTTAATGTACATATTTATAAACGAATTCAAAACATTAGAAATAAATATTTTTATAATTATTACTTAATAACTCAAAAATGCATAAACACTTGAAATGATGTTCTGTTGAGTGTGTTTTTTGTACTAAATGCGGTCAGTTACTCAGGCTTCTATCTGGTCGCCTACTTTGGTCTTGTGTTTTGCAGTCGTGTCCTTTTTAGACAAGCGTCAGCTTTGTGGGCTCTCTTCTCAAGTTTTTCACACACTGACTGTGTGCCGCTCCTCCGACGTGGACATCAGCTTGAAGAGCTCCAAAGCGTTTTAGCTCGCATCTGGACAAATAAAACAAAATGGTAAGCTCCTCAGATCTGACTGGAACGGCTATTACTGGTCACGCTAGCCTTGTCCACCGCATTCATTCAGCACTCAGCTGTTAGCTAGTATGCTAACGTTAGCTCATCAATTGTAGACGTGGCTCTTTTAACTACGAATTAAAGGATCTCAAGACAAAGTTTCAGGCTATTGTAGTACTTAATTAAGTAAATGTTAAATATATGTGACTGCTTTAGAAGGAGATTTGGTACTTGATGCTTGATAGTAACCGTATAAGTACCCAGTCAGAGTCTTTGTAATCTGATATAGACGTAATATACACTTTAAAGCCAAATATAAGTTATTTATACACGAAGCATTTATTGAATCTCATGACAGAGTGCTGTAGGTTAGTTTTAGGTGTGAAAATGTAACAGATATGAAGGTTTGTGATTGAATGCGCTGTAACGTTGTCGTATATTTTAAACGTGCTGGTTATTTTCTAGCCTGGACCAGCAGCAAGTGCCACCAATGTTGGAGCCTCTAGCAGATCCCCCAGCAAGACAGTGGCTCCCCGTGCAGCAGGCTCCACAGTCAGACAGAGGTATGCATACACACACTTTATGTCATCAGCATTTTAAGCTGATGACAAAAGGGCACAGAGGGTGTCCTGAGGAATTGATAGATAATGCAGCCTTCATTGTCTCTACACCCAGTTTAACACCAGATTTTCTTTCTTCCACCATCCAGTGAGAGAATATCTTTTGTAAGAAAGATAACTGTGCTGCACAAACACCTTACAAAGCTTGCAATTACCCCCCCCCCCCCCCACACACACACACACACACACACACACTCAGTAGTGACCCATCTATTAATGTCGTCATCCTGTGAATAGGTGTTGATAATTTGTGCGCGTGTCTGTGTGCACGTGTGTGTCCACGTGTGTGTACGTGCGTGCTCCTTCCCATAGATTAGAGCAGATAGATGTTATGCTGTTGGCTTAATCAGTGTGTAATCAGAGACTCACTGCTTCCTCTCAGTCTCATTATTACCCATTACTACCACCATCTTCATTACCTCATTAACCTCTGTTTAATCTCATCCAAAGAATGACGGAGCAATGACTCAGAGTGCTCTTTCATCAACAGCTGCTGTAGCTGAAATTAAATTCATAATAAGCCGTAGTGTATAATAGATCGCACTGTTGTTTTTGATTTTTTTTTCCCCCCCTCTTCTGGTGATTTATATATGGCAGCCTAAAAGAAGGTTTTGATTTGGTTTATACAGTTGAATAAAGTTAAAGTCTGATGAACTTTGCCAACAGTATGATTGACAGAAATTGTGTTGTGCTTGTTTTTTAAAATCTAGTTTCTTTTCCATTCTGGAAAAGTGTTGTAATGTGATGACATTTTTTAATTTTTTTAAGAAATAGCTGATTATTGGTAGAATAAAAAATCGTTTTGCATCTGTGTTGCACAGGAAAGCTACCAGCAGTGGTACACGCAGCGGTGGCAGGACCACGGGATCTGCTGGCACAGGCGGCATGTGGCGCTTCTACACTGAAGACTCACCGGGACTCAAAGTGTAAGTATAGTTTATAAAAGTTTTATAGCCACAAACCAATCCAGCGTTTGACATTTTGACTTTCGTACACTCGCAACTCCAAAACTAATCCTCAGGATTTCCGACACTCGCCATGTTTAATGGTGGGAAATTGGCCAGACGTGACTCAGCAGTAAAGCAGTTGATGTATTCAGCCTAATAAGAGTGTGAGTGTATATACACACGTAATTATGTGAGTAAAGTACACATTTAGAAAACTCTCAAACTTATATTCTGCTCCATCCTCAATGCCCAACCCCCTCCAACAGCAGAGGAGGCATCCTGCCTCCTGGCCATAGCCAGTCATTGGTTGATCAATGGTGCTGTGGTGGTTATTGAGTGCGTCTCTCCAGCAGTCGAAGGAGGGCACGCTCGCCGTATACAGTGCTGTATATCGAGTGCATGTTTGTTCCTGTGTTAGACGCCGGCCTCAAAGCTTCATTAAAGGATCCACTCTGAAAGGTCAACTCAATTACAGCCTTCTGACAGAGGGGGGAGGAAAGGGAGGGCCGATGAGGAGAGGGAGGGCTGATGAGGAGAGGGTTGGCATGGCAATGCTTCTACTTAGCCATGCGCTCCTCCACCCCCACCCCCCACTCAGAGCCTCCTTCAGAGATGAGAGCCCCTTCCTTGTTTCTAAAACTCATCAATAAAATCAGCCTCTCCGCTAAGACTCGCACTCTGGTTAGGGTTACAGCAAAGTGTAAGTGTGTGTGTGTGTGTGTGTGTGTGTGTGTGTGTGTGTGTGTGTGTGTGTGTGTGTGTGTGTGTGTGTGTGTGAGAGAGAGAGAAAGAATCTGGTTATTAATCATCATCTCATTGTTGTGTGACAGCGGTCCGGTGCCCGTGCTGGTGATGAGCCTGCTTTTCATCGCGTCAGTCTTCATGCTTCACATCTGGGGGAAGTACACCCGCTCTTAAGCAACCCTGGCCGAATGACCTTTGACCCTGCGCCTCAGTTTCTTAACTCTTTGGACCTGGACCAAACAACAAATGAACCACCGTACCCTCCCCACCTCCTTTTCTCTGCTGTCACTACAAACACACAAATTGGATTTTTCTGTACACGATCTTCATCTGCGTCTGACTCTGGTGACCACCTTGTTGCTCCTTCCCATCACTGTGTGCATGTGTCACACATGATGGGGTGAATGGAGAGAAGCGGTGTCGCTGTCCCTTTCAAGCAGCAGGAGTAGCCTGTGTTCACTCCAATGCTGTATGAATTAAGTGCAGTGCCCAAGGACATCGTTGTTTTCAGGCCCCCCACCAACATTTCTCCCCGTAGCCTGAATTACAATTTTTTTTTTTTTTTTTGTTAACAGCATTTGTACAAAATGTGATTGTATTATTGTACAATTAAAAAAAAAAGAAGAAAAAAGTAAAAATTAATGTGTGTGTTTTTTAAATTTAACCTTACTTTGTTTGACTAAAAAAAAAAAATCTTTTGTTTTTCAAGTCATTTGAAGTTGAACGAGGCTTTTTGTACACTGAATGAGGGGACAAATATTCTCTGCCACGTTGTTAGTGACAAGTGAAGTTTTCTCACTTTTAACCTTCTGTATCCATTACCAGACTACTGAAAGCCGTGCGTTTTCACAAAAGGCATTTACTAGTGTTTGTTTCGACTAAAATTAAAGCCTTGATGGTGCTTTTAGATGGATAAAAACAAGGATATTAAAACAGAAATTGAAATGTTAAGTGTTAAGTTTCACTGTGATTGGCAGTCCACTAAACGCTTAAACAAATTCCAGCTACTTGTAATTTATCCGACTGAGGCTTTGGCTGTAATTCAATAATCCTATTTCATGTTCTTTTTGCTAAAAATTACATTTAAGCTCATCCTTTACTCAGTTTTAATTGCGTATGCTTGCTGTACATTTAGCAACTGCTTAACAATTAAGTTTGAGTCGATGAAAGTTGGCTTTTTAAGTTTGGGTCTTACACCCGACTGCCAAAAGGTTGTTTTTGGTTTTATTTGTACTGGCGGCATTAAATGTGTCATTCTGCAGACTATAAAATCTATAAATACAGGCAGTCACTGTGTAAACAGTGGCAGAAATGCCACAAAGCAAACCTTTGAAATCATTTCAGAAATTAAATATGCTTGCATTCCTTCCTTCTGCCTGAATGTCTCTTTACATTTCGGGGCAATTGTCTTTGTGAATAAAGCTCATATAGAAACCAGAGAAAATGTAATTACAAAAAACACAGCTTGCAATAACTTTTAATGTTGACCAAACCACTAATACGAATATGTACATCTACATGATCACTAGATCCAAAATCTGTCCTAATTGCCCCTCCTGTGAATTTTGCCCAGGTGTGTTATTTTCTTCTCCTGAAGGGGGCGCTGCAGACTACTTTCTGAGCGCCACTGGCTCAGTAGGTACGAACTCACAAAGTTGTTCTCGCTCAGGGACAAGCACATTTTATGCCTAAGTAGTGATTTATTTAGCCCGGGCGAAACATTTTTAATGATATATATTTCTATATGTTCTTCTACAGCTACAGCTATACTTTATCATGTTGAGTAGATTTATATTGAAAGAAGTAGATGAGATAAATAGCTGGAGACACCAGTTTAAACCATGTGGATCATTAAAAAGTGTATTTTCTCTGGTTTCACTGATGCTGAGAGACCATTACTGACAGCTGCAGGCTGGATGTTTTTGTACTGTAGAAGAAGTTTTGGTCCTACGTGCATCAGGAGGTTTATCTGCGTTGAATATGTAACCACCAGCTGGCATGGCCTTGTGTGTGTGTGAGTCTGTGTGTGTGTGTGTTAAACCTAGCATTCGTGTCCTTTTCATTAATTCATTCTGTTGCTATGGCTTTATTTTCCATAAGGCTTCCAGTTCTCGTGGCAAACTCAGGCACTATTGCCACATCACTCTCCCTGTCCTACACACACACAAACACACACACGCACACTGAAAAATACACTCACAGACTCCACGGCCCAATTCACGGTGGCACAACACGGCAGTGAGCCAGAATAATTCAACATAATAATTAAATATGGAGGAGCCATGGTAAAGCTGTCCCTCAGGGTTCAGGAGTCAAACGGGCCCGAGCAGCAGTGTGTGTGAGCGCTGTGACCTGTAGTTTCAAACTCCTCCTGACACCATCCAAACACGTCAGCTCAGCATTTCACTCAGGGAGGAGAAGGAGGTAGCTTTTATCTGCTCATTGCTACTGCTAGAAAGGTCACTGCATGGTTCACATAGATCTGTAACCTTTGTATGTAAGGGCTAGTTTGTATACTGACAAATGAAACTGAATCTGTATTAAAGAAGAAACGCCATTAAAAAAAAGGCACATGAGCATCCAAGTGCATCATAGGTCTCAAATTACCCGCAAAGAGTCCTGAAGGGACATTTATTAAACGGTAGCCTATTTCCGATTTATGTATTCCCACTGCATATCAGATTATCTGATACAAGATGTATGGTTCACATTCATTTCCACTACATCAAAGTTGTAATTACGTGTATCTGCATGCTTGTTAAGTTACAGTCAAAGCCTTTATTTCCTGAACATGCACATGTGAAACGTGGTCTGTCTTGTGGAAAGAGGAGAAGGAAAGAAACGAAAAGAAGCTTTCTTCAGAGTGCTTCCTCCCTGTCTCTTTTTCACCAAAAACCCATTTCCTGTGAGAAAAAAACAAAACAAACCCACACACACATGCGTTCACAGGGGATGGTCCCTTACACTGAGAGAGGTGAGAGAGGTGAGCACATGTAGATACGCACACTTGAGGAAACCTGTAAATAGGTCACATGTGTTTTCTGTTCTACATGACACATGCAGCTCGGGGCTTTGGCATGGAGGTGAAAGAAACAGTCTCTGAGCCCGTGTCGCTCTCCCGCTCGTCCATCGCACACATGCTCGTGCCCAGAGGTGTCCCACCGCGCAGGCAAACACAGATTTGGGGATTTCAGGTGCAGCTGAAGGCTTGTGATTGAAATTTGTCCTTCCTCTATAAGACTAAAAAATATTCTTTACATGAGAGTAAAACTTTCAGCACATTTACATTTTTCCAGATTTTATTGAAAATCATGCAGGGTAATTGTATAGTCAGGGCAAATAAAAATAAAAAAAACAGAACTGCTTTGTTTAGCAAAAATGTAAGAAACCGCCTTTTTCAGGCACAACAGCTCACAAGTTCTTCTACTTGACTTTTATTTTGCTTCCAGCCTTCAGTCCAGTCTACACTGAGGTAGCTGCATGGAGTGGAGTTCTTGCTTCTGTTTTTTGGGGGGTCTTCGTCTTGCAGTATAATGAACGCCTGGCTAATTAGATTGTGTCACTGAAAAATACTGGAGAAGATCTGTCGAGAGTGAAGTGAAGGCCGCCGGAATGACGTGGACCCAGCTGAAGAGAAGCTTCTATGTTTAACAGTTGGTGTCACAACAGAAGAAGGACCATTTTTAACCTCTTCAATAGTATTTATTAGTCTATTAACACACACACACACACACACACACACACACACACACACACACACACACACACACACACACACACACACACACACACACACAGTCTATTATTCCAGTCTCCATTAACACACTATTTGGTGCCCAGGCAACCATATTTTGTTTGTTTTTTAACACTTTTTTTTATTGACACAAAAATTGCAAAACTTGCAGCACAAAGTCTTTTGTTCACAGCTGAAAAAGAGTGAAACCAAGATTTGCTTGCTTTGAAAACTGCTGAGCTTGAAGCTGTCGTCCTGACAGCCACCTATCACGTGATCGACTGTCTCTTGAAACTTGTCTTCTAATTCTGTAGTGGTTTCGGATTGACTGGAAAGCCTTCAGTCGAAGTTTCCTCCAATTCCTTTTCGATTGTAGTCACCTGGCTTTCTTTGTATTTGATTCTAAAGGAAAATGCTTAACTTTCAGTGGTTCTAACGATCTGACCATATGCATTTCTCTGCAAAAATCAAGACTCATTTGAGCTTGCATCGTTTTTTAAATCTTCTGTCGTCCCATTTTGGTGAGCTCGTGTGAATTCTGTTTGTAGCTGATGCTTCAAGATTCAACGTGTTGTGCGTTAAGAGATGATCTTCTACACAGCTTGGTTGTAATTAGTGGTTATTTGAGTTACTGTTACTGTCAACTCCAACCAGTCTGACCTCTGACATCAACAAGGCGCTGAGAACTGACGCTTATTGGAATTTTCTCTTTTTCGGACCATTCTCTGCAACAGGGTCAGAGATGGCTGTGTGAGAAAGTAGATCCAGAAGATAAGCAGTTTCTGAAATACAGTTTGAACTTAAGCAGGTCATCTCGGCTATGTCTACATGCCTAAATGCTTAGTTTTGCCACCATGTGATTGGCTGATTAGATTTTTGCATTCACAAGGGGTTGAACAGTTGTATCTAAAAAGTGGCTGGTGAGTGTACTCATGCTACAGACAGAATCACTTAAAATGCTAGGATATAAGGATATAAGTTACAGTCTATTCTAACAGTGCTTTGACAGACAGTCTGAAGAAATCAATAACGTTCGGGACACATGTATTAGCTTCCAGATTGTAATTTTTGTCCACTGTTTATTAATATAACTCAGAAATCTGCATTGTTCTTTAGCTTTTGGTGATCTAAACTCTGTTTATAACCTCTTGAACCACTTCGGGTCATTCACTTCACTTTAACTGTTGAAATTTCAATAAAACTGGGGGTGTTCGGAAACTTTTGACCAGCCGTGCATGTCAGGTATGAGCATGTGTGTGCATGTGCGTACTTTTTGAGCAGATCACATGGTTGATAAAGCGTGCAATGGCTGGACGGGCGGATAGAATCGATCCAGACTTTTTGACCAAGTGAATCCTGAAGGATGTCCCAAAAAACTGAGGACTGGAAGAGGTTATACTGGGACACCTGTGACAGGTAATGGCAAATGTCTGAAAACTGCTCACAAGCCAGTGGGCAAGCTCACTTTTAGGTGTATTGTTTTAAGTAAAGGTGATATCCCATTTTGCCCATTATTATCGTTATTATTTCTATTTGTATGTTTTACTGACTTTCCATACTGTTTCTGAATTTAAAAAAAAAGAATAAAGGAATAATAAAAATAATATAAGATAGTACAGAAATGAGAAAAACCTGTCATTTTATATAATCTGCATTTTTATGAATGAGATTGCCTCATAATATTAACTATTCATACATACTATAACTTGTGACCTTTAGAGTTTGTGCCAGTTTAATATCTTATTGACTTCATCATTAATTTCACTTATGCTCTTTACCATTATGTGCGCTACTTTTATGATACTTTTTTTGTTATTATCCACTTTAAAGCACACTTTGTAGACCTAAATCTTTACACCAGTGCCTGGAAATTCTTCCACAATAAAGCATTTTTACTCATAGCAAATGCGTGCAGCTGCTGTGATCATAAGACCGGTGACTAGTGTAGCAGTCAATTGGACAAACAGTTTGTTAATGGCCAGTGATCAGTAGCACAGTCTGATCTGCTGAAAGGTGAAAACTTGTTCGCTGTAAAATAATCTGACTCCATATTCTACCATCCACGGCTCAGGGCTGATGTCACGCAGCTGTATATGGGTCGGGTAGGTGGGTGGGGGGATTGAAGCTGAGAAACTGAGAATTTATGAATGTGTATATGTGAGCCAGCTGGACCCTCCCTGATCCTTCTGGACTTAGATCTACCTTCAGAGAAATAGGAGCGCTAGGGTGAAAGCCAACACTTAGTCAGGATCAATCAGTACCTCATCTCTCTCTCTCTCTAACCCTCGTGACACACACTCACCTCGTGCTCAATGCATGAAATGTGAAAGACATAATAACTCATATCAGATTTGATTAAAACTTACTTAACCAGTGCTGTATGTGTAGGAATAAAAGCAATATGTATATATAACTATTTAAAGTCAGAAGTGATTTTTATTTGGTTCTAATTATTGTGATAATTTTTGATGATTTGCATAGAGGAGTAAGACATCTCACTGCATTCTGCAACATTAAATAAACGATATTCGATACTGTTCGATATTAGTCACGAATCTGCTTCTAAAGCACTTCTTTCCCCCTCAATTTAGAAATAGCTATGTTTTAAGATTAAAAGAAACGGTCTACTCAACTTGCTCTTCAGCACAGATAATATGAGACAAAAGTATATGTACGTTAAAAAAAACTTTACTTCTGTTCATTAAAAGCAAAATCGCAAAAACAAGATTTACCCACAGCGATCTATTCAGAGAAAATGTCCTGTTGCATGCTGGCCATTAAAAGTGGCATGATAAGGAATTGTGATGTATCAAATATATATGATCCAGGACAGAGAGGGCAACATCTGTGTAAAAGAAAGAAAATGTTAGCAAAAGGAGAAATATGAAATACGAGACAAGAACTTGTCTAAAAATAGAAACACAAGTCAAATAGAAAAAGGAAATTGAGATCTTCAACGATAAAACTCCAACCGTTGAGTTAAAAGCACAAGGGAAAGAAGACAAATATACCTGGAGTTAAAAGAAATAGAAGTAGAGCAGAAAGAAGCTGTGAAACAAAAAGAGATGAAGGAGCACAGGGTGCTGAAGAGAGATATGAATAACTACAGGAAGATGGAAACAAGTGGAGACAGTCGATGGTGGGAGAAAACCAAAAGAAATTTAACAGGTCTGTTGCGATTTAACAGGATGGAACAATGTGGAGGCTCAACTACACATATCAAGATCAGAGCTGAATAAAACTTTAAAGGAGCAGCAGGAAACCAAGCGCTGCTTTCTGATGAGAAGGCAGCAAGTGCAGGGCGAGGGATCAGCTGCCATACAGACAAAAAAAATGAAGCACAGGAAGACAGTGATTAATAAAACACCACTGCTCAGCACGCTGTACCGACATTTTATTATAGTCCTAGTGTTTTGCTTGTTTATGATTGCTGTAGTAGGCATGCGCACGGGGGTGGGGTGGGGGGTGGGGGGGGAGACGACAGGGTATCCCGACACAGAGGAATTTTGGTCTCAGTGACCTTTTCACACACATCCCCATCAGCAGGATACGTCAGGCCAGATGATGCCCCGCGTGATTGCCACAAGCACGGAGAGCCAACTGGGCTGTGATGTCATAAATATGTGTAACCCTCCCCGCCCCGAAAGCCCCCACCTCATCTCACCTCATTCACTTAACACCCAGCAGTGGAGCAGATCAGACTGGACTCTAAGGGACACGGTGGATGAGGCTGGGCTAATTTAGGGAGGAGGGTGGGGTGACTGGGGGTGAAACCATTGTGCTGAGTGTCTCAGATGTCCGCCGTGTGCTTTATAATATTAAAGACACTTGGGCCGTGTGTGAAAGGGTGTGTGTAGTCATGTGTTTTGTAACTGTGTTGTTTATGTGCAGTGTATTTTTAGGTGACTGTATTTTCCACTCCTTGTGCAGCGCTCCAGAGCAGGGGAGAGGTGAGGAGGAGGGAGGGGAGGGGAAGCAAGGGGGACTGTACAGTAAATGAGGGGATCACCTGGTTCTTATATAACAATGTTCTTCAATAAAATATTTTAGGCCACACATAATTTAATTTATAGTTCATTTGTACTTCCGTGTCTTGATAATATGTATTTATTAGTATTTAGTGAATGTCTAACATGTTTGTGGATAAATTTGGGAATAAAGCTTCTCTCTCTCTCTCTCTCTCTCTATATATATATATATATATATATATATATATATAGAGAGAGAGAGAGAGAGAGAGAGAGAGAGAGAGATACATATAGATACATGTATAGATATAGATATATATCATCCTAAGCATACCTTGTAGATAATTTTGCCGCCTTCCCTTCTTTTATTGAGTCAAATATTACTGTGTGTTTTCATTTAAGCCCACAGTTGTGGCAAAAACTATTTACATACTTTTGTATATAGGAATATATATGTGGATCCAAGTCTGTGGCAATTTGTTAATTATTCATGACAGCATTCAGGATATCAGTTTCTTTCTTTCGCTGTCTGTCCCAAAACCATCAAGCTTGCAGACTGCAACCGTGTTGGTTTTGTGGTCTGTGATTTCATAAGCTTTCCACATGACGAGCACGAGAGCTGCTGCACTGATGAATGAAGAAAGCAGTCGCATACAATGAGAGCAGGCTTCAGTCACATCCGCTGGACAAACACTGAACATGACACTCGCACATAAGTAATGAATAACTTCACTCGCTGCCGACTCCAGCTATAAATTAGAGATGATTAAACATCATCTATCTCGGCCGCTGTGCTTACCATTCATCTAAATGCTTTCCTAAAGGGCTGTTTTAAAACACTGTCCGGTAGGTTTCTCTTAAATTAAACCTGCTATTAGAGAGGAAGCCGGCTGTAAACACAACACTGACATATCAGGCTACCGTATAAGGCTGTTACAAAACGGTCACCAGTTTACACATTCAGCAGATATGGAGCAGTGTTTGTGTTTTTACCACACAGTGGCCTCCAGGCCTGAAAAATGACGTGAAAAGGCCAAAAACTGCACTTCCGCTAATGACCACTTAAAGGCTTGTTTCCCAAATTAAATTACACACCATCAGGCAGAAATAAACACACCAATGGTCTAGTGCTAATAATTATCTTGGTCTCTATAATTATGTACAGGTATAATTCTAACTTCCCCCTTCATAAAAACTGCACATGGTTACATTTTTTATTCATCCCCTTCTTAGATTAATGTTTGAAGTTAGGATTAAGATGGGTGCGCTGAATAAGCACAGTGAATTTTAGCCGCTAGTTTTTTGATAACTGCGGTCACTCAACTAAATATACTGACTGTGTCTGTATGGCTTGTGCTTACTGAAGCATTTCTAATTCTGCTGATTTTTTTTGCAAATAACATGGCTCCTTTAAATTAGTTAATATAGGTTAGTGCACCTTTAAGAGTAAATTCAAAGTCATTAATTCTTTACCAACCATAAACACAAATTTTCTGGCATGCAAACATCATTGTGTAGCCCAAGCCTATTCAAATGGTGGCCCGCGGGCCAAATGCGGCCCAGAAGCAACCTGCGAGTGGCCCTGCCTGTGGTCCTGGCAGAAACACAGAGAAAACCCAAAAAATTAATTCATTAAATAATTTTTAAAAAATTAAAAATTCCTACAGCGTAGTGTAGACTGTGAATGCAATACTCCTAGTAGCCTAGCAATATTTAACCCGCAATGCACCGTGATGTAAACATATTAAACAATCATCGTAATATATGATGCAACAACAGCATGTCTTTCTCACTCCAAAAGCGCAAAATTGACAATGAAAACTGTCGGTTTAACCCTGCCTGGACTGACAAATACTTATTCATTTAATTAGTTTAATAATCTTACAACCGGAGTTGTACGACCATGGTGAGGGTCCTGTACAGCCCAAGAGAGAGCTGCAGCATCTTCCCTTCGTGTTTGCTTCTTGGCGAAGAAGAAAAGGCCTTTCACAGATTCTGAAACAGTGAAATACTGCATGCTGGCCGTGGTGGATGCGGTGAAAAGTGAGTGTGACATCTGCTATTAAAAACGTACCCCTGTAGGACAGTTCAAATATTCGTAGAATTGAAGTTCTGGCGTCAGACGAGTTTGAAATGCTGTTAGATGACCTGAAGAAAACTGATGTAATGTCTATAGCAGGAGATCACAGACAGAACTGATAATGCACAGTTATGCGTACATGTCCGTTTTTTGGATGGGAAATTGCTCGGCTTGCTACCGTTAGAGGGACACACAGCTGGCGAAATAATGTTTGAGAAGATTTAAGCTCTTTTTGAGGAAAATGGTCTGGATATGAAGCGTGTCTGTATACTTGTGACGGATGGGGCTCCATCCATGGCAGGAAAAGCCAGTGGTCAGCGAAATATTTATTTTAATTTGAAAGGGAATTATCAAAATGTTTTTTGTTATTATTATTATTATTATTTCAAATGTGCAAAAAATAGTTTAGTTATAGCTCCCTTTTTTTAAATGGACCTTTTGGTGTGCATTTGTGAGAGGTCACCACCAGATTTACAGGGGAAAAGGAATAAAAAAAATACTTGTTTTTCAATACAGTTGTGTGGGTTGGAAATTGATCATGATCTGCTGCTTACTGGCTTCATAAAAAAAAATATCTGGCCCAGATAAATTCCTCAGTTTGAAAATCTGGCCCAACTAACTTCGTAGTTGAATAGCCATGGTGTAGCCCCTTTATGCTTGAATCTCAGAATGAGTAATTTGCATTTTGTAGCTGTCACATTCATTCAGCTATGTACATCAGACAGGTTACTGCATGCTATCTGTGTATGCATGCAGCAGGTGAGGTGAACATTGGGCCATCCCAGGTTTTCAAAGAGCGGAAGTCCTTATGGAACAGAGACGTAGTGTGCATCACGTTCTCATACACGGCATACCCCCAGAGTCAAATATAAACCAACATATGACCAACACTGATGCTTTGTTTGTGGATGAATCTCATGATTGTATGGCCACCGTGCTCGGATGATTTTATATAACAGACTTTTACGAGTATTCCTTGCATTTCACTTTTGGCCTGTAGTCAGATTTGTCCACGTGGATGCGAGGAATGCTTGCTGAACTCATTTACAAACTGCAATGTTATTCATAATTCTCCAGCACAGACAACACTCAGCTAACCTCTCAATAAGTATCTCGCTGTGAGCCAGAAAGCAGCAGCTGCATTTTTGACACACTACCCTGACTTATATGAATGAGTTAAATGAGCTTGTCCCCTCTTACTGAGTGAAACTGTCATTATTATCCAACCTACACATCTCTAAATTGAGTAAATTACTGTATTTAGCAACAGTAAATAGTAGAAATTGATTTATTTGTTTTTACTTTTACATTTTTGTAATATAGCCTTAATTTCCCCAGTGTGAGATTAATAAAGTCTATGTCTATGTGTACAGTTGAGTTCAGCGTTTCACACTTTTATTAGCATAGAAAAGCTAAAGTTCTGCTAAACCAGTTGAACATTTGAAATAAAATCTTTGTTTAATGAAATATTTTCAGCATCACAGGGTTTTTAAGTGAAACTATGAGAGAATTTTAAAAGTGAAAATGTTTCTTTGGGGAAACCACGAACAATTCACACGCTGTGCTTCATATATTTATACTCACACTTGCTTTCAAATGCTTTCATACATGTCAGAAACTGAGCGTGGAACCCAGTACACCGAGTACACCAGGATAGTTGATAAATGCTCAAATGAAATGCCTCAAAGTTGTACATATTTGCAGCAGTTACTCTTAACAACTTCCTCATCCTCGTCCTTACACCTCACTGCTCTGGGCTCCCGCTCGGCCCCGCTGCTCGCCAGTTGCTCGCATGAATAAATGGATGAAAAGCAGGGCAGGTAAAACAAACCCACAGTTACAATCTGCTGGGGCAGAAAAAAATGCAGACTTGCAGATTCTTCTCACAGACTTTTGTCACGGTGAATGACTGATGACAGTAAGCACGATACACATGGCAGTTGAGGCATATGTGTGTGTTAGCCACGAGCTCAGGACTTGAGCCGTTTCTCTATATATTATTAAGAGGCTGAGAAATACACGAAAACACTGAAGCTCGTCTTGTTTAGCAGACAACTCGTTATTCTTTGATGAGAGTGTTTCATATTGATGACTGTGTTGTGAGTCGGTGATTTGAAGCCAAAGAGGAATAACTTTTATTCCACTTCTTGTTTCGGGAACTTAACAATGACCTTTCGCATGTGCTCACATATATGGTTTAACAGTTAGACTGGATTAGTCACAGATTTAAGAGGTTAAAGACAGATAAGCACAAGCTTTGAAGTCCTGGCTCCAAGTTATATTTGGATGTCACATCTAATATCATCACATGGACAGTGAAGCTCTATTATTCATGAGATCAATGCTGAGATTCAACCAGGCCTGATATATGGCAACCTGCCCCCCTCCACCCCTCCGGCTCTTCCCTCAATCCCTCCATTGTGCCTCGTCAATATGTTTCAGAAGATTATTTTTTCTCTTTTCTGCTGATTTCTGCTCATTATGAACGTGATAACTGAGGGTGTTCACCTCCAGAGAAGAGTGGAAACCAGCGCCTGGCTTGAGTGTGCAAGGAATGTGGAGGAGAATGAGGCGGCAGGGCACAGGGTAACAGTGCTGGGTGAATGGAAGACATCAGAAGCATTACCAGGGAAGAATAAACTTGCTGAATGCTACACACTTTGTAGATAAAGATCAAGTTCCTTTGTTTGAAAAGACAGGTTTGTTTTATAGATGCATAACTACAAACTTTTTCTTTTTTTCTTTGAATTTCATTACAAAGTAAGGGATTTCACAACTTTGGGAAAATATAAAGATACGTTATCTGTCTATCTTACAATGTTCTACATTTATATTACATTAAATAAATCAACAACTCTGTAAAAGTCAGAGTTACTCAGATATTAAAAGAACAATATTATAATTCCTTTCCACGAATACTCCCACGCTCAGCGTTCCACCTACACACAAATATTTGTATCTTTCCATGTGGAAAACACGTGTGCCAGGAGCCAGACTGACAGGAAATATGCCTGCATGCTACAATATGCCTCCAAAGCGTCAATGAATATTCCGACCTTTCAGTACAATAACCTCACACCATGTGAAAATATCATCTGGGAAGGCTTGCTGTATCAAATACTATAGAAAATGGCATTAATGCCACACTTGAGTTTTGGCGCTGATAATGGAAACAGCGATGGGATCACACTAGAGGCAACACTCACTGACATGTTGGCCTTTAAGGCCGTGACTACGCAGTAGTCATCAGTTGTACTCAGTGCTCAGTCTGCACCCATCTACATTTCTGACTCTTTGGTGTCGTACACAGTTCTTACTTCACTGATAAGAGCTGTCTAAAGATACAGAAACAGCTGTCAAAGTATTTGAAACCACCTTTGTAGTACAGTAAGTGTCACATTTTGTTGTGATAAGACAACATGAAGCAGGGTTCCTCAGCTGGTAATTAACATGTGCTTCATTTAATCAAGCATTTCACCTGAACTATCAGTGAGTCTCAGTTGTCACTATGCAATGTATGCATTTTACCTGATAATCAAAACAAGTATTGAGGTTAAATATTTAAGGATCAAATTTGTGGATTTCTTAGTTTTTTGCATATTAGTCACACTAACATGTTTCGGATCATCAAACAATTTTAAAATGACATAAGGATAAGGTGAGCAAATGGAAAAATGCCGTTTTGAAAACTTTCATTTAGTGAAGGAAAAAGGGAAATCCAGGCATAATTACTGCAGACCTGATCTCAAAAAGCAACGCATTTTGCCACCATCTAAAGTAACTCAAGAACAAATGAGAAGCAAAGTCCTTGACATCTATCGATCTGGAAAGTGCTACAAAGACATTTCTACGGCTTTTGGACTCCAGTGAACCATAGTGAGAGTCATAATCCACAAATGGAGAAAACGTGGAACAGTGGTGAAGCTTCCCAGGAGTGGCCGACCTACCAAAATTACTCCAAGAGTGCATGGATGACTCAACCAGAAGGTCACAAACGAACACAGAGCAACATCTAAAGAACTGCAGGTCTGACTTGTCTCAGTTAAGGTCAAAGTTTATGATTCAACAATAAGAAAGAAACTGAGCAAAAATGGCATCCACAGGAGAGAGTTCCAAAGCAAAAACCACTGCTAACCAAAAAGATCACACAGGCTCATATTTGCTAAAAAATATTCTGTGGATGGATGAGACAGAGGTTGAACTTTTTGGAAAGTCTGAGTCCCGTCACATCTAGTGCACATCTTTCACAGGATTTTATAAAAAGGGCATCAAACCAGTGGTGCAGTCAAGTTATCCACGAGGACAATGATCCAAAAACTCAAGCAAATCCACCTCTGAATGATTCAAAAAGCAAAATGAAATGGCGTAGTCAATGTTTGGACTTAATCCAGATTGAAATGTCGTGACTTTAAACAAACAGTTCTTAAACAAACCCCAAAGTTGCATTAGTTGCATCATCTTTAATTATCTGAAACATTTAAGTGCGATAAATGTGCAAAAAACTTTGAAATCTAATATGAAAGAAATTAAAAAGAAGGAGAGAGTTGTACACACATTTTTGCAGACTATTCCTGTGTAAACTGCCTTATTAATCAAGTGTTAACTGGGTTTTATATCAGTATCTTATACCCATGTTGCCCTTACCCTGAGAACTACAACCCAGAGGCCCTGGGAACTACAACATCAGCATGCCTGTGTGTCAGCGGCCTTGGCTGTGACGCCTCTGAAAGAGTGCGTATCTGGTGGTCTGAGCTTCCTGTGCTTGGACGCACGGGCAGTGATGTCAGCGCACAGGCTGCAGCCGTGGTCAGTGAAGTCGGGCGGAGGTTTGGGACTGTGTGGAGCTGCAGCAGCTGGAACAGACTCCCGAGGGAGAGCTGAGAAAGTGGCCACAAACCTCCCCCCAAAGGACTCAGCCAGAACCGGAGAGAGGGGACGACCCTGAGTGCAGCATGTTATTAGTGGATGTATTGTGATGCTACTCTCTCTTTGTGCGCCGCGTTGTTCTACGTAGTCGCTAAAATCATCTTGTCTCTGTTTGACCGTGTGTGTGCAGCATTGCGCACAGGAAGCAGTGGTGACGCTGTCACACCGCCCACCATAGATATTACAATGGAAGGCACGAGAAACTCAGCAACCCTACACACCTTCTGCCCTCCAACACACACATGGAAAACTACCGTAGAGCTGTGCTGTGGTTGCACTGGCCAGCTGGTGGGTATATTCACTAACGTGGCTCAATAAAGACTGAGTCAGGACGCGTTCATCTTTGTATGTGTGTGTGTCTGTGCGTTTGTGTTTGAGGACAGTGAAGGGATGATGGCAAAGCAAAGTGGTGCACACACTCGGATGCGTCTCTCTTGACACATGTGAGGATAAACATTAATTTACTTGACTGACGTTAACACCCTGTTGAGTAAACAGACACCCTAACACACACAACTGCGACAACGTACGACAACCCCTGCACCTCAGGTCCATCTGAAGCCATCTGGTGAGCGAGAGGCCCAACAAACAGCACCAGCTCAGGGTTCTGAGCAGTCTTGCTACATCTCTCCCAAACATACAAAACATACCAGTATTGTAGTTTAACGGCCCCTAAATTGTCAACAATGCTCGTTGTCATGCTCCACGGAGAAAGAAACGGAAAGACACAGGTCAGATAAAAAATGTTAGCACACTGTCACCCTCAAGGCCAAAGACTGAAATCCACTGTTGCCAAACTTGTGGCTACATAAAACTGTTTGCTTGCCAAAATGTACATCCTGGTCAGAAATGAGGGCGGTACATTCTCTCCGTCCTGTGCCAGATAAAGTCCAAATGGGGAAGCAGTGACTCGGTACAAAGTCCTTCAACTCCTTTGACACAATATTAGAACACAGTAAAGATGAGGAGAAGAAAAGCCATAAATTATAAATCATAAGTCCACAGTAGTTGGTCGTAATAAACTGCATACAAAAACTCTAGTAACTGTAAAGAGATCTGCTGCAATGACACCTGGCTCCAGGTTCTTGTGCTTAGTTCCAAAGTCATGACATATTAAAACAGTGTTTTAGATTAAACATAACATTATTTTAGATAAAGTACAGGAAAGAGTAAAACATTTACCATCAAGGATGAAGAAGATTAAGTAATACTGCATGACCAACTCAATAATATCTTGAGCTGAAAAGTGAAGCCATTGCAGATGTGCCAAAAAATTGCAGTTTGTCTGGTGGCCACTTGAGACTTGCCCCAAAAGCACATGAAACCCCTTTAACTTCCATCATGAAATGCTCAATTTTACAGCATTAAAAAGCAGATTTACAGCCTGGTACAATAAATGTTTGGGCTTCTATGGATAGTTTCCCCTTTTCATGATAACTATGTAGGGGGCTGACATGTCTCACTGTCAGCAGATACAGTCATGTGAAAAGTTCCATAGGACTTTATACAGTCCTGTGATAAACTAAGTATACCCTTCAAGTTCATGCACAGTTAGGAGACAACTGAATAAGTATGCCCTATCAGGAAGTGTTGCCAGGATACAATTTTGTTTTCTGTCATATATTCACTGTTACAGAGTTGAATCTTCATATTTAATTTTGCCAAAGCAATCCCTGTGAGCCAAAAAAACAGTATTTAGACTTTCTTGTCAAGGAGAGGGGAAATCCTTTGTATTTTATCTTGGTACACAACACAGAAGAACCACCCACCACCGGCTGTTTAAATGTTTAGTTTGTGAGGGGCAGCTGATCAGAAGAAAACTGGCTCAAAGTAGCTGTGAAATGGTTTGTTTTGGACAGTGGATGAACTGATAGGCTGCACTAAGGTAAGGATAAGGATTACTTATGATTATTTAAGTAAATTACACAAATGAAAAAAAATGGAGGGTAAAATGAGCATAACAGATTCCTTTAATCAAAACAGGATTGATGTGGTGTATACTTTCTGTTCCTGTTTACCAATTGAAATGTTGTTGTGGTTATTGCTGCACTAATCAGTCATGATTTCATCTCCACACTTTATATACTAGTTTCAACTGCACACAACAAACTGAACCAGCGTCTCAATAAAAACAGTGATTTGCAGTGAGCCGCAGGCAGGGGGATTACAAAAGCCTATTGAGGCAAAAAAATACTCTGAGGGGAATTTATGTTAAAAACTCTCACATGAATGGCCCAGTGGGATTTTGTAATAGTGTGAAGCAAGCATAAGCATTTAGTATCTTCCCCACCTCCCAGGCAAAAGCTGATCAAAACACTGAGTTTTGGACGTCATGATTACATGAGAGAATGTGTGTCAGCACACTGTGTGCAGCTCTTGCGTGTGTTCCAAAAACTCTAAGAATTTTGTTTTCACTCCTCATAAATTCCTGAAGAAATGTGATCGGATGCGTAAATCAGTTAGTGAGGGCTTGTGATGTGTACACTGACAGACACAGTGAAACAGTGCAGAGTGGGCAGTGGTAGTATTATGCATCAGAAACCCGGGAGGCAAAGGAGTGTGTGCCTAAACCCCAGTCGCATTATTTGTCCTTCTTCTCATCTACGGCAAACTCATCACACAAACTACGATCATTGTGCTTTCTAGATTTGTACTTCTCTTAAATTTAAATGTCTAATTTATAATCAAACAATTAAGTTAACTGATCATCAATGCATGTGACCACCTCTGCAAATGGAGAGGTTTTGGTTACTGTTGCTACGGCAACTGCGCAAGTAAAGATATCTCCCAAACGTTAGGAAAGCTCACCGTCAGACTCTGAAGCATCACATCTGTTGCTTCCTTGTGAATCCTGCTAGGAGTATCAGAGCGCCTCAAACAAAGGATTTCCAACTACATTTATACTCTTAAAACCAGCAGTTACTCTGGTCTTAATGGGGTCTTTGATGCCTCATGTTCTTGGACCTAAATATTTTTGTAATGTGCTGTGGCTTCAGTGTATTTGTCTATTTTATTACTTTCTTGTGTCCACACTACACTGCATTAGACAAGTGTTTTTAAGAGTCTGTCATTGGGCTTTCTAATTCCTGACTGATGCCCTTAAAGGCAGAAATGCTGTACTCACCTCTGCAGAAAATGGGGCATGTACTTGTAGTGTTGCGGGCCTGTGAGTAGTGAAGCTGTAATTGCTCTGTTGGTATTTTTGTACCTCTACTAGATGACTTTTTTTTATGTTTCTTTACATTTCTTATTTCCACTGCTGTTTTCCATGAGTACCGGTGGGTTCGGTTTGAGGGATACCAGCAGAGCTCCAGTTGTTTCCTTTTTTCTAAACTTGAAATTTTGTTGAAAAGTATCAGCGGTATAGCTGAAAACCTGATGTGATCAAAACTAAGCAATAAAAAAGTTTGCCTGGAAAACAGCTGGATCACTGCAGTTGCCACTCTGCCACTGAGAATGACAAAGATCCTCAGTGAAGAACAGGTTTCACATCTCTCTGTAAATTTGAAGTGCAACTTATCAGAAATACATATTTCAGTCCAACTTTAACACCATCTTAGCATCACTGGATGATGACAAAAAGGTTTTTTGCATTGATTTCATTTTTAAATGAGGTGTTTTACAATGATATGCAGACACAGATGCACATTCTGCTACCTTTTACAAAGGCTTTTTCTTCCATCCGTGGCCAGGAAGCTCAAAAATACTCGACGGGGGGGGGGGGACTTCCTTTAATGAGTGTAGATTTTCAGGTCTGACACTTCTTTTGTCCAATTTCTTTAGATTTCTTTTAAGGACATACAGCATGCCATGTCGACATATGCCAAGCTTTCAACTAGTGCTCTCTGGGAATAACCTCGAAATACAATGTTATGCCTGTCAAATTGTTATTATAAAACTGGTCCTTTGATAGGTTTTTGTTATGTATAGATACAACACTGAATGATTCATACGTACCTGCTGGGAAAAGAAAGAAAGAAAAAGAAACAGGTATAAGGAGTGGCTTAAAATGAAAAAGCAACCAATGTAAAAAGGAAAACTCTGGACTTTCAGAAATCCTGGAGAACTGTTGCTCAAGACCACTTTTGACAAGAAATTACGAGAAAGTCCAGCTACTCTGAAGCAAAATCTGAAGAAATGACCTTTGTGCAATACTCCGTGATAACATGTTCATGGGGACCAACCATACTTTTTCTTTAGTGACATTTTTCTTTTGATAAGCTGCTTTCATAACATACAATATTGCAAGTGTTTTTGGCTAGGTGTGTAAGTTTGTGTGTAATCCCTGATCACATTTAAATCCCTCCACTTATCTCACCAGTTTTTCCTGTCCTCTGTTCCCTTTAAAAGTAAAGTCAAGCCATGACAGAAAAACGGGTTAAATCCCTCTTCTCTTCTTTCATCTTAACAGCAGACAGATCTCTGAAAGAGGAGGTCTCCCCTCCTCTTTCAGAAAAAGAGCAAATGCAGCCAGAGCACAGAGGAGGGAATGTCCTGAAAGTGCCAGTGTGAAGGGTGGAGGGTGGTTGGAGCGTGATGAGGCTGAGTTTACACAGGAACATGCTAGAGGATAAGGCGTGTTCCCTTTGGCAGCACAGTGCAATCCACCGGTGCCATCTGATGCCTGCACTTGTGACGGTGCAACAGTGTGCAGCAGACACTGAGAAAAGATCCGGCAGCTATAAATAGGCTGTGTGCTAAAGAGGCTCGTTGTAAATATAGTGCCCTGGTGTGGTTTCACTTTACACCCCTCCGCCGCCCCACACCCTCTTGGTCTCAGCCCCAGCTTCTACTGGACTTCTCTTAACAGTTTCATTATGCCAGAGTGCGTCATCAGCGCTGGAAAAAAAGTCTTGAAAACACAGGAAGAAAGGGAGGAAGAAAGAAAAGAAAGACAGGAGCTGGCAGTGATGTTGTTGTGGGACAGATTACGCTCTGTGTGCATGTGTGTGTGTGTGTGATGTAATGTAACTGAGGCCAGGCTTCCCCAAGTCCTCTGGTGTCTGCAGGTTTGGGAAGCTTCTCAAAAGTACAATAGAACAAGTGTTAAGAGGAATTTGATCCTCTTCTTTAGTCTCTTCTTTTTTCCTCTCTCCTCTCCTCCCTTCTATTCTTCTTGCCCCAGTGATTCTCTTCATCCTTTTGATTCCCCCTTTCTCTTTCTGCTACCCCCCCCCCCCTCATCTTTCTTCCCATTCTTCTTCTCTCCTCTTTTCTCATGCCTACACCTTTCTTTTTTCCATTCCCTCCCTCTCTCCTCCAGCCTCCTCCGTTGTCAACCACACACTCTCCCTCATCTCCTTTTCCTGTCTTTTACTTTAATCTATAATTTCATCTCTGCTGTCCTCATTTTCAGTTTGTTCTCTTCTACAAACCTGTTGAGAGAGCACTTTGCTGGGTGTGGTGTGGTTTGTGTGTAGGCAAACTCTACTCACTGTATCCACTGTTTGTGTTTGTGTGTGTGCATGTGTGCGTGTAGGTGACTTGCTCCTATCGCATATAAAATCCTTCCTATGACATCACACAGTGACGTCTCTTGACATTCAAATGTCCGCTAAGCCAGCCTGTAAGCAAACAGTGTTGGTGTGTGTGTGCAGTTAAGTCCTTGCACATCTGGCAAGGATTTTCATGAGTTTTTTCCTCTTTGTTCCTTTTTCAGCCTGAACAAGTGACTTCTTTACAAGAGAAAAGTCAGAAACACTCTGTCTCTCAAGCGCATACACACAAATGCACACATACACACTATGTGACGCAACAGCCACTGGTCATTTTCCCAAGGTCCTGTTCTCAGAGCGGACTGACTGGAGGCCTTTGTCTGAGCTCACTTTAAAAATAAAACTGGAGCAGGATTACCACGCATACACACATACACAGAGAGACTCACACACACCAACCCTCACTCACTCTTTGTGCTTGAACTAAGCCTGACCCGAGGTGGAAAAGGAGCCACTGCCAGCTCATGATGCTGTTTAAGTGAAGTTTGTGTGTGTGCTGCCATACTGTATTCATATGCACATTATTCCACTCAGCCTCCTCCTGACAGTGTAATTACGGGCTTGTCCATGTGCACATGAGCACAAACACACACATGCGGCCTCAAACATGATCACACCACCTGTCATTTTGCTGCTGTGCTCAGAAATATGATCTCTAACAAATTATAGGAGCCAGATTAAAACGGCTGAGGAGGCTTGCCGGTTTCTGGTCTGATGTTATTTATTGATCTGAAGTAACATCATGAATTTCCTGTCACTTTACATGCTTGTATGCCAGCACTGTCAGCTGAATCACAACATCATCCTGGGATAACCTGATACGTGAGTGCTGAGGGTGCATACCCTGTGTCCACAGATACCTTCAAGCAGCGAGTGCCCAGTTCTATAACTGGTTAACACACAACCTGACTGCATGTGACCGCTTGCTCCCATTCCCCACTTTCTGGTCTCTCTCAGCTAAACAAATCTATTAAATGCTAACATGCAAAACAAGTAATGATTACAGTCAGGGAAAAAGAAACTCATTTCAAATGTTTTATGGTTTAGGATATATTTAAACAAAGTCAGCCGTCCCAAGACATTAAATATCTATCACACTCTGTTATTCCAGTGTAGAATCCATCAGAAAACCAAGTGCAAGCTTAATGCTTCCGTGGGGATTAAGAGGATAAGAGCAGCCACTTGCTGCTAATCGAATGCACTCGATTAACTGAACATCAGTCAGTGTGAGCACCTCTGTAAAAGCAAATTATTCAGGTATCTGTTAACACAATGCAAGGAGAAAAGACATAAGCAATGATATAAGAGAAGCAACTGCGAGGAAAATTATTCATAAGTGGAAAACATTCAAGACAGCTGCCAATCTTCCTAGAACTGGCTGTCCCAGCAAATTCACTCCAAGGTCAGACTGTGCAACACTCAGAGAAACTGCAGAAAACCCAAGAGCTACATCTCTACATACAGGCCTCAGTTAGCATGTTAAATGTAAAAGTTAGTGGGAGTAGAAAGACCGAACAAGTATAGAAGGAAAGCTTTTTCTCTCTAAAAGAAACATCAGAGCACAGCTTGGCTGTCCTTAGCTTACTTAAAAAACTTGAGGCTATCATGAAGAAAGGTAAGATACTCACTAATGAGGCCAGGAATTTGCTGTTTCCCTGCCTTCAGTTGTTAAAAGTAATATATTTTTTTTAATTCCACAACAAAAGATGCTTTAGAATTTTTTTAATTTGTGATTTTAGAGATAAATACCACAGGTGTGTCCTGTGTCGTTATCCGCAAATTATCTTTAAAGTACCAGCACTTACACTTCCATCTTTGATGCACTCACTGGGATTTAAACCCTTCACTGTAGCTTGTTCTGCAAATTGAGAAAGACTGTACTAATAACTCAAGACACACTTCATTAATTTGCTTTGTCTGCTAACTCAGAAATCCCTTTACTTCTCCATTAACTTCACTTCTGCAAACACCGCAGCCACAGCTGAATCCTTGCCATCTGAAGATCTTCAAGAGTGTACCGGAAGCTTTGCCACAACAAAAGATAAGCGATAGGAACAGTCCATAGATCATTTGAATTTTGTCTGCAATTTTTCGTTTTGGTATCTTTTATTTACTCATATCATACTCATATCATATATCTTTTATGTAAGTGATCATTCTTTCTTTAGATTATTGTTCATATTCATCTCTTTCTTTAACTCTTAAATTCTGATTCTCCGCTAACTGAAATAACAGAAAAAATATTAGTGAACAAAACGCTTCACAAGCATTTTCACTTCTTTCTAGTTCCTCTTTCTAGTTTCTAGTGCCCCTCACCCTATTTACTTCTGCCCTGGATTCACATTTTATGTGCTCCCTGGCAGGTAGGCTGTTCAGCCAAATCACAAGGCAAACCCTCCTCAGGACACTTTTCTAGGAGGCAGACAACATCGAGGACATTCGAGGGAGACACCTGCTGAATCAGGCGCTTCTACGCCACAGAGTGTGATGGAAAATGATCCACTAATATCAGCAGCACAGCTATTAGTGTCCTGTACAAACTTACTACCTCCTATTAATACTGTAACCCGGCACACACATGCTGCTCTATAAATGCACCCTCACGCAGAGGCTGTCACACATACCTGATCTGGTTTCAGAAGCACAAACCTTCCCAGCAACACATTATACAAGCAAGCACACTGACCCACACATGCAGGCACACACACACACAAACACACTAGCTGGCCATGCCTCTCAGTAGTGTCCCGTTCAGCAGACACTTGAAAGGACACCCTAGAGAGGAGTCCTTTTCACAGTAATAGTGCTGGGCAGCACTTAGCGCGAACCCAGTGGCTCTCTCCCACTGTAGTGAAGGGGATGAGGGTTCTCAATTCCACAGCAGCCCACTCTTCTCTTCCCACTGAGTGGGAGAAGAAGAGTCTTTCATGGGCACAGTACTCCACCGGCTGTACACTCCAAAGCACTCACTCACCTGTCGTCCACTATGGAGTGCGAGATCTCAAATTTGAGTGAACAAGCAAGTGGGAATTGCTGATGAGTGTAAAATATTTCTGATTATATTCAGATGGTTCACACTCAAAATGCTGGAAACTCAGCTGCCACAGCAGAATGAAAACATTAAAAAAGGCTCTCCACGCACAGATGAGTGATAAAGTAAAGTAAATATACAAAATAAGGTTTAAGTGCATGGATAACATCAGTGTTTCTTGGAATAAACGCTACAAGTTTGCAAAACACTTCTTAAGGCATGAACAATCCCTTCAAGAAGATATTTTTTTGTCTGGTGTTTTGGGACTTGAGCGCTATCTCAAGTCCCATCCATACCCAAATCAGTTCGCTCATCGTCCATCCTTTTGTAGCCGATATTAATGCGCACCCTGATATTTTTCGACAAAAACTGCTGCAATACTGTGCAACGAACTTTCAAATTGTTTCTTCAAAGATGGGGACCACATCTACAACCATTCGTGGTAACAGGCAGGTCAAGGCATCATTTGCGACCTACCCAAGGGAGCAAGAAAACAGAGTTAAGATTTGTGCAAATGTTTAATGTGTTAAAAATGTTTTTTGTATTCACCAATTCTTAATGCAGCCGTTCACACCAACCGCATAATTTCGCCAGATAAATTTGCGGCATTTATTTTTCTTAAATCAGACTCGATTTTTCGAATCCAAATACACAGATCTGTCAAGAAGTGCACTCATACCTCAAAATTGCTCTGGTTCTGAATACACAATGTTATAGAAATAGAAAATAATTCTATTTCACCTCAGAGACACAGTTAAATGTTGCTGCAGGTCAATTGGCTCATTGAAATGACTCATCTGCTTCCTCAGACGTGGTCCCAACTCTGCCAACACAAGCTCAAACTGCCACACTGACATCCTGAAGTAAGTATCAAGCCGGTTGTCTAAGCAGCTTGGAAAGAAAAGTGTCTGGACTTCTTTAAGTTGCTTGAAGACGTTTCACCTCTCATCTGAGAAGCTTCTTCATCCCTCTTGGGGGGACACTGCCACAGAGCTTAAATCTGGGACTCTCCACCATTTGACCCTAGAACTGAAGAAGCTTCTCGGATGAGAGGTGAAAAATCTTCAAGCAACTTAAAGAATTATATAATACTTATATTCAGGTTTCAGAGAACCTCATAGATTTGAAAGAGGAATTCAAACATTCCTGCACAAATAGTGACGTAGTTGCTGCAGGAAAGCAATTCAGCTGAAACCTTACTGTTATGTGGGAATACAACCAACATACAGCTCAGCCACTTGTGCCGCATCCCAAAGAAACACAGATAGGTAAGTACTGCCCAGCAAGTGAAATTTTATATACTAGGAATTTTAAGCTTGCATGCAATGTGATGTTGACGCTGCAACAGGCTGGTGACCTGTCCAGGGTGCACCCCACTCACCGTGTGACAGCTGCGATAGGCTCCTCCGCTGGGGTTGTCCCAGCTGTACTGTTTAAAGTTTTGGGGGTCAGAAATCAGATCTTTGTGGCTCAATTCACAGAGAACAGTGAATACTGAAAGAGCAGCACAGGTCAGCCGATCCCCGCCTGGACACAAAGAAAAATCCACCAAAGCTCACAAAACAAATATTTTTGACTTGTTGCCCTTAGTAATTTGTTTCTCCACACTGCACTGCTGTACCCAATTTTAGGGGTCCCCAACTTGCCAAACACTACTTTAACCCCTGCAGGCATTTACATTAAAAGTTCTCCATGCCCCCCCACACTCCCTAGCACAGGGGTGGCCAACCCGCGGCTCTCGAGCCGCATGCGGCTCTTACGTTCATATCAAAGTTTATGTTTGTGTTTTGATTTTTTTTATGTTGTTGTTTTAAAATGTGCGCGTTCGCTTCGCTTGAGTTCAATACGGTATTTTTCATCAAATGCGCATGTGTGTGAGATGAAAATACCGCAAAGTTTCCCAGTAGGAGCAAGTTCGCCCTTAAAATGGCAGGAAAAAAATGCACAGCAAAAAGAAAATATGAAGATGAACACAGGACGTTTTTAACAGAGTGGGAGAGTTTATATTTTTTTTGTTGAACGCAATGGTAAGCCATTCTGCCTTATATGTCAGACGTCATTAGCGCATTTCAAAGCTTCAAATCTTCAGCGCCACTTCAGCTCACTCCATGCTAACATCGACCAGGAATTTCCAAAAGGGACTGAACTTCGCAAGCACGAGTTGGCCACTTTGAAAAGTCAGGCAGAAAAGCAGATACAGTTTTTCCAAAAATTTACGAAGCGGTCAGAGACCATAACGCTCGCATCCTATCAGCTGGCTTGGAACATTGCACGGGCTAAAAAGCCATACAATGAAGGGGAGTTCGTTAAAAAATGCCTCAGTGATGTTGTTGGAATCTTGTCTCCTGAAAACGACAAATTAAAACGCATGGTATCAGACGTCCAACTGTCCCGCCACACTGTTGAACACAGAATATCGGACATTAACACGGCTATTGAATCACAGTTGCACTCTGACCTTCAAGCATGTGAGTATTTTAGTGTCGCATTGGATGAGAGTTGTGATATACAAGACAAGCCTCAGTTGGCAATATTTGCACGGTCTGTTTCAAACGTGTGTGTGTGTGAGACAGTGCACACAATGTTCATTGTTGAAAATGACTGGCCTGTGGTTTTAGTACTGTAGGAGTCCATTTCTGTCATTATCATGTTGGTGTGTGACATTTACAATAAATCTGGCTGAGCAGAGGTGTGTGTGTGTGTGTGTGTGTGTGTGTGTGTGTGTGTGTGTGTGTGTGTGTGTGTGTGTGTGTGTGTGTGTGTGTGTGTGTGTGTGTGTGAGTGTGAGAGAGAGAGAGAGAGAGAGAGAGGGAGGAAAGGATGGGTGATGTTCATGTGTGCCCATGCGTATGATGTGGCTCTTTGCGGTAACACAGTAAAAAAAAAGTGGCTCTTGGTCTCTGACTGGTTGGCCACCCCTGCCCTAGCAGATCATTACATGGAGAAACCTTTGGAATGCAAGCATGCTGATCCACACAGGTATGCACACATGGGTATTCACAGACGCGGACTAAAGCTTTCTTGGCTGCTGCCTCAAAGCACACTGTGCGCTGTCTATCTTGCGTGCTGCACAATATCGTTTATTATTTAGTAAATATTGATATCTATGACTAGCTAGTTTATTGTGATGGTGCTTTGTTTTCTCTATTATTATGTTGCTCTTTGTTGTTTGCTGTCTCCTCTGTTTGTTTGTTTTTTTTTTGTTGTTTTTTTTTCTCCATACAGGTGACCCAGGAGTTCTTTTTTTTTTTCTCTCTCTCTTCCCCCCCCCCTTCTCACCGTCTCTTCTCCCCTTTGGTTTTCTTTCTTTCTCTCCCCCTCTTTCTCTCATTCATTCCCCCTGTCCTATTTATTAAAAAAAAAAATGACAAAGGATGAACTGAAGCTCTGCCATCACGTAATGTCGCATACTGCTGTTTCTGATGTCATTTAACAAAAAAAAAAAAAAAAAAAAAAAAAAAAAGTTCTCCAGAACGCAACACCCCACCAATGGTCAACACTCCAGACTGGAGTTAGTGGATGTGAAACCCTTAGGCTAACAGCTACCAGCTCCCTGTGAATTAAAGTGCCCATATCCCTAAGTTTCAGGCTTTATAACATTTTAAAAGATTCATTAGAATTGTAAAAGCTCCAGAAGGAACAAGAGTTTGAAATTAGCAGTAGCCAAAAACTCAAATAGATTAAAAACAAAAACATTTGTTTCCTGTAGATTTGTTATGAAGGGAAAATTAGCTAAAGACACCAAACCTGTTTTTGTAGCAGCCTGTAGTTTCATACTGACCTTAAGGAGGTTTTTATAGGGATTGAGCTGCTTTTGGGGACAGCCTCAAATGCGCATTTTGCTTTTTTAATTTCCCATTTGTCAAGTTTTTGCACAGAAATGCCTTTGGGACGAACAGCGACCACAGTAATCGAGGCAGAATATTGCTGCTTATAATAATACAGTGAGATGGTTAACAATCAAATATGGCTGTCCACATACTTTTGTAAATACGCCGTGCCTTCAACCCCTATCAGAGTAAATCCTGTTGTCTCTTCACCAACTTACTCCGTGTTGTCTAAACACAGTAGAGTGTCGACCCTCACTTTACCCTCACAGTGGAAAAAGTACTCTGACAGCCTGTGGATCTGAAATGAACAGGCAGTGTGAGGGTGAGAGGAGCTGTGGTGAACGCCCACCTGTCATCTGTAAAGCACTTATTTGAGGTAGATGAGATAAAGTCTTTTATTAGCTTATTTTTCCCCCTCTCCGTCTTTCTCTCTCTCTCAATCCTGCCAAACACACTGTGGATATTCTGTGGTATTCCCGTGAGAGTTTGCCAGCTAAGCATCACCAGTGGACTTCATCACTCATGATTTGGCACAGCCAGGATCACAGAATTCCCTGTTGCTCAGTCACAATGTAATTTCAGCTCATCCGAGTGGATATTTGGGATATCTGAGAACGTCGGGCTGTGTGTACACAAGTGTGCTCCTTGGCCAAAGATCTAGACAGGATGAGCCGAATACTAAGCTTTTAGGAATTAGGAAGACCGTTTCTGGGATGCCTAGGATTCCTTCCGGAAACTTTGCTGTCTGAAATAGAAGGTGAATTTGGGTCCAATGTGTGTGTGTATGCATTTGTAGCCAAGTGAGCGAAATTTACAGCAACAAACTCCCCCTTTCTCTCTTCCTTTTGAGGCCAGAGCCGGCTGTATCCACTCACGAGACTAGAATTATGGGACAGTTATTTGGAAAAGCCTATTATGGTATGAGGACACATCCACTCCTACACACACAAACACACTCAGAGACAGAGACGGTTACAACATCGCAGGTGATAGGAATCAGGCTGTTCCAGTGTTATCAGACCAGAATGTGATGATGCTGTGGATTCCTAAGATACCTAAGTGGTCAGGTTTATTCCCCACTATAGACGGATGTTGCAGACAATTACCTAAGAGCAGCCCAGAGTGCAATAAAACCAAATCTATGCTTCACTAGTTTCCTCTGCATGAAGTCATACAAGGGAAAAAAGAAACAGGTTCACAGATGAAAGGAATTCAGAGGAAAAATGAAGAGAGGCAGAGGATAAACCCAAATCTATCAGGGTAGTGACACACAAACCAGCTCACAGGCTTTCTTTGTCCCCATTACTACCACAGCTATTAGTTCAGAACCCATTTACGGGGTTGACATCACGAGTGTTTATTTAGTTATTTCAGGGCAAACTACCAAACGATGCCTTAAAGCATGACTCCAGCTGATTGGAACTTCTTATTGTCATCTTATTTTTGTAGCTGTGGTCATCCTAATGAACAAAACAAATAGTATTTTACATTCAGTGTTTTCTGAACATGATATCGTTTTAAAAAATTAAAGTTTGCTGGAACTTTGATTTTTGAGATAATACAACATTTTACCACAATTTTGCATAAACTAAATGCTTATGCAAAATTATAAATGTAACCACATCACCGAAAAAATCTTGAGTTGGCCGGTGGTGGAGAGCTGAGTTAGCAGCTAAGGTAAGCTATCTAATTAGTCTAATGTAATTAAACAAATTAACATAGGAGCAATGTTAGTTAACTAAAAACCAACCAGGCAGATTATTTGTCAGATAATTATATTTAACTTCCTAGGAACTCCACATATGTGGGCATCACATTTTGGGACGTCTAGACCAAAATACTTAATTTTTCTCTACAAGGGCCTGATATACACTTATGAGGACATTATACTGCCGCTGTACTATCAAAATTTGAAACAAATGTCCTCATATGTGGATCTCATTTTTCTCAAAAACAAAAATTAGGTAAAAAAAAAATCTGGTAATTCTTTGTTTTTACATTCTTTAGGTCCCAATCAACCCAAATAGCAAAGAAAAAGTAAAAATGCATGCCATGAAAGATCCCATTAAATGATTCAAAATAGCTGAAGGGAAGCCTTGACAGCTAACATCATCCACATTCACAGCAGCTAAGCTCCTGATAATGTTTAACATGAAGCCTTAATGGTATAAAAATGGGTGATATTAGAAATTAGATACATTTTCACAATCATTTTGTTCTGACCTGTAAATGTGTTTGTTTATACTCACCTGCTACTTCATTGTGTGCACCTTGCTAGCACTGGGTATGATTCCAGTTTAGTAAATGGCCTGTATTTGTATAGCGCTTTACTTAGTCCCTATGGACCCCAAAGCGCTTTACACTACATACAGTCATTCACCCATTCACACACACATTCACACACTGGTGATGGAAGCTACATTGTAGCCACAGCTGCTCTGGGGCGCACTGACAGAGGCGAGGCTGCCGGACACTGGGTCCGGCAGCCTCGCCTCTGTCAGTGCCACCGGGCCCTCCAGAACTATTCTTCACAAAATTATCAGAGGGATTCTTGACGCAGATTCAACAAGGTGCTGGAAACACTCCTCAGAGATTTTGCCCCATAATGACATGATAGCGTCACATATTTGCTGCAGATTTCTCAGCTACACATCCATGAAGTGAATCTCCTGATCAACGAGATCCCGAAGGTGTTCTGTTGGATTGAGATCTGGTGAATGGGGAAGCCATTTGAGGACAGTGTCATGTTTACGAAACCTACCGAAGATGGTAAGGGAAAGTGTGCCACGAAACCACCAGCAGCAGCCTTAACCACTGATAGGATGGATCTATACTTTTTTATTTTTTCCATCATGTTGTGACCCTACCATCTAATGTCACAGCATAAATTGAAAATCACCAGGCCAAGCAATGTTTTTCCAATCTTCTGTCTTCCAGTTTTTGTGAGCTTGTATAAACTGTATCCTAGTTTCTTGTTTTTAGCTCCTGGTGTGGTCTTCTGCTGCAGTATCCCGTCTATTTTGTGTTCAGAGATGCTCTTCTTCATATTATGGCTGTAACAAGTGGTCATTTGAGTTACTGTTGACAGCTGGAATCATTCTCCTCTGACCACTGACGTCACCCAGAGAACTGCTGCTCACTGGATATTTTCACCTTTTCAGACCTTCAGACCACAGAGGCACAGCTTGTGGGACAATAATGAGGTTTAGATGCGCCGTTATGTTCACCAGGACACACTCCATCACTTGTGCGCACATACCAAACACACCACAGTTATTTTACATGTTTGTTTGTTTTTACGTGTCCATTTGTCAAATTCCGACAAAAGGGCAAAATTAAAATATGCCTCATATTCACAGACCGTCACGTCCTTGACTCTGTCATTTTTAACGTCAAAGTATTTTTTTTCCTGTTCTTTTTTTTCTTTTTAATATTAAAAAACCCCCACAAACATACATTTTCAGATCCAGAATGAACTGGAAAGAATTCCCCAGTCAGCAGTTCCCACAGCTCACCTACAGCAGCCAATGAGGAACAATAGGCACATTTAGATATGAATAGCTGGCAGCCTACTGAAAGCATTTGAACAGGATGAAGAGATGGCCACAATTGTATTAGATTTACAGTCACAATGAGAACCTTCAGTCATTTCTGCTCTTTCTCCACTGCCGACTATCTAATATCTGTGATAATACCACCTCAAATTGTCTCTCGACTGCATTGGGAGCCTACAAAATTCATGGCTTCCTCCTTGAGATTTGAACAAGTGTACAGTGAAGTAAACAAACTAACCGACAGAACTGCACCAATATTGAGGTCATATCCTTTTTCCTTAATAAATGGGCAGTGGCTTGTGATGAATGCTTGGATCTCAAAATGACCTAGTGATCATCTACTGTGTGTATTTGTGTGTGTGATATCTGTCACTTGGAGGCTCCAAGCACTATTATAACGAGCATACGGTTGGCGTCACATGCATAGCTCATATTAACCCTTCAGCTCTTTTCTGGATCTTCTGTATGGACGTATAAGACTGTGTGTTTCTGCCTGTTTTTTGTTTTTTTGTAATGTGTATTTACAGCCATGTCCGTGTATGCATGTGAGGGTGCTCATCCATGTTAAAGCAACAGTAAGTGTTTTACTCATGTTTTAATGTCTGATTATGTGCAGTGACTCAAGGAAAGAATGAGGCAAAGTCTCTGGCTCAGAGCTACGACTTGAGCGCCATCTCGTTTATCCTCATCTAGCCTCATCATCCGTCTTTATCAAGCCCGCACCCTCCGGTCGCTGTCCTAAACTTTCTGCAGTCAGTGCCCTGAGACAACTCAACCAAGCACCCAGAAAACTCCCTCAAACTCCCACAGCCGCTCAATAAGGACCATTCATAGCCCACACTATAGGAAGGAACAGAACAGAACATTGTGCTGACACACATTTACGCCAATGTAAGGGTGAGCCAGAGGTGAGCAAGAAACCCCCAAGAAGTCCAAATCTAATTTCACACAGAAACACACTAACGGGGCGAGGGAAAGAAAAATGACACAGTGAGAAGCTTCAAATGTAGCTTTCACCTCTGAAGAACTGCAGCCAAACATCCCGACAATCCCACACTCCTCCTCCTCCTCCTCGCTCGATCCCCTTTCTCCTGCGAGAACAAGATCCATGAGTGGCTCCAGCAGATATCTAACCTGGCAAGCATATGTACGCCTGTGTGTCACTGTGTGTGTGTGTGTGTGTGTGTGTGCGCGCGCATGTTCCTCGGGCCGTCCCACGGGGGATACGTGCATCTCGTCTGTGAGTCACAGGCAGAGTCTGTGTCTGTGTGCGAGTCCGTCAGAAGACATCAGCATCAACATCCTTAGTTCACCTCAGGCAGACACACACACACACACACACACACATGCATTGTACATCGTCAAACCTCCCCAGGGCTATGTGCTATCCCCCCCCCCACCCCACATCCCCTCCAGCTGAAACCTCAGTCTCTCCGTTTGCTGTCGATGTCAAACTGGCCGTTCGCTCACACTGGACAAAGGCGTAGCATATGCCTGCCTGCCTGGAAAACACTGGATGAGATACTCAACACAAACAGACATACATTTTTCACCACAGGATGACTGCCTTTTTCTTTTTTTAGCTTTATCCCTAAATAAGTGCAATTATTACATTTCTTAGTTATTTATTTTGTTTATCTTCCCCCAAAAGTTGTTTTGTTGCTGCAAGAAAATGAAAGAAACTCTTAAACATAACCCAAAATGTGCCTTAAAAATGTCTTACTTTCAAATTGTTGTATAGGTTTGTCTTAGATTAGATTTGTTTCTTTTTAAGGATGTGTAACACAATAGCACTCGTATACATTTTTTTTCATTTGCTCAACTTTAAATGTAACGATTCCCCATTTTAAAAAGAGAGACAACATAGATATAAAAGAAAAAGAAGGAACGAGATAAGCGGGTCAACACTGAGACCAAAACCAAAGAAATAGACAGAAAGAAGCGCAGAGAGACAAACAGGCAGACAGGTAGGATTTGGAAAGCGCTGAAACAGACACAGACAGACAAACGAAAAACAGAAAAATGGACCGAGAGACAGACGCAGACTGAGAGGCTGACAGTGGAGTGGACGGCCGGGCTTCACTCTGCACGAGTGCTCCAGGGAGGCTCTCGGCGCTGAGAGTCATTATCGTTCTATGACACAGATGAATAGTGCATTAGCATAAGGGAGGGCCTGACATGACACATGACAGACACAACTCCCTTTCGCTCCGTCACCTTTTCATTTCCTCCCACCGAAAGGAAGAGTTTTCTTTTTTTGGCTCGTTTACATATAATATAAATATGAGTGCATGATTTTAACTACCACAGCAAAGGTTCACTGCGTTAAAATGCCATTCTACCTAATAATACCGCATGAGACAGTTGCTGATAAAATGTGTGTGTGTGTGTTTGCCCTGACAAATAAAAGAGAATATAACAACTCTGCAGTGCCTCACTACACAGCGAGTGTTTGGTAAGAGCCTCTGAATAGACTCGTGGCCTTGTTTGGAGTGTGCCTCATTCTGGTGTGTTGTTTAATGAAGAGCCTCTCAGAAAATATACATACACACACACACACACGCGCACACACACACACACACACACACTACAAATGGTATCAATGGTTTTGCAGCACATGGAAAAATGAGTGCATGTTTGGTAGGTGAGAGCAGCATCCCAAGGTCTTCCATCCGTTCATTGTTCTCCGTTCTTGTTAATAATTTCCAGTGTTTATATGTCCGTGACTATTCCTGGCATGTAATCAGGAGTTTTGTGGAGACAGGCCTGTGCGTAGGGGAAAGTCTCTTACTCTGGCTAAGCTTTTCAGCTCCCTCTCTGTAACTCTGCTGACTGAGTGGAAGTTGCTTCTTGGCTTCTTCCTCATCTTTGTTGACTCACCGGGTAGGCAGCGTGTATGTCCACAAAAATAGCAGGGGGATCCTTTATGCGTATGAGGTGTCCTCCTAATGTGATGGCACAGAGCCATTTAAGCACCTTACCGTTGGTAAACACAGGGATTGCCTGGCCTATCCATCCGGTAATAAGTGGATCAACGTGTGTCCAAGAGCCCAGGCTGCCACTAACTACTGTCCTAATTGGATTAGTGAGTGTGACTCTGTGTGTGTGTGTGTGTGTGTGTGTGTGTGTGTGTGTGTGTGTGTGTGTGTGTGTGTGTGTGTGTGTGTGTGTGTGTGTGAGAGAGAGAGAGAGAGAGAGGGTTTCCCCAGCTTACCGTGTCCCAGGTGTGTATAGTAAAGCTGATGGAGTTAGACGCGCGTGTGACGTCATTCTCTAAGAGAGCCATCCGGTCACCACTGTGACCCAGTGGCAGGTTTTGTTCCTTATCACCTGGAAACGTCAGGCAGGAGATTCCATCAGCAACACGTGACGTCATTGAGCGAGAGGTGGAAGCACAGGGGAGGAAAAGACGGGCATTACCTGACAATATCCAACTGAGCAGGGCTCGTAATAAGTCTTTACTCTATACTGCTTAATCAGTGCGATCAGGACAGCCACAAGAAACAACTGTTAATGCACCCGATAACAGCATCTAATTTGGGAATGTAAAAATTTTTAGACAAAGTGTAAGAATTTTAAATTTGAACAATTTTAGAACCAGTGACCTAAGCGCTCTGTTCAAAGTCATGTTTGGTCGACTGGTGCCTCCCAGTTGCCACAGTTTTCACAGGTCTCTATGCAGTTCTGTGAACATGAGCACATCAGATGATTCAGCAGCTTGTAGAACCGCTTTTAGCTGTTAAATACTTGAACTAATCATTTTCTAAATGATTTTATTCAGCTCTCATATTGTGGTGAACAAATTTTGCCCCACTCTTCTTTACAGTGTTGCTTTCTGGACAGCTTTCTAACATCCCACCGCAGCGTTTCAATCAGGTTGAGGCCATTGCACCTTGATTCTTTTTGTTTTCCAGCCATTCTGTTGTAGATTTGCAGCTGTGCTTGCAATCATTGTCCTGTTGCATGGCCCAGTTTGGCTTCAGCTCGCAGACAACTTCAACTTTGACTCTAAAATACTTTGGTATACAGAGGAGCTCATGTTTAATGGCTGCAAGGTGACTAGGTCCTGTGGCTGCAAGACAAGTTAAAATCATCACACCTTCACTGCTGTGTTTGAAAGCTGGTATGAGGTGATTGTGCTGGTGTTTCCGTTATTGCCAAACGTCTCAACTTTGGTCTCATCTGAGCCAGAAGTCGTGTGCTGTCATGTTGTTTTGAGAGAGAAGAGGCTTTCTCCCAGCAACCCTTCCAAACAAGCCAAACTTGTTCAGTCTTCTAAGTGTACTTTCATGAACTTTAACATTTAACAAGCTAACTGAGGCCTGCAAATCTACTTACCCTCCTAATTCCTATGGAAGCAATAAGGGCGTGCATTGCATGTGTAGTTTTTCACCTGACTGCAGACTTCTATGGAAAATTTCACTTTCAGATATCTGTGTATATGACCAAAAATGTCTATATTGGGTTTTTTTGTTTTTTTTTAAATTATGTATTTATTTGATTTGATTTTTGGTTGTTACAGATGGGACAGACATGACTGGGGTATAGGACAGGGAGAAAGATCGAAAGAAAGAGAGGGAGAGAAAAAAATAAAGGGGAGAAGAGATGGTGAGTAAGGGGGGAAGAAAAAAAAGATAAACAAACAAAACACCTTGATCACCTGTATGGAGATAAGAAAAACAGAAGAGAAAACAAACAAAAAAGAGCAACATAACAAATACAACACCATCTCAATAAACTAGCTAACAGTAGATAACGGTAGATACTAAATATTACATGTTATTGTGCAACAAACAAGATCGACAGCGCACAATGTGTATTCTAAAGGTTTCTCCATGTAACGATCTGCTAGGGAGTGTGGGGAGCCATAGCCCCGTCCCTCAGCGCATGAAGCAGGTATGGAGGAGATCCAGGCCCCAGACATCCAGAAGCCCCAGAGTACGAGGACCCACGGAGGACCACCACAGAGGCAACGGTGCCACCCTCCTGGGAAGAGCTGAGGAGAGCCCCAAACGAGAGGTCACCCAGCAGCCACGGAGCAGAGGCCAGAGGGGGTTGCAGTGACGTGCCCGCGGGCTTAGCCGGCAGCCAGCTTTGCCAGAGAGGACCGAACCTCAGGCCCAGAGGCCAGAGGGCACCCCACCCCTCAGAAGGGGCCCAGCCGGGCCACAGGCGTCAGGCACAGCTTCCTTCACTTTCTCATTTATGCCGTATATGAAACGTTTATTTGGATCTGTGATGTTTAAACAACAACACAAAATAGTCTGTCTATCCTACTAGCAATTATTACAATGTAATGTTTAGAAAAGAAGCTATCAGTAACTGCAAGCCTACCTACCACTGGATGAGATCATGCACTGAGTGGGAAACACTCCAAAACCGCATCCTGGTATAAAATACAAAGCAGTTCATCTGCATCTGCAAGATCTCAAAATTGTGCATACTTAAGTCAAAACACAATATGATTTGACTATTGTCAGTTTTTACAGTTTTACAGTTTACACAGATTGAACTCAAAAAGTCCCCTTTCTGTCACCTGACCAGTGAAACAAAGTCTAAACCTAGTTTGTTATTTTGCATGTGTGGGCGAGTGAGCGGGGGTAGGGATGCTGAATGTGCCAATCCATAAGCCCCATCGACAGAAAAACTACCGTTCCTCAACCGGAAAGAGCACTGGAGGAGAAACACTCCAACTGGATGTCCTTAGAGCAGTTCAAACACAATATTCAGACTCTTACAAACACAAAAATCAGGCTGGCAAAGTTGTCGATAGTGTATTTTGGCAAATAAAATGAAAATGAATGGACTGAGTGGGACACAGACTGGAGAACTAGCTTGGGAACAGCTTGTTATTTTTATTCATATTAAGCTATTTATACCCAACAAAGCATTTAAACACTTGTTTCATGTATTTAGCAGGTATGAGAGTACATATTGTGCTTAAAAAAGTCAACACATCAGCAGCCAGTTATGAAAGTTAACAGGCAAGAGATACAAGAGTGAGTCTTGCTACAAAAATGTTCCTATTAATTATCTGCATGGTTGCTACACTACACTACACTACTTGCCTTTGTGTGTTTGTAACAAAAATAGTGATTTACACCAGGTTGGGTCAAATTTGAGTCCGTGACTTCATATGATCGCATCGTGTGGATATATTATATTATAAGAGATAGATACCAGATTCAGACGTGGCATTTATTTAAACAGAAATTGCACAATTGCCTAGCTTTTCTAGGCATTTTAAAAATGTTACGGTGGAAATATGGAATGAAATATTTTTTATTGCTGTACAGCAGTTGTTTCCTATTGCAAATGAACAGCAAAGCTAAATGAATGCAACCCTTATCCTGAAATCCAAGCAATATAAGCAAACCAAGCAATAATTGCCGTACAAGCAATCAAGATGTGACTGAAGTGCAGATTTCCAGCTTTGATTGAAGGGGCAGTAAGGCTGAAGAGATATTGTGTTAAACTGAAGGAATTACGGACAGTTCCCCCATTTTTAGATGCTTAAAAGAAAAGAGATAATTGACTGTCAAGAACCCTTTTCCTCATATTTTGTGACAAATTGAGCAGGACAAAACATCTGGAGCTGATTCGGTTCAACCACATCTTGATTGTTTGCTTTAAAATCAATCATGACAGTGTAAAGGGGCAAAATTACAAAAATTTTATCACAATCCAAATGCTTATGAAGCTTATAACTATTAAAACAACCCAACTTTGTGATCCTGCCTCCTGGGCACTTTAGGTGACTGGTATTTCTGATATGTAAGACTCATTATGCCAGTGAGTGTATGCCTGCTGTCAGTCAGTCAACACTATTATACCAGGTGGTTAGCAAATGGTTGGCTAGCTGGTGAAATGGTTAAATCTTCAGTTGAAAATTACCAACAATCATCCCACAGATGTAATATTATCTACAGCTACTCTTAGTACCATTGATGTTAAGTTAGACTCTTTTTCTCTAATTAATCTTTCTGAGTTAACTTCAATAATTACTTCCTCCAAACCATCAACGTGTCTTTTAGACCCCATTCCTACAAAACTGCACAAAGAAGTCCTGCCATTAATTAATTCTTCGATCTTAAATATGATCAACCTATCTCTAATAATCGGCTATGTACCACAGGCCTTCAAGCTAGCTGTAGTTAAACCTTTACTCAAAAAGCCATCTCTAGACCCAGCAGTCTTAGCTAATTATAGGCCAATCAACAACCTTCCTTTCATATCAAAAATCCTTGAAAGAGTAGTTGTCAAACAGCTAACAGATCATCTGCAGAGGAATGGTTTATTTGAAGAGTTTCAGTCAGGTTTCAGAGCTCATCACAGCACAGAAACAGCTTTAGTGAAGGTTACAAATGATCTTCTTATGGCCTCTGACAGTGGACTCATCTCTGTGCTTGTCCTGCTAGACCTTAGTGCAGCATTCGATACTGTCGACCATAATATCCTATTAGAGCGATTAGAACATGCTGTAGGTATTACAGGTACTGTAGTGGACCACCAGAGAGGCAACGGTGGTTTGTGGTTTGTATCATATCTATCTAATAGACTCCAATTTGTGCATGTAAATGGAGAGTCCTCTTCACACACTGAGGTTAATTATGGAGTTCCACAGGGTTCAGTACTAGGACCAATTCTGTTTACAATATGCATGCTTCCCTTAGGCAGCATCATTAGAAGACATAGCATACATTTTCACTGCTATGCAGATGACACCCAGCTCTATCTGTCCATGAAGCCAGATAACACACACCAATTAGTTAAACTGCAGGAATATCTTAAAGACATAAAGACCTGGATGGCCGCTAACTTTCTGCTTCTTAATTCAGATAAAACTGAGGTTATTGTACTCGGCCCTGAAAATCTTAGAAATATGGTATCTAAGCAGATTCTTACTCTGGATGGCATTACCTTGGCCTCCAGTAACGCTGTGAGGAACCTTGGAGTCATTTTTGACCAGGATATGTCCTTCAATGCACATATTAAACAAATATGTAAGACTGCTTTCTTCCATTTGCGCAACATCTCTAAAATTAGAAATATCCTGTCTCAGAGTGACGCTGAAAAACTAGTTCATGCATTTATTACTTCCAGGCTGGACGACTGTAATTCATTATTATCAGGATGTCCAAAAAACTCACTGAAAAGCCTTCAGCTAATCCAAAATGCTGCAGCAAGAGTACTGACAGGGACTAGAAAGAGAGAGCATATTTCTCCTGTTTTGGCTTCCCTTCATTGGCTTCCTGTTAAATCCAGAATTGAATTCAAAATCCTGCTCCTCACATACAAGGTCTTAAATAATCAGGCCCCATCTTATCTTAATGACCTTGTAGTACCATATCACCCTATTAGAGCACTTCGCTCTCGCTCTGCAGGCCTACTTGTTGTTCCTAGAGTATTTAAAAGTAGAATGGGAGGGAGAGCCTTCAGTTTTCAGGCCCCTCTTCTGTGGAACCAGCTTCCAGTTTGGATTCGGGAGACAGACACTATCTCTACTTTTAAGATTAGGCTTAAAACTTTCCTTTTTGCCAAAGCATATAGTTAGGGCTGGACCAGGTGACCCTGAATCCTCCCTTAGTTATGCTGCAATAGACATAGGCTGCCGGGGGATTCCCATGATGCACTGAGTTTTTCCTTTCCAGTCACCTTTCTTACTCACTATGTATTAACAGACCTCTCTGCATTGAATAAATATCTGTTATTAACCTCTGTCTCTCTTCCACAGCATGTCTTTTATCCTGTCTTCCTTCTCTCACCCCAACCGGTCGCAGCAGATGGCCCCGCCCCTCCCTGAGCCTGGTTCTGCCGGAGGTTTCTTCCTGTTAAAAGGGAGTTTTTCCTTCCCACTGTTGCCAAAGTGCTTGCTCATAGGGGGTCATATGATTGTTGGGTTTTTCTCTGTATCTATGAAGCGCCTTGAGGCGACTTATGTTGTGATTTGGCGCTATATAAATAAAATTGAATTGAATTGAATTGAATTGATGGTGTCAAGTGACAGAGAGGGGTAAACTGTAATAAACGCTAAATTGAGCTTCTTTTTATTGAGAACAGCAGTAGATGACTACAATGTGTGGTCTGCTTCTGGTGAACACCAAGACGGGAGCCAAGCTAAAGCACTTGTAAACAATGCAAAACCACCATATAAGTGCAATTTCTAATTGGCTAGAAGAACAATGCGTGATGAACTACTTGAGATTTAAAAATCTGAATATTTTTATATACATAAAAGAAATACAGGAGACTCCAAATACTGTTTCTCTTTCACTTTGATATAAAAGAAGACGTGAGAAAATGAAAATAAGATCAAAGGACACTCAAGGCAATTTATAAAAATCAAACCTATGTACAACAGTGGCAGTACTGCAAATACAGTAACAGAGATGTACGTGGACAGAGCAGCTTGTGAGACGTAAATGGACATCAGTGCAAATGGCCAACAGCAGCAAGTGTGACAGTAGTGCAGATGGTTGCAGTAAAGTGCCAAAGACAGTAAGCATCACTAAAAGAATCAAATGCATTGATATCACGTGTAAGTGAGTGTCAGGGATAGAGGGCAGAGTAGGGAGGTAGTGAAGTTTATCCTCCTGACATCCTGCTTTAACATGTTTATGATAAAAATGAGGCAGGGCTGGAAGAACCGTATCCCCACACGTTTCGATGGATGGACACCCTGAATGCTCCACCCCTAAGTGCATGGCACTGCTCCAGCTGCGCCATCATCAACATCTTAATATTCTACATGGATACACTGGACCAAAATCCTCAGTCCACCTTCTCTGCACATGTCCAAGACATATTAGCCTTGTCATTTCTAATTTTCCCCATTCTGGTCACTCCCAGTGAAAGCCGTAACATTTTTAACTCTGCCACCTTCAGCTCGGCCTCCTGACTTTTTGCCACCATCAACAAACCATACATCGCAGCAGGTGACTCATGCTGCTATCCTGTCACAAATCATCATCAACATTTTAATAGCTTACAGTGTTTGTTGTTGTATATTGGGGGAACTGTGCAACTGGCACGACAATAATTAATAGGAGCTCTTTTGGGGGGGGGGGGGGAGAGAAATCTCAGAAACAAGCATAAAATAATTCACATGTACATGCTTGTGTAGTTTCAGTGAACCTACCATTTGAAATGTCATCCCACAGCATAATTAGTTATATTGTCTAACAAGAGTGTTGACACAGCAATACAGTAATCTGTCTCTAATCTGTCAGGTCACACACAGAAAGAGTGTTTGCTCACAACAGAACATACTGTGATTAAATGAGTCACAGAACAGCGTGCAGAAGAGGGCAGCGGTTAGAATACTGAGAGATTTACACACGTCTGTGCTCATGAGAGTGTTTATGATTTTTAGAGATTTATGTGGCTTGTTACCACTGATCCTTTGCGGAATGCTAATTAAACAATCATCTTTCATCAGCACAGCCCACGAAAAGGCACAGTGCAGCGACGTATTCAAACCTGTGGGAAAGCCTTTCTTGGCATTGCATTTCAGCAAAGTCACTTTAAAAGCGGAGCAATTCGAGGTCAGTGTGACACTTGCAGCCTCTCACACCGCTGCAAGCCCGGCTTATTCACACATCAAAAACCTTCTCCCACCTAGACCACACACACAAGCACAGCACTCACACATACATGTGTGAATTTAGAGTACATGGGTAATGAGAGACAGGACAGCACTTGGCTTTATTAGTTAACAATATGACTGCAAATACTCATAGGTCAGTGTTAACGGGTTTAACAAACAGAGGTTCCCCATGTAGTGGGGATGTCTGTACTCTACACTGAACTCTGAGAAAGTAAAAACAGATGAGGTTTGTCTTCCCAACTGTAAATTTAAAGTGTCAATTTTCATTGCTTTGCTTTAAAATTGTAAAAAATAATAATAATAATAACAAATAAAAATCCAGTCCAGTGTTTCTATACTTCACAGGCTGACCCTTCTTGAGTTATTTGAACTGTTTGAATTTATTTTGGATTTTCTCTAATCCACACAGGGTCAAAAGTACACATATAGGCCCAAATATATACATACACTTCCTTAAATCTCAGGACTTGTGCACCCATTTCTTGTTTTGAGACATATGCTGGGATAATGCACCCATTATCCCAGGAAAATATGAAGAAGCAAGAAATAAAGGGTGACTTAAATGACTACATTTAGGTCAATCTACATTTTCATTAAAAAAAAATAAAAATAAAAAAACGGATTTTTCACAGAGACGTCTAATTGACAAGTAAGGATAGCAAAGGGGAAAAGCAATGAATCAACAGCATCTTAATCTTTGTATATGTTATTTATTTTTGCAAAAAATGTTCTTGACAGAAGGGCTACAGTCACACTTTTAAATATAAATTTGTTCTTTTTAGCGTGGGCTGCACTGACATCATTTGGAAAAAAATTACTCTCTCTGTCTCTCTGTTGGAAACAGGATGTTTTTATCAATTATCACTGAAAAGAAGCCTACAAAGACCCCTCAACACTCTGGCCCACGTGCATATACGCATGCACAAACTGTACTCCTACAAAAAAAGCACACATTCACTGCTACCTCAAATCCGTTGCCATTGAGAGGGGAACCTTAGCCAATCAGAGAAAGGAAGGCAACAGAACAGGAAGTGTGGTCACAGTTTGTGTTCATCATCGGCACAGAAATAGCTCTCAGAGAGTAAACAACGCATCCCATTCATAAAAAAAAGCCGGCAAACGCCTACTCCCCTGCAGCGCAACAAGAGGGGAAAGAAGAGATAAAGACAGGGAGAGAAACAGACAAGTGGCAGAAAGAGACAGATACAGTACAGAGACAGACACAAAGAGATGGAAATATACGGCACAGACAAAAAGAAAATGACAAAAGAGCAGCGTGAGATGGGAGGCCGCGGGTCGAGTAAGACAGAAAGCCTGACTGTGACATCACATCCTCGTCACTGCTGGTTCCACTTCCTTGGTTTGGAAAACACCAGAAACCTACGTCACGTGGTGAGACACTGCTTTCCAGCTCTCACTTTTTCACTTGCAATGTGACACACGCACAAATACACACATGCACCAATACAATATGCGCTATAAGTTACAAACATCCACCGTAAACCCTCGTAACATGAGCGCCCAGCGCATCCATGAGCCTCAACTGGAGTCGCCAGCTGTTTCCCAGCCCACACGTTGTGCCATTAGACCATCCGCTTTCCACTTACACACATAAAACACACCCGCAACATGCTTACCACGTAATACCAGATAAGGAAATTGTTTGGTTACTTGTGTGTGTGACGTGTCAGACAGAGGAAGTGAAGATCTATTTTTAGAAGAGCGGAAGTGTCCACTTCTCTTTCCAGGATTAGCACATAGACATATAGAGGCATGCACAAAGACACACACGCACAGAGAGACACACACGTACGCACAAAGACAAATGAGAAAAACCAGTGAAAGTGCACACTTCCTTGCCACAAACACCCACACTGTGCATGCTGGTGAGTCTGATGAAATGTGTGAGTTTTAATTTAAAATTACGCAATCGCCTCTTGCAGGTAAAGTTCTTCCAACGTGGAGACATGCAACCGAAAAAACAAAGCTACGCTCTACTCTACAACAAAGGTGTGAAGACAGAACATAGTAGAAAGTCCACAGCTCACACGCAACAGCCAAATGTAAAATGACTTCTATTTCAACTACACCATATACACGACTGCACCCACAGACTGGTTTAACTGCCATCACTTGCTGATCAAACAGCACCTTTCAAGTTTCTGTGATATCCCACAGGATACTCAGGTGATAATAAAGCTGTGTCATTGTAGTACTGATGTCATATGACTGTCATGGCACTAAGAAAAGAGGTGGGTGTTTTCACTTCCATTTACATCACATGGTAACAGGATGAAACTAGCAAGTGAGACATGAGTGGGTGATATTGTCGTTACCTTGATCACTGGACCACAAACCTATCTGCTGTATGACCAGAGACAAAAAAGGGGAAAAAATGGTCCTAGATTGACTGTACGACTCCAGAAACAACCCGTGCTCGCGGGGAAATTAGGCTCGTTCTCATGCAGCATCACTAATGAAACATACTGTAGGCGTCACCCAGTCTGTTTTCATTTTTCACAGAAAATTGTGAAATATTAACAGAGCCCTTCTGCCAGTTAAAGGACCACACTGTGCCTTAGTAGCTTGCGAGGAATACCACTGATTTTGTAGATCAATTTCCTGGAGACATTTCATTTATTTTTAAGTAGGAGGGAAAACTACGCTCTCACACTTTCTGTAAAACTAGATGCTATAAATGATCTTTTGTCTTTTCAAAGGAAAGTGTGTGGCAGCAAAAGAATAGAATTTATGAAAGGAACATGGGTCAAAATAAATGCAATCAGAGGAGTCAAGAAACAATACGGAAATATCTACATCACGTAACTGTGATACTGTAGTTATTTGTACTAAAATGGCTGTTGTTTGGCATCCGAGACTGGAGTTCCCCGACAAGTCCTTGAACGCATAAACAAACAAGGAGTTTTCCCAAATTCTTCCATTTCGTAGCTGCATCGCTACATGATGAAGCAACGCTGACTCAAGGATTAAGGTGACTGAATGTTTTCTTCGGTAGGCCGGCTGTCTCACTGAATGCAATGTTACTACAGCGTGATTTATGTAGCGTAATTGAATACATGGAAACTGCCTGAATGTCTGCAGACAAGCTGGAAATCAATCCAAAAGGGGGTTTCCATCGATTTATCTTGCCAAAGTCACACAACATGGGGAGAATCATTCGGCCTGTGAAAACAGCTTTGAAATATCTTCATTGGCTCTCGGGGAGTTTTGACAAGTCTGATAAATTATCACATGAGTGTCTCAGCTTGAGCTTTACAAACCAAGAGTTGCAAAGGCTGCGACTGCTAAGTACGGGTACAAGTACCATGTAGGAGTTACCTCTGCAGTAGCCAGAAGGTAACAACAACAATTAGCTCATGTAATGAAACAAAGAGTACAATTGTTTTAAACTGAGAGGACCTAAACTTGTCTGAGCAGTACAGGTAACAGATAAATTAACAGAGAGGCAACAGGAAAAAACATAAAAAGCAATTATTGCTAAAATACATAAATAACGAATAAAAATGAATAGCTGTTTGCTAAAAGTAAATTAGACAGTTGGAAGGAGGTTGACCCATTTTTATTATGGAAAAACGTGTATTCCACAAGCAATTGGAGAGTGGTTGCTGGAAACTGCTGGCAGCCACGAAGAGGTACTGTGTGCTGCACAGAAAGCCTCCTTGTGATTGCATTGGTCAGATTTAGCAGTTTGCATGTAGAATACAGACTTGAGTCCAAACAGTCGCTAAGAGATAGTGAAATGTGAAAAAGTGCAGCCCAAACCAAAAACGGAGAACACCTTCAAAGTAAAGGTTGTGCCTTACTGTTGCAATCAACACGTTTTAAATAGTCAGTCTCCAGGCCTGTGTCACCGAGGCGTAAACGAACCGGATGACCAAATAAACAGTCAACTAAAATTCTCAATAAAATGTTTAGGTGTGGTATATTTCAGCATAGTTGAAATAGATTGAGTTGAATGTATTTGATGGTTTCAGATTATCTGAATGGACAGGTGGACCCAAAGTGGTCAGGGATAAAATTAAGACCACCTGCCTAATATTGTGTTGGTCCCTCGTTTGCTACCTTCAGTAAAAGCTTCAGTAGCTCATCTGCCTTTGCTCCCCACATGTATCAGTGAGCCTTGGCTGCTCATGACAGTGTCCTGGTTCACCTTTGATACACACTGATCGCTGCAGACCGGGAACACCCCACAAGAGCTGCCGTTTTCGGAGATCCTCTGACCCCGTTGTCATAATCTGGCCCTCGTCAAACTCACTCTTACACTTGCCACCAAGCACATAGCAGAAGAATGACACAAATTGTGTAACGTAAAAGCACACTGGAAACGTCTAATTCTTGCAAAGAATTTGTCCTCTAAAACCACACTGTGGAAAAAAAGGAAGTTGGCATCAAGCAATGATGAGCTGCTCCTGATGTTTCTAAACAAGAAAAGGAAGATACAGATTCTGGATCCATGATGAAGAGATAATCAGTGTTATTCACTTCATCTGTCAGTGGTCATAATGTTATGCCTGATCGGCGTATGTACTGAGAGTTTTAAACAATGTGGTCAGCGTAACAAAGCGTAGCTGGTTTTTGTGAGCTTTGACAGTTTTATTTCTTCTCTTGACTGTCTCTAATGTTTCATGGAAGTGAAACAACCTCACTGTAGTTTCCCTTTAATGGTGCAAAACATAAATAACCTCAGAATATAGACACCACGGTGTAGCCGAGGTAAAGAGGAAGCAAAGTCGGAGAGTTTTCTAATGTCTTGGGCACAAGAGACAAAAGGAGCGAGAGAGACAGACGATGTTTTCTGCACTGAAATGCTTTTTTTCAGATATCTAAAGTTCTTCTAACACACTCATATGCACACACGAACACTTAGCATGAGTACAAGGGCCAATCCCCTAGCCCCCCCAGAGGTGTACCTCTGGGCTGGTTAATGGACGCACTCACTCATCCTGATACTTTCCTCCCCCCTTAAGCTCATCTTCTACTGCTCCTACTTCTCCCACTCCCCTTTTTTTCCCCACTCCAGTAACATTTTCCACCCCACTGGAAATGAGAATGGGTGGGTGGCTGGGTGAATGGCAAGGCTCCTCACCAGAGCCGTTACAGTCTACACAGAAAAATGGGTCAGGGGGTGGGTGGGTCCTATATTTCAACCTTCCAGGAGTCCATGTGCTATGGATACGTGAATGAGGTGAGCTTAAGATAACAACCCCAAGGGTGGCATCATCTCCAGGCACAAGCTCCTAGTACTGCTCTGATGTTCTGATCCATTATATTCATGTCCAAAAATACTTTTTTTTTTCTTTGTGCAGCTTTCCTCTTCAAAAAGAACCGACTATGTGACGGAAAAAATAAGCACGCTTCAAGCCCTCTCATCTCTTGCATCAGTTGGAGCAGGATAAACAGTGCACCAATTTTATCTCACAAACAAGTAACTCTATTCTGACACTGTTTTAAATCTGTGATATACGTCGTTGTGCATGTGGGCGTCTTTGTTGTGTACGTGTGTCAGTGCGCGTGCGTGTGTGTGTGCAAACGTGCGCATGAGCGTATGTGTGAATGGTGTTGATGCGTAGGAGACAGTTACGTGTTTTGGCTTATAACATGGCTGTTGATGGCTTGAGTTGTCATGACGATTTTTAGTAGGACTTCACCATGGTGACCATGACTGGACACACACACACATACAAGTGCAAACACAAATACAATTTTAATCCAGAGCAGCGGAATATTTCCTAAATAAGTCAATGACACACTTTTGTCTTCTCTTCTTTTTTTTTTAGCTTTACACAAATGCAGCTCTTAAGGCTTACTGTTAAATTAGCTCCCGCTGCCACACTAAACAATTTTAAGATACACATTTAGAAATGAATAATGGATACCTGACCCTGCACCACAGTTGGACAGGTCCAAAATAATCAAGTCCTCTTGTTTTACCTCAGATCTCAGGGTAATGTGTCAATACATTTAGTCCCTGAGTGGATCCAAGATGACTCGCTTTGATTACATGGTGCATTATAATTGTTCTTTCCAGGTTTACAGGTGGTGATGATGTGACGAATCCTACTTCCAGGCCTCAAGTATTCTGCGTTTAATATGGCTTTTGTGTTGTTAACATGTTTAATGTTTTGTATTTTCTTCTATTTAATCTCAAAAAGTTCCTAAAACAGTCAGTGATCACTGTTGACCTCCCTCGGCTTTTATTACCACTAATCATTTATTTAAGCTCAGTTTTTAAAACCTTAGGATGTAACTACAGCCCAGCCCATGCAGCAGTATATGAATGACTAACCTCGTATTATGGATGGATTATCTCAGTTGTTCTCCTGGCTGAAGTTTGGTCCTTTTACAGCATCCTGCCATGCGATTACATTTGTTCCTGACCACCGAGAACACTCACGGTAACTTTTATCGAGTGGAAAAAAAGTTAGCTTGTTTATATTATGCTAACATAGCTGTGTCGCTAGCGGTCACGTAGCACATCATTATATACCAGCTAGCCAAACTTCAGTTTACTACAGTTAAACTACAGTTTTTCAACCCTCAGTAATGCCATAGTGATCGTTTGATATATGGACCTGCAGCAGAGTTTAGGCCCAGACACGGCTAGTGACGTCAGACTTAACGACCAGATTGAGAAACTGTGAAAAGGTGGTAAAAATTAAATGGATATTTTTAAAAAAAAAACTGCTTTAATGTTTTTACTATTCACCAGAGTGCCACTCACTGGAGTATGATTTTGTATGGGTGCACCACAAGTTAGCTAGGCTCCAATTATCGTCATATGTACTTAAACTGTCCCTTTTATATTGTTATTCTTAAGGGTCTTTTAATGTCTCATTGCTGTCACTCCCTTTTTTTTTAAATGCATGCTGGGTTTTAGTAGATTGGTCCATTATACTATTACCCAGCATAATAATGAATTGGAATGTCACCAGAATTAATACCTATGGTACATTTCAATATCAAAATTATTAAAATGGAACAGTTCTTATGTTATTTATTTATTTTTATTTATTTTCTATTTGACCAAATGGAGTCAGAAAATTTGATACTCGAGTACTAATCAGTACTAAAAATTAGATACTCATTTGTAACAGTATTGATACAAACAGTTCCATCTTCGCCTCTACCTGACAAACAACTTCACACAGCCCATCTCCACACTAGCAGCTGAACACATGAACAGTAGCGCAACAAACTTAGCAACGTAGCATCTTGACACCTGGGTCTTTATGAAGAATTTCTTAAGGTCAGTAAAGCTCCTGTTTCAACAACACTGAAGCATTCTACAGCTATCATAAATATTAACCTAACAGATGCACACAATAACTTCACTTGTTTAACTATTAGCAATTACCCACATTAGCAGTTTGTCAAGTTATCATTAGTGTAGCAGCTGGCTGCTATGGCTAATAATAAAACTATAATACTACAGCATTATAGACAGCAAACATTTATCAGTCCTGCCTGTCTGTAACATTAATAGATAGTGTTAATTTAACAGTTTAACACAATTTAAAAAGTGATTTCTCTTCAGGTTTCTGATTGAAGCACATTAGTTTACCAGTAGGGGTGGGTTTTGATAATCGATTTATCGATTAAAATCGATAACATGATATCATTCATTAAAATCCTGAATCGATTTTTTAATATTAATTTATTTTATTTAACAGCTAAAACAGTAAATGAGAGCAGGTACACAGATTCTGCACAAAGACGTAAACACAAAGCACGGACCCGCCGTCGGATCAGAATCAGTTTCTCACCCGACGGCACAGCTGAAAGCCGACAGCTCACTGATTCTGATGTTTTGCCCTTTTTGCGGTAGATTCTGAAGCTGTAGGTTTTATCTCTCTCCAAACAACATTGACTGAACCAGCAGCAACAGAAGATCCAAACTACGCTTCACATTTCGCTTCACATAAACATCGTCATGAGTTCCCTCTTAGGTTTGCTGTTTTGCTTCCACACGATAAAATCACACTTCATGCACAGCTCTCTCTCTCTCTCAGTATACTTCAAGAACAGTTTCCCGTCTAATAATCTGTTTTCTTCAGTATTCGCTTGCTTGTTACGCACAAGTCTACCGTTGTTTACAGTGCTGTCGGCCGCTGTTTTTTTCCTTTTACTTACTTCCGAAAAGAAAACCTAATTTCTGCTGTTCAATAGGCTACTGAACAAAATCTAATAAAACCTCTGTAACTTTGCTCTGCTTCACTTCAGCAGCATCAGGTAATGTTCATATGTTGATTAATGGTTTTCTTTCGTTTTTGATCAACTGCAGAATATTTTTATAAAATCCCAGGCCAGGAAAATCACCTTCACGTTTTTCTGTGTTTTATCCTCAGCTACTTTGACACAAAGACATCTGCTGTGATGCTTACACCTTTGATAAAGTCTCACAAGTGTCAGCTTTCCTTTTATAGATATAAAAATATGGAAATGTACTGATGCATGATCTGAATTATAATATTTCTGACTGTCTGAGGCAAAATTTCCTCGAATCGAATCAAATCGAATCGATTCAGGACCTTGTGAATCGGAATCGAATCGATTCTAGAAATCAGTGACGATACCCAGCCCTATTTACCAGCAATTAGTCCAAAATAGTGACAGCCTATCCTACCAACTCAACTTTTAGCAGCAACAGAATGGCTAATAAATGGTTCTGTAATTGAATACAGTTGCTTGAATACAGGATCTTTATTTTTATTAAGTTGTAAAGTTCAGAAGTAAATTCAAATTTACAGTGGTGTGTTTATGTGTTTCCAAAGCTAACTATATGCTGATACATTTAAATTTGGTGTTTACATATTTTGGTATTTACATGTTTACATGTTAGAATATTTACATGGGTACCTTTCAAAGTAATAAAGTAATCAAAGTAATAATAGCAGTAATAAACAGTTGAATTTACTGCAGAGGTTTTCCCTCATTTTTCTAAGCGGAGGACTTTCTGGACTTATCTGACTAGTAGATAGATAGTCACGGGGGTTCGAACAAGGAAGTGTTGGGTTGAAGTGTTTCAAGACTCAATGTGCTGCTAAGAAAGATATCTATCTCCATCTTGCTGTTCTCTGATCTGAGAGAAAATTAGTACCATATAATAAACCCTGATACAGTTATGTGTCTCTTGTCTGTTGCCCCTCAAGGCCATGTGTCTAAAAATGAACTATTATAGAAAAGTTCATCTAAATGACCTCTGTCAGCATTAAGTGATGTAATAGCCAAGGGATTGAAGTATCTGTTTGTTCTACACTGGGGTACAAGGTAACGGAGACCTGGGAGCAATTTTCTGAACTCAGAAAACAAAACATGGTCAGGATGGTTAATAATGTTTTTTGCCGCCTTTATCACCTGTTTTCCCAGAACAAACACAAATCTCTCTGCCTGACCCCCAAGACTTTGGAGCCGGTGTAATATATAAAACACGACACCAGGAAGGCTGTCTTTTGACATCAAAGCTATAATGAACGATGAAGATGATGAAATGTAGTTCTGCAGTATCATTTTTAATCCCATGTGGTAGAGTCTTAACTCTAAAAGAAAGGGTTGCTTTTCATACCATTTGATTTTGTTTTAGCCATCTGACCAAGCAACCAAATCTCTGCAACTGCTGCTGTGATGACCTGACAAAATAAAAGGCAGCAAAACTATCAACATTAGCTTAAAGGTGTTGAAAACTTAACAAAACTTAACTTTCACTTTTTATGCTCTGATTATCTAGTGAAGCTACAGATGGCACAGAATAAAAGTTAAAAACATCCTCCTTTTATTTTCTTCCACAAAACCTAAAAAAAAAACATGGTTTCAACGGAGCATGAATATGCACATGAATGGTTGTTAAACTCTTTGTGTTAGCCCTGTGATGGTGTGGTGACCTCTCTCGGTTGTACCCTGCCTTTCTTCCAATGCCAGCCGAGATGGGTTCCAGTAAGGGGTGACCTTAAAGCACTGGTGGCCAGTTGATGGATGAAAGCCTACATGAGTTCGGGGTCACTAACTTCTTTGTCACTCACCACCATGACACACTCTGTGGTAACAAATATACGCAAGACTTCTGCTGTCGGGTAAGACGGCACACATCAGTTAACGTTGCGTCCATGACCATGACTCTGCGGCACAGAGCGCAACAGGCTCCTGCATATTATCTCCCACATATGAAAGACGCAAGCAGACGTCAACCAATCACACACAACAAAGCTCTGACATCAGGGCTGACATGACAGCTAAGCAGGAACAGCTGTGTAGTCCTTACAGGCCACACCACAGCAGAGTGACGCAACAGTGCGCAGTGTGTAAGCGTGCGTGTGCGCGCTTCTGCCAGTGGGACTGCATGCATGTGTGTGTTCCTAGGAGAGTCTAGGTCAGAGTTGCGTCTGTATAGGACAGGCAGCACTGGTGTGGTCGGCGTGGGAGAGATGAATCACATGGTATAACTGAAGCTACATTCCAGTGAAGGGGGAAAAAGAGGAAGAGAGAAGAAAATTCAGAGAAAGTGAGAGGAAAGAGCTCAAAAGTCAGGTAGAGAAGGGGAAAGGCTGACCTGACAGAGGTAGTTATTTTAGTGATGTGGTAACACATCCTCATAAAAATCAACTGTTGGACGTAGGAGCAAAGATCACACAAACTGCGCAGAGATAGTGGACATGTGTTTCCATGCTTCTCTGTACTACGTGTTCATGCTGCGTACGGATAGTTGTGTCTGAATGGGTCTGCTCCACTGGGGAAAAGAGGGAATCCTGCCCAGACATTCCATGGCACAGATTCCCAAAGGGTTTCCACTACAAATAAGACTCTCACACACACACACACACACACACACACACACACACACACACACACACACACACACACACACACACACACACACACTTCCTCACAGGATGAATTCCTGTCAGATGTTTGATGGGAAACAAAGAATTTAACTATAACACAATGACTGAAGGGAGGCACAGACACTCTGATAGCTATTGGTGTATTAGTGTCATAAAGAGAAGCAGATAACCAGTAAAATAGGCAGACTGTTACAGAGAACACATGTTACCGCAGGCTGCACCCAGCATGCAAATCCCTAACAGGACAGAGCTCCAGATGGGGTTTCCCATAATGCAAAGTAAGGGCAGTCCCTCCAATACAAAAGAAAAGTAAATATATTTCTGTACACTACACTGAAAAAAATACATAATTTATACATACACACCTATGCTGTAAGTGTCATGCTTCACAAAACAGAAGAATAAAAGTAGTCCAACACTTAAATATCTGTGGGGCAAGTACATATGATTTGTCACAAGATCCAACGCACGCATTGTACTTTGCATTGTAGAAAGTCACTGAGGTGTGAACACAAATTCCAAGTATAAAAGAAAAAAAACATGAAGGAAAGAACCCAACTGTCCCTTGAAAATGTGCATAAAGACTGACGCTAGTGGTCTGTGAAATTATACTTAGATACAACAGTGTTTCCACTCAGTATGCTCATATGCCCAGCAGGGATCATCTTTGCAGAAGTCACCTTGAGAGGATTGCATGTCAGCAAAAAAAAAAAAAAAGAAACAGGTTCCATGTTCGGTTCACTCAAAGCCACAAATTTCAACCCATTGGAGATACCAGACAGAAAGTCAGTGCATCATCCACCTTCTATTAAAAGGGGTTTTTTTTTCCTTCCCACTGTCACCAAGTGCTTACTCATAGGGGGTCATCTGATTGTTGGGGTTTTTTGCTCTATTACTGTAGAGCAAGGGATGTCAAAATCATTTTACATTGTCAGTCACTTTGCCCTTAAGTGGGCCGGACAGTGAAGCTATATGATAAATGTGTAAAATGACAGAATCAGTGCTGCTCGTCAAAAGTATAAAGTTTTTGTTCATTCATAGAAAATGTTGTTTTTTCTTTTTATTGTGGACTGTAAAAAGCAGACATTTCTATACTAGATCATCGAAAAATAGGACTTTTCTGTGATTTAATTGTTTATCTATTACTTAATTACTTTGGTGTAGTATCAAAGGCAATGGGGGGTCTGTTTATGAATAGAAAAAAACTGTTAAACTTATGAAAATACAGTTAAAAGTTCAAAATCTAGGCACTCCTTCACATTTTCCACAGCTATATAGTGGGCCGGAGTAGAATCTTTGCCAGGGCCAAAATTGCCCTGGCAAAGATTTGGCCTTATGTTTGACAGCTCTGCTGTAGGGTCTTTACCTAACAATATACAGCACCTTGAGATGACTGTTGTGATTTTGTGCTGTATGAATTAAATTGAATTGAACTAACTTTTTGACGGAGAACCGTGAAGATCAAATACAGTGTCAGTCTGTCAGGTAGATGAGGATATTTTACAGGATAAACTTGACCTGCTGGGATGACAGAGAAAAAGGAAAATACTGCAACATGACACAAAAGAAAGTTTTCATGTGAACTCTGGAGAGTTTGGTCAATGTCCAAAATTGTCTTTTCTTACATATTCAGATGCGTTTTTGTTGCTGGAGTGCTCCAGTTTTTTTGCTTGAGTGTCGCCTGTGCTAGTCTCACAGTGGTGCAATCTGACATCACATGGACTTTGTACTACGGAGATGGGAGGACTGTGTACAGCATTTGCATTCTTACATGCATCTCCGCTGGGTGATGTCAAGAAAAGGTCACTGGTTCAGTGCATGTGTGGAAACAGATTAAACAGTTTAACAGTGGCCTGGGAGGAAATGAATCTATCAGAAACCATTTTTCTCAGGCTGGACCAAAGAAATGGGCATATTAACTGCAAAAAACACAAAAAAAACACAACAAAGCAAAAAGGAAAATAAATAAAATGAACTTTGACAGTCAACTGACATAAGCCAGTTGCATCGAGTTAAATCTTAAAGCTAACAAAGACGGTTTGGTTTACATAAGACCGAAGCAGGCACAACTTTTCCTCTCTCGTTTTCCCCGTCTTTCTGTCAGTGCCACCGTTCAACAGTTCTTCCTCTCCACCCAACCATCAGAGCTCCCACACCCCAACTACTCTTCCATTCATCCAACCGCTTCTCCGCTGCAGTCTCCACTGTGTGGAGTGGGGCAGTGGAGCATTTCCACAGCTGTGGCCAGCAGAGCTTCCAAGGCATCTCACACACATACAGATTTCCAGATGCACACACTGAACCATAAAGCGCCAAGAATTAGGTAAGTCCTAAGCGTACCTTATATAAAGACCAGATATATTCATGAGGAAAAAGAAAATTTTGGGTATGGAAAAGCCATCCTTCACAATCACACACACACACAGACACACACACACACAGAAACAGACACAATAAAGGCTACTGGTCATGATCATTGTTGAGGTAATGGTGCTGCTTACGCCACTGTGGTTACCTCATGTGCTCTGTTTCTATTCCTGTCTGCTTTGAATATGATGATTCTTCCTGTGTTTTCTGAGTGTGTGTTCGTGTGTGTGTGAGAGAAAGCTCCTACCTACATTTCTTGTCTGTCCATTAATGATAAGTGGCCAATTATAGCAGCTGTCTTTCAGGAGCACATCAAAAAATAACACGCACAGAGTGATAGATATAGACCTCTGCTTTGCATGCGGCAGTCATTTCAAATGTTGAGCTGATGTAAAACTCTGTCATTTGCATGGGAGTGCCGCTAACTTCAGGCGCTTCGGAACTATTTATATTAACAAGAAGACAAATATGCAACTAGGGAATGCACAAATTAAAGCAATATGCAGTGCTCTGCAAATTTTTTACATGCATTTGCACATGCAATAGATGTTCAAGGTGCTGCGAAGAAAAGTCAGCATCATCACTTGAAAACAGCATGTCTAATTTATCACTTTTGGTTACTTAGTAGCACCAATTAATGTGATGCACGTTGAATTATGTGATTTAAAAACAGTGCCATGACTTGGACTCTTCATGTCACTGTGGAAAGCTCGCTATGGCCCTGACTGTGCATGTGGGTTCATAGCCGCGCAGCAGAAAGAATTTAGGAGCTGTCAAATGCCTCTCTGGTGGTATTGCAGACTGGATAATAATCTAAACATCGAAGCTCAGCTCTCCCTCCCCCACCCACTCTAGTTGGTGTGGAAAGCAGCCACGGAGCACTGTAATGTAGCCGTGTTTCCACTGTGGAAGCTTGTTCCTGGATAGAGGCTGCAGTGGAAGTTCCTCCTCATGGACTGAAGGAACACAAGGAGGGAAACAGAGAGCAAGGGAAGGAGTGAGCGATGAGTTTAAAGAAAGGGCAACAGAGAGAAGGGAGACTTTAGAAGAGAGCAAGACAAGGACAAAGAGTAGGCGGAGAGGAGAGTGGAACAGAGACCGTTGATGGGGCGAGGATTACTGACAATGGCTAAGTTGGTTAGTCTACTCTAGGTCATGACCTGCCATTGACCCGAGTCTGGTCTGGCAACTGTCTGAAAGATCAAAAGAGCAGTCTCTCTGCTTCAGCACACAGAAGAAAGCTGAAGCAGAGAAGCTAAAGGTACTCTGGAGTGTATGACCACTGGAACACTTACTTGGTTAGCAGGTTCCCATACACATTGATTTCAGATAGCAAAAGAAGTTATCAGACACATTAGCAAAAAGTAGGAGTCGTAGCGTTCTGTAGCGGGAAAAAAGGATTTGTAAAAACGCCAACATGCTCAAAAACATTTCCTTATCTTGGCATCACCCTTTCTTTAAACGCACCAGTTACGCCTTCTGTTTCTTCATTTCCACCTTGTGTTACCACAAGTCTCACGAATACACAGAGTGTACTCTGTGGAGGAGTTTATTAATAAACAATGAGAAAAAAAAAAGATCAAGAGATAATCAGTGATACTACCTGAAAATACTGACAGAGTGCATAGCTACATGATTTGTCTACATTATCTAGTTAACGCAAAGGTCAGTAGGCCTGTACTTTAGTCATATTGTGGAGGATTAAATAAAAACTTCGAGAAAGTTTTTTGTTTTGTTTTTTTGAGTGCTCCTTCAACATGTAGCATTTATTGAGTTCTACAGTTGGCCAGTTTGGGTTAAAACACACACTGTCCGAACTATCAGAATCGTTTATTCACTGAAATCAAAAAATCAAGAAAGAAAATTTTTTTAACTAAGCTATGGTACGAGTGTTTAACTTTATAATTACAGCAGTGACCAATGACAGGTTATTGAACTCTAATTGATCCAATGAGTAGTTTCTTATTACTTAAAACAGCAGAGGCAGAAGACATATCCCGTGGTCGTGAAAAAGATGTTAATCTGTTTCAAAAGGGTCACATTGTTGGCCCGTGTCAAGCAAAGAAAACGAAAAAATTGCCGAATCTACTAACTGCATCTCCCTGGGTCCACTGCATTATTAAAGCCTGGACAGTGAAACTGTGTAGCCTTAATAACTTATCAGAGTTGCTAATCTCATAAAGATTTGACTTTGGAGAAATGGAAAAGGGTCATGTGATCTGATGACTGCATATTTACCCTCTTCCAGAGTAGCGAGTACATCAGGATGAGGGGAGAGCGGGTGAACTGATGCACACGTCATTGCCAAGTGCCTAGTTCATAAGGCTGTGGGGGCAGTGTTATGATCTGGAGTTGCTTCAGTCGGTCAGGTTAAGTTAAGCAGCATTGTAGTTGACCTGACTGACCAGGTTTTTCCATCAGTGGATTTTTTTCTTTCCTAATGCTAAGGACATATTCAAATCAGATAATGGCAGTGCTCATCGGGCTCAAACTGAAAGAGTGGTTCAGGGAGTGTAGGATATCCTTTTCAAACTTGGATTAGACACCACCGAGTCCTAATTTAACCCCACTGAGAATATTTGGGATGTGCTGGTACCTTAAGGAAAAACTAATCCAACTCTGGATGGAAATAATAAGCTTATCCAAACAATGCCAGAGTGAATGCATGGCATTATCAAAGCTGGAGCTGGTCCAACAAATATTAATGTGACTCTTTTTTCTCCTTGATGCCAGGTAGTGTAAAATCCTCCAGGTAAAAGCTCATATAGATCAAAATTCTCCTTTTCAAGGGTGACGCAAATTTTTGTAGCTTTTTATTCTAAAAAAGTTGTTTTTTGTTTTTGTTTTTTATCTTTGTTATTTGAAGCCACAGCCACAAGTTCAGTGAGGATTTCAGAGCGGCAGATGATCCAGCTAGGCCGAGGCTAGAATGAAGTTATTTATCTCACAGGCACACAACTTTCCAAACATTACACAACTTACTGACCAAACATTTAGACAACAGAGCGCTCTCTCTGCATTAGAGTTAGTTAGGTGAATCACATCCGGTGAGTAAGCAGATTATTCAACACTGAGGGAGGGGAGGAGTGCTATCTCCATCATCTCAGTGACAGAACTAAAGCTGCTCTAATTTTCACTCCTACTATCACCAAAGGATCAATAGCATACAGTCATAATCAGAGATAATTCACACAGACACACCGGTAACTGCGAGGAACAGCTCACTGCAGCATTATTAGCCTTTAAGGAAACAACATCCTTGTTCAGCGTTAAGAAAACTCAGCACTACATGTGCGCATGTCTTTAACAAATATGCAAAATATGCTTTTAAAGGAGCAACAGTTATTTAACCTGTGAAAACAGTTTCAAATCGTTCCTGAAGCTGTCAAAAGTTTGAAAGAAAAAGAGCACAGAAGATGCGCACAGGTCAGCCTACTGGGTTTAATTATAAGAAAATGAAAGATTTGAGCTTGACCCAAACTAAAAACCGAGAATGTTTTGGCCTCAGCTGCTTCAATGTGTTTCTTTTTTCCTGGCTTTTATTGCGACATACTAATAATTAAACGGTGGGCGCTTTGAACAAAAGTTTGAGTTTGCGTAAAACTTTTAGTATTTTAAACGAATGTGTTCCAAAATGTTTTTTTCTTTTTGGCTCCATCTCACCTTATTCCCATCAGCATCCTCCTCTGTCACACCAACCCTCTGCATGTCCTCCTCCACTACATCCATGAACTTCCTCTGAGGTCTTCCTCTTTTCCTCCTGCCTGGCAGCTCCATCTTAAACACCCTTTGTCCAGAATATCCACTATCCCTCCTATGCACACGTCCAAACCAAACACTTCAACTGACACTTTTCTCCACCCACTCCACCCTAGCTGCACTCTCTTTCACTCTCTTCTTCACCTCTCTGTTGCTTTGGATGGTTGACCTCCAGATAAGACTTGTTCCATGACATGGCTGGATTAAAAAACAAATGTTAACATTTTAGTCTATCAGCTCTATGCAAATAAGTAGAACTAATGCAGCTTTCTTGTCCAGATTCCCAGTTTTTGTTTCAGACTTGGCAGGACACTGATGCTCAAAAACCTCCAGTTTGGTCGTAGCTCTATTATGTGGTCATCTGTGTGTGTCTGTGGGAGGGCGCTTAGAGTGCAAGTGGAAAAATTAGAGACTTCAAATGATGCAAACGGTGTTCTTTTAACACAGGCAAGTGGGTGTACTTACAATAAAACAGATTTTTGACTTCCAATATTCCCGAAAATTATCCACACTCCTGGAACTCCTTCTGAGCATCTTGCATCAGCATAAAATTATGTAAACATTTGTTCGAGTATCATACTCCCACACAGCATGTCAGCACTTCCAGCACTTCCAGCACTTCCAGCATGCCACTCCCCACTTCATGGGGAGTGGCATGCGTAAAGACGCTTCAGGTATGCAGCTGGCTTAATATCAAAAGGGATGTCCTCATGCTCCTTTTCCACTACAAGAATACCTCGGTGTGGAAATTTCTGGGAGTGCCTCTTTCGGTGCATGGAGGGCTTCTGGGAAGATCACAATGGCACCTGTGGGGGCGTAGCTGTTTTTACAGGATGATGCCCCCGCAGTGGCTATTATTTATCATAATGGATATGTTATATTCTCAGGTAGTTGTTAAACACCATGTTTCAATCGTGAGAAAGAGGTGAAATTTAAATGTCAAAATTGGCAAACAGTGAATCATAAAACGTAATGTTTTTAAAAGGTCAAAGTTAGGAAGAAGGCAAAAAGAAAATCAAATTATCTCATGCAGATTTTATCCAGACTGGAGACCACTTATGGTTTCAGCAAAACCAACAACTAAAAGTGAAAAAGGCAACAAAGATAAAAGAGAAGAAATAAAATTCCTGTGAGATTTTTCTGTTAACGGCGACAACGCGGGTAAAAAGTTCTAACGGTCTAGCCTGCTGTGTATGATTTATGTTATTGTATATGTGCATTTCTGTATGTCCACAATTAGCAGAAGAATAATCTGAAAATTTCCAGCTGTTAGCCCTCAAGCTCCTATTACTACAAAGCAACTGGAAAAAGCAAGTGTTCTGACCTTTATTTCATTTTTTTAATGCAATATCTACACATTTTTCTCTTTAACCTCCTAGGACCAGGCGTCCACATATGTGGACATCACATTTTGGGTTATTTAGACCAAAATACTCAATTTTGCTCTTCAACGGCCTGATATCCATTTACGAGGACATTATAGTGCTACTGTTCTATCAAAATTTTAAACGAATATCCTCATATGTGGCTCTGATTTTTCATAAAAACAAAAATAAGGTAAAAAAAAAATCTGTTTTTTCTTTGTTTATACATTTATCGGGCCCCAATATGCCCAAATATCAAAGAGAAGTTAAAAATGCATGCAGTGGAAGAGTTCGGGTCTTAGGAGGTTAAGGTAACCAGAAATTTTAAATATTACTCTTAAAACCTTTACAGTTGAACACTGCACAAAATATGACTTGAATAAGAAGTGAAACTACAGTTTTGTTTCTGGCTTTGAGTTATGATAGTGTCTTTCACAATGTTAGATAATAACACATACCTATAAAGTCATGCTGTAGAATAGCTGCAAAGCAGATCATCACTTTATTACTTTTTTATTATTATCTTTTGGGGATCTTTCTGGCGTTCTGAGGACATATTGCGATTAATTACTGAAACTCAAAAAAAAGTTAACTTTTCTCGAAGTGATTCTTTCTGGTTTCTTCTTTTTCCACCCACTGCAGCTTCATTTAGTGAAAGTGACATTTCACCTTTAACTTCACAGGATTCGACATACGTCAACTAGAAAGCATACAAAAAATCCCTAGAGATTACCAAAAAAGATTAAAATACTGTTTTGAACTTACAAGTTTCATTTTAAATTATTTACTTAGCAGCAAAAAAAAAGAAACAAAAAGTGATAAATGTAGAATATCCGCAGATCAAAGTAAGTTAGTTCTGCAAACGTACCTCAGTTGAATGTTTATTAAGGCCAATGTCTTAAAGGGTAAAACTATGACACTGCACTGAAAATGAAGTTAAGCTTGTCCTCCCACACGCAATAAAATATCAAAGGTTAGTGGCATTTTAACAAATAAATACACATCCTGAGTCAACTTGCAAAGTAAATGATAAACTCCGGTAATACATGTACAAGCAGGCACTCAATTCACACTTGTCTGACAGCCAAAGGCAAAAACATGATCAGACAAGTTCGTCCCAAAAAGTTGACATTTGCCGTTCCTTCTCTCGAGGCTAAACCACACATACCTGATATTTTCAGCGCCGAGACTTATCATGCTTCATTACCAATTGATGCTCCTCACTCCTCCTCAGTTCATTCATACAGTCTGGGGAGGAGTGGAAGGAAGCCCGGCTGTTTTCAGCTCCACATTATTAAAGAATTCAAAATATCTTGATGAAAGTATTTAAAATGCTGCTTTGGTAACACCAGAGTTGCTAACTTTAGTGGCACCCATATACTCATAACATCATGCGATTGCACACTTTCAGACTTGGAAAATCCATTACAAAAACAGTCTGATGTGTCGCCCACTAAGCGACAAGCCCTCGCTGAAAGCGGGGGTGAGAGCAGACAATGCAGTCAAAGTATTCAAGTCACGGAAACATCAAAATTTCTAAACCCAAGGTGATTTTTCAGTGAAATTTCTAGTTTTATAAACAAAAATCACAGACTGTAAATACAAGCAAAAAAAGCTTTTCAGAAATAGTAGTAGGGGTACTGGATGTAAATCTGTTAGCATTTAACTCAGCTGATAAATTTAACGTTAGCTCTTTCAGCCTCAGGCCCCAGGTACCCGCCATCACCTTCAATATCACGTAACTTACCAAGCTCATGACTCACTTGATCATACATGACTGACTGTTAGTGGAGTTAGTAATAATTGCAGTTTTCCTTCCATTACATGAAATACGTCGACTGTGGGGGGGGGGGGGGGGAAAGATTACAGAATTCGCCGAAGCGTGCATGTTACAACACCGCACAGCACAGAGTCATGCAAATTTTGACATACTATTGAATGACTTGTCAGCGATACTACTATCATACAACCATCCTACATTCAAAATCACTCCAGCCAGCTTTCCTCCTCATCATGATGCTCAGTTTGAACTTCAGTAGGTGGTCTAGACCAGCGGTCCCCAACCTTTTTTGTGCCACGGACAGATTTACGCCCGACAATATTTTCACGGCCTTTAAGGTGATAAATACAACAAAATAAAACTATTACCGGTACCGAAAAAAGGAGATTTATTCATAACACACGTGAAAAGACCCAGGAAAACCGAGTTAACGATAAAAACGATAACAAAATAACGCTGAAAACCGATAAAAACCCTGAAAACTATACATTTCACACCTGAGCCTCAACTCTCGCGGCCCGGTACCAAACGACTCACGGAAGTGAGGCCCGGTGGTTGGGGACCGCTGGTCTAGACCACGTCTACATGCCCAACGCAATAAGCAGCTGCCTGTGAACGCCTGTTTAGATATTTGCATTAACAGCCAGTAGAACACCTGTACCTAATGAAGTGGCCAGTGACTTTATATACTATTCTAAAGAGTTACAGGAGTAGCAGCAATGAAAATAGTATATGTAGCAAATAACTATATCTCTGTGCTTTTCTTTCAGGCAGCAGACAGATCAAAAGCTTAAAGAGTTAAGAGGGATATCTTTATCCCTTGTAGGTGAACCGTCCACTATCACTTGACTTGGGACTAGAAACACATCAGATACTTAATGGAAGTATCAAAAGTGTCAGCAGGGGGGAATAGCCCAAACAAGGAAACTTTCCACCTCTGCCCACGACTGTGACTCATGCAGAAATGCAACCACTTGTTTATCTCTGTTCTGTGCGAGTGTGTTTGCAAGCGGGACTGTGTTTGCGCGTGTGCATGCCCATGTGGTCACTGTCTGACCCAGAATAACATTACTCTGAGCTATACGGCAAGGTGTCAATCACAGATTAACAACAAGCACTAAAGTTTTAAAAAAAAAATCGCAGTATGCACACATGCGTGCACGCAGACACATTCGGCTCGTGTGCTGAATATTTGAAGGGCAACGAAGACACTGACTCAGCTACCAAAATGTTATCACTCCTTTATGTGAAGCCAGGCTGAACTACAACTACAATTTGTCAAGCACATACCTAAGCTTAAGCTGTGGGAGTGGAATGAGCGGAGGTGAAACTAAAGGAGGTGTGCAGGGCATCCAGCCAAAGGGCACAAGTGTCTCCCCAAAACAAGGCCCAGATGTGACTGTGTGTGGCCTAAAGGTCAACAGTTTCTCACACCGTCCATGAATACAAGCGACTGCAGGCTTGCACAACTTTAAAAATTGCATTCACTGCATGATTCACAATCCTACTTCTTGTTAAATTCAACTCCATGCCAACATTTGTTTCTCCCTCTATCACTTGCAACACCGCCTGTTATCTAAGTGGAGATTCTGCCTGATAGTATTTCTGATATCGCAATTTGAACACTCAGAGAGGGGAAATCCTGCAGCGCCTCAAGGCAAATGACAAAACCACATCACACACTGACGGACAGACTTAGAGTGCGTGTATTAAATTCACGTCCCTGTTTGTTACATCTCCTAGAAAATGGCCTTTAAACAACTGCCTACACGAAGGTGACTCATACACCCACTGCTCACATATTTCCACACTGTCTTATAAATGACATCCTCACACACTTAAATTCACCACTGGTAGTCAAGTTGTAAACTTAAGAGCAACAGCGCTGACACAGATTGTTGTTTCCTTAGAGGTCAGCAGCTCGGCTTCAGAGTGGTAGGTGTACAGGTTTTAATCCAAGGGATATGTTTGGGGGTTTTCTTTATTTTTGTTTGTTTTTCCAATGCCAGGTGCCAACTTGTTTGGGTTTTTTTAATTTCTTCACACCAAGATTGTCTGATGTTAAACAAAAATTCCACTAAATTCAATGTCTTCCTTTTTTGCAGTGTGGTTACCAGGTGCAAAAATTTTTTTTATTGTTTAGGGACTATCAGCTTTTATGTCGCACATATGATGTGCATCTAAAGCTAATATTTAAAGCTGCCATATTACACCCTTTTCTAGCATGTGGATCTGAGTCACACATAAGTCTCCCAGGGTGCTTCTTGTTAAGTTTCAGCTAAAAATAACTCACTGATCATTCCTTCTACCCGGACTGTATACCCCTGGTTCCTAGTTCTGCTTCAAATGCTTTGTTTCAGTGTCTCGTAGCTTTAGAGGTATCAGGAAAATGTGTTTTTATAATGTTGTAAGATTTTTCTTCAGTATAAGATGTGAAACTACAACCAGTATTAAAGATCACAACCAATTTTTGCAAGACAGTTGAATTTTCTCCATGTGCAACATAGAAAATAGCCAACCAATCCACATTGAGCTAAAGTCCCTCCCATTCATAGCCCCGCCCCCTCACCACTAAACGCTCCAAACCTCGATGCAAGTGAAGCGAGAATACCTACAGTGGGGCAAAAAAGTATTTAGTCAGCCACCGATTGTGCAAGTTCCCCCACTTAAAATGATGACAGAGGTCAGTAATTTGCACCAGAGGTACACTTCAACTGTGAGAGACAGAATGTGAAAAAAAAAATCCATGAATTCACATGGTAGGATTTGTAAAGAATTTATACGTAAATCAGGGTGGAAAATAAGTATTTGGTCACCTCAAACAAGGAAAATCTCTGGCTCTCACAGACCTGTAACGTCTTCTGTAAGAAGCTTTTCTGTCCCCCACTCGTATGAATGGCACCTGTTTTAACTCATCATCTGTATAAAAGACACCTGTCCACAGCCTCAAACAGTCAGACTCCAAACTCCGCCATGGCCAAGACCAAAGAGCTTTCGAAGGACACCAGGAAAAGTATTGTAGACCTGCACCAGACTGGGAAGAGTGAAGCTACAATAGACAAGCAGCTTGGTGTGAAAAAATCAACTGTGGGAGCAATCATCAGAAAATGGAAGACATACAAGACCACTGATAATCTCCCTCGATCTGGGGCTCCACGCAAGATCTCATCCCGTGGGGTCAAAATGATCATGAGAACGGTGAGCAAAGATCCCAGAACCACACGGGGGGACCTGGTGAATGACCTGCAGAGAGCTGGGACCAAAGTAACAAAGGTCACCATCAGTAACACACTACAACGGCAGGGAATCAAATCCCGCAGTGCCAGACGTGTTCCGCTGCTGAAGCCAGTGCATGTCCAGGCCCGTCTGAAGTTTGCCAGAGAGCACATGGATGATACAGCAGAGGATTGGGAGAATGTCATGTGGTCAGATGAAACCAAAGTAGAACTTTTTGGTATAAACTCAACTCGTCGTGTTTGGAGGAAGAAGAATACTGAGTTGCATCCCAAGAACACCATACCTACTGTGAAGCATGGGGGTGGAAACATCATGCTATGGGGCTGTTTTTCTGCCAAGGGGACAGGACGACTGATCCGTGTTAAGGACAGAATGAATGGGGCCATGTATCGTGAGATTTTGAGCCAAAACCTCCTTCCATCAGTGAGAACTTTGAAGATGAAACGAAGCTGGGTCTTCCAACATGACAATGATCCAAAACACACCGCCCGGGCAACAAAGGAGTGGCTCCGTAAGAAGCATTTGAAAGTCCTGGAGTGGCCTAGCCAGTCTCCAGACCTCAACCCCATAGAAAATCTGTGGCGGGAGTTGAAAGTCCGTGTTGCTCGGCGACAGCCACAAAACATCACTGCTCTCGAGAAGATCTGCATGGAGGAATGGGCCAAAATACCAGCTACTGTGTGTGCAAACCTGGTAAAGACCTATAGTAAACGTTTGACCTCTGTTATTGCCAACAAAGGTTATGTTACAAAGTATTGAGTTGTATTTTTGTTATTGACCAAATACTTATTTTCCACCCTGATTTACGAATAAATTCTTTACAAATCCTACCATGTGGATTCATGGATTTTTCTTTCACATTCTGTCTCTCACAGTTGAAGTGTACCTCTGGTGCAAATTACTGACCTCTGTCATCACTTTAAGTGGGGGAACTTGCACAATCGGTGGCTGACTAAATACTTTTTTGCCCCACTGTATATGACTGTTAACAAAAAACAACCATTATCCTCCATGATTAATCCAGAACCTGACCAAGACATTTCAGAATGAGCAAAGCTATTGTGAGTGAAGAAAAAAATAAATAAAATAAAAGGCTGCAAAGCAGCTGCTAGTTTGGAAATCAAGAGCGCTGTTGCCATTTATCTGGGGGCGGTGCCTAGCCTAGCAAATCAAAATATCTCTTACAGACACACTCTTCCTCTTCTATGAAGAAATAGTAGGGTCATGTAGCTATATTTGGAAACTGTGAAAAATTTTGCATGTGACATTCCCTTTAAGGTGATTTAAGGTGATACTTTTCCCCTTCTGTAGTTCAGCACAGATCAAACACTCCAGTAACATCAGACTTCAACGAGAATGTCAAACATCTGAGAAGAGGACAATAAGATGACAACATGTCAAGAGGAGGGGGATTTTCAGTTCATGGCGTATCTTTTGTAGATCTACTCTGTGAGTAATAACATGATTAAAAAATAAAAGTTCACTTTTGTGTTTATGCTATATAGTAATATATAGAAGCTGCGCAGCATTAAACCTGGTTTATGCTTGCCACCGTTAAACGGCTGTTCAACAAAAAAAAAAAAAAAAAAAACTGTGAAAGTGGCATCACAGCTCCTGGTACAAGCCGCACTTTGGTGTCCTTTTGACTTGTCGTGCACATCTTGATTTTTGTAATGTGGCGTACACTCTCTGAGCCGCCACGTGTTGGTTTTTAAACGCCATTTTAGTGATACGATATCAGAACTGGAGTTCAGAGGTTATACTGACAATGCAGAAAGAGAAACTTGAAAATATGACACTTTCTGCAGAAAACTTGAGGCTGCCTCAAGAACCAGTCACATGACTGCTAACCAGGTGATTTGACTTTGTTTGCAATTTTTAATGCTTGTCAATGAAGGCTTAAGGAAATAATGCCCTCGTTATACAAGCTAGAGACTGGCAACTACCAGTTCCTAGGGATAATCTGTATTCCCTGACCAGTTGGATGAAACATCCTTGTGATTGCTTAAGTCGCCAACATTCACCTGTAATATGGAATGGCATGGAACATCCCGACTGCAATCACTTGCAGCTACTCTTTGAGCTGCAGGGAGACTGTGAAAAGTGTGACACAAATCGGAAACAGAGACCGAGCATGAAGACAAGACGCAGACAAGTCGGCATCTTCCATCAAAACTACAAGTGACTGTGGCGATCTGCTTGAAAGCAAAGCAAAAACATGGAGGTTTTTGGTGATTTCACCCAGAGACAGCCAGCACCCACTCACTTACTACAGTGAGTGAGGAAATACTCATTTTTCCCTCACTGTGCACATGACATCACACAAGAAACTTCTATAGACATTGACAGCAGTGGCGCTTCGTGAAATTATTTCGAGGCAAAAAAATCCATCCCAAACAATTACAAGAATACAATGTAAATAAGAACAGTTTGCTTATACAGCATGTGTGGTTGGCTGAACGAGCCCACCGAATCCATGTTGTGGTCAAACTTCATTAGATGAAGCGCAAGTTCTTGTAAGATTTAAGTTCTAAAAGTTCTCAAATTAATTTCGTAAATTCTGAAATTATACATTGAATTGTCGTGATGCACACCCAAATCATCCAGGTAAGGAAATCCCAAAAAGTTGATTTTGTTCATGTGGGCGTAGCGTTTTCAGTGGGAGAAACATTTCGTCACTCATCCAAGTGACTTCTTCAGTCTCAACTGACTGCAGGTTTTCCCGACCTTATAAACACTATATTTGCACAATAACTCAAACTAGCACCACTAACGAACAATGGACTGTGGGGGCAGTTTCTTTAAAAGATTTAAAAAGTTGATGTATATCATAAACCAACGCATACAGATCAATATTTAAGGTTTGACTCTCATCATCCACTGGAGCACAAGCTGGGTGTCATTAGGACACTACAACACAGAGCGAACACCATCCCCACAGATAGAGACCAGGGCATGACTGTGGCGTGCAATACAACCAGTGCAATAATTATAAACCAGCCGTGGCTATAACATCTCCTACATGGGATTGTTTTTTTGTTGTTCAGTGCCAGATAAATCAGAATCTAAAGAATCGGTGTGACCGATATAACTGATAAGCTTATCATTTAAAAATGCAAACTGCTGCAGTGTCTCATTAAACAAATGCAAAAGCAACCATTTCCATTTTATCTGAGTTCTGGCTCTGCGTGCCTTTTGCAACCAACAAATGATATGCCCCAAGACAAAAGAGCAGACCTGCTAATCATGACAATATCTGCCCTGTTTCGCAGGATAGACAGGCTTTGAGGGTGTAGAGACAGTTTTCACAGTTCACAATAACAGTTATTATAAGAGAGACGAACCTGTTTCGCTGATCACCAAAAGCAACTAGAAACCTGATAAGTTGGTAGATTAGAGAGTTTCTTTCTCACTTCTTTTTTATTTCTCCTGGCACGCTGCAATGGAGTTAAACATATTCTAATTTCTGTTAATTTTTTGTGTATTTTTCTATATCTGTGGCTTAAGGCCAAATACAGAACTCATCAGCAAAAAGAGCAACCATTTAAGGTTGAAACGTGATACGCTGTCATGTGTTGTAGCATGCTGAATCCTGCCTGACGCACACCTGCTGCTCGAAACCGTACATCTGTGTGTTTACGTGAAGATTGTGTGTATGGTTCCTTTCAAATGGTGCTTAAAGAAGCTTGTGTATAAGTGCTTCAGGAAAGATTCCTGAACTGAGATCAAGAGATGATCCAGTCACACGACACAAGAAGTCTACACCCACTGAGATCCTACCACTGTCAGAACAAGCCTTGACCTCAGAAGAAAATATGGACTTGACAATGAGAACAAATAGGCTTAAATGAACCTTTGCACACAATCCCCTCAAATTGAAATTTTAGAGTAAGGAACAATGTGCAGATGAATATTGGAGGATTTGTAAAAGTGACACTTTTGCATAAATACGCTTAAATACATATAAACACTGTTAAAGCACACAGATAAAGAGACCCAGAAGCTAAGAAACAAACACAAGGCAGTGTTGTATTCACACTGATACCCCAGAATCCTTTAGTGATATACAGTACACCTCCTGTTTTGGGTTAATGGTAACACTTTTCTACACTCCTCTCTCCTGTCTTTGGGCACTGGTGTGATAAGGCAGTGATGGGTTGTATTTCTTGGGCGCTCCTGGGGGGAATCCCCTGGTATAGCAGTGTGTATGTGTGTTTGTGTGCGTCCCCACAGAAAGGGAAGAATGCAACCATTGAGCGCCTGCCATTGCGCCAGCAAGCATCTCCCCCGCACCCTCACCCCCTCCCGTCCTCGCTTGCACTCTGACGTACAGTTGGAGCAGATTTGGTGACATGAAGATAAAAGCTTTCCACTGTTTCGCTCTTTCCTCTTTCTCCAGTGTCACCAGAACGCTGAGTGCCGGTGCCTTGGCTGCGGACATAGAGAGCTCATTCAAAGTGCCACAATCACTTTTTGCTTCTGTTTTGTGATAAGACAGAGTTCAGCGTGTCTTGTTGCAATATGCCCACCAGCAGCTCGGTACATGTGGAGTAAAGACGCTAGACCGCCGTATTATGCAACGGCAGTGACAAGCTGTAGTTTTTTATACAAATGAACTAACTTCCTGTGTGAGTAATCACACTATGTAGACAAGTTCTGAAGAAAAGCAGCAGTAACTGAATCTGTCAGTAATATTTTCCTTGTGGACATGAGTAAGTGACGACAGAGCAAAGGGAACTGATCAGATAAATAAGATCTTGTAGTATTTCACTTACTGCTAAGATGCGCTGGTACTGCATTAACATAATGGCCCATGACAGTATAATTTCCCAAATTAAATGGAATTTTAATGTACTTTATCGGAATCTGAAGTGAATAATATTTATCTACATAATATTTAATAATGGGGTAACAGTTAACGTTTTTACAGGAAAAAAGAATCAAGTAATTTTAAGTGCCGTGTACGGAATTTTAAGTAGTGTGTAGCTTAAGGTTTTTTACATGAAATGACACAAATAATGATGTTGTTGTGATCCTGGATCTGCCACACTGCATTTTGAGTTGTGCATTCTGGTTTTGTTTATTATTATGTTTTCTGACTAGCTCGTTCTAGTCATTTTGATGTTTCTAGCTTTCAATTCGTTTTATTTTCCATGATCTTATTCTCTGGTTTGCTTAGTTGTAGTTTCCAGTTGTTTCTGTTTGCAGTGATTGCTTATATTTGATTCCAGGAGTTTCAGTTTATCTTTTCTCCCCTTGTTTTCCCTATTGTTAAGGCTCCGTCTCTGTGTTTGGTGTTCTCATGTTTTGATCATTTCATGTTTTACTTTGCTAGTTAGCCGTCTCCTGTGTTTGGTATTTAGTTTTACTTCCCCTGTCTTGTTTTCATTTGATTCGTTTTGCCTGTTACTAATTTTGTCCCAGCTGTTGTTTTCCCCAGATTAGTTCCCAGTATATTCAAAGCCTTAGTTTGCACATGTTTGTTGTTGTTTTTTCCTCTATGTCTGCCTCTAAGTATAATAAGTATTCCCCCATCTGGATTTATTGACATTGTTTTGTTTTTGCGTGTCATGCTTTTTTTTTTTTTTACACTATCAAATTTGCTCTTGTATTCTGTTGTGTTCTTTTTTCCCATACTTTTTTTTTTTAAATTGTAGAATTTCTAAGCACAGTCATTTTAACCCTATGGTAGGGCTGCACGATTTTGCATAAAATGAGAATCACGATTTTTTGGCTTAGAATTGAGATCACGATTCTCTCACGATTTTCTTTTCCAGTATAAATATTTATTGCACTTATTAACTGCACATCAACTTCGTAACAGTTGAGACTGAACATAAAAACAATAAATAAACATAAAAACAACAAATGTCTCACGTTTTGTTGTTGCTGCAACATGTTGTACTGCTTGAAATTCCGTCTCCACCGTTGCTCGACACTGTGTGTATAGAGCAGGTAGTGCAACAATAGAAAAATAGTTGCGGGACGGCACTGTGTAGCGTTTGTCTAGGATGTTGATCATTTTCCTAAATCCCTCGTTTTGCACAGTGTTGATGGGAGCCATATCTTTGGTCAGGTGATAAGTGATAGCCTCCGTAATTTCTTTGTGCCTGCGGGAGTTCGACGGGGGAGGCGCTGTATAAGGTTCCCGTTATTGATGTTTGGGTGGTTGACCGGGACGGATTTTCTCCTGTCACTTTCTCTTCATCCCTGACGTGCTCTCCTTTGTTTTTTCCCTGTTAATTCACAGGGCACAGCTTCTGTATCACGTGGTATAAGGCTCCACCCTTGTCATTTGTTGAGCAGGAAGAGTGAGCGCTTGTTTTCATGCAGATTACGTCCCGGATCAAAATGCGGTACAATCGTCGTCGTCTTTTTGTTTGTTTTTTTATCGTTGTCATTTGGAAATGAGATCGCACATAAGTATGAATCGAGATCGCGATTTTCTAACGATTAATCGTGCAGCCCTACCCTATGGCTAATTAAAAGTAGCGAACCACTTTAAACGCACATCCCAAAAGAGATAGATAGAATGGCACCCTCACATACAGGATGATTACAATGTTGCTGGATATCTGATCAAATTTGCTCATTAGGCCTCATTGACACAGGCCTAGAGGCGGGTGGGTGTTCCCTCAAAAGCTTCCGGTCGATGAAAACTGCGCATTCTCCCCGACTGGTTGGCGAGTGATTGCTGGCAGTTCTGATGTAAAATACCGTGTTGCACTGAAAATCTCAATGTGATTTAATTTGGATGATAGCAAATCAACAATAATTTGCATGGAAGATACTGATATGTCTGCGAACACTTGCCAAATACTCGCTGAGCTCAAGAAAATCATGATGTTTAATCAATTTTACATCGAGTTATAAAGGTCATACAGTTATGAGAGACTTTGAACATGTTTTTAAAAATTGTTTAAAGACAGAAAACAATAGAAATTATGTTTAAAAATGGGTTAAAAGCTAAAGTCATTCAGCGATTCATTGTTTATTTCATTCTTTGTTAAAGTGGTATTATGAGCGATCTGCACAGTGGTCTGAATCTGGTAGCGTGAGATTAATTGCTTTTATCTTCTCCTCCCACTTATCTCTTAGAAATCTATACATTTCTATCATCTAGACAGAGCCCTGACTAGCGAATGAGGGAAATTCTGCGTTTTCCACATTTCATGAAGCCATATGCAAATTGCACTAAATAGTATATGTTTAAATTATTTGATTCAACTAAGAGTCCTCAATGAGGAAACACTGCTTTGTCCCTCTGGTGAACATTTCTCCCCTTTTTAGTGGCTTAGCATTACATGTGTGATTCAAAGCAGAAGTGGAGATTGTTATGCTTTTGTTTCAGAAGGCAGAGCTTTTTCTTGGAAAGAAACCTCCATTTCTGGATTGCACTACTGCTCTGCTAATAGTTGGCAAGATCATGCAAACTAGTGGTGACCACAGCAATCTGCTAGCATCAAACATTTATTGTAGATTTTGTTATGTTCAATTTGGGGTTTGCACTGACACAAAAACCAAAGAAAAAAAATCAACTATGAGTTTGCTCCATTGTTATAAGATCACATGGCTCTACACCCTGTGACATTTGTTCATTTTTTTTTCTTGTATGTAATAAAGAGAGAACAGTCCTTATCATGTTTTATATGTAATATAAAAGGGCATTTGATTACCAATTCTGTTCCCAAAAATATAATTACATTCAGATTCTGATAAAATACAATGAATTTCAATTTAATTGTAGGGAAATTACACCCTTAGTTGTGGGCTGTGTTATAAAGATTGTGGCAGAAGATTTTTGCTATTTATGAAAATTGATCACTTCGTTTACTTTTTAGCTGGAGCTCAGTCTGGATTCATTTTTTGCTTCCCAAAAACTGCAAATTTCCAAGAAAATACTTGCTTTTGCTTTTTTTTGTCTGAAGAAAAAAAAAACAACAGAATAATCAACTACAGCATGAGATGCAGTGAGAGAACGCCAGGACATGTGACAGCGGGCAAGAAGAGGTCCATTTAAAAAAAAAAAAGACTTGAGGTATAGTAGTATTGGTAACTGCACATCCTTTTTTCTGTTCCACCTGTCTTTTCAGCCACAGCCAAGTGTTAAATTAGGACTTTCTATTTCTGGTGTAACCATAGAATGGGGCAGCAATGAGGTCACAAAGGTGCCAAAGGAAAAAATATATATATCTTTAGGGATGTAGGATGTTTCCTTTTTTGTATGGTTTACTCACTTCACTATCTAGCTGGCTGATGAGGGATCTTGTGTTTCAGGTGAAACACAACTACAGGCTTGAGTTCACTTCAGTTCAAACAGTCACATTGTGCGGATAATTTAGCAACAGAACGTGAACCCTAATACGTAAACAATTCAATTTTAGGTTTGTAACTTTGGCTCTGGTTACAGTTAAGCCTGGTGTTAAACGCGTATTAGCTGTTTTGAGTACAGTGAGTCTTTGGGGAATGAATGCAAATCAATGCAACGTCCTCCTAAGTGACAAAATAAGTGGCTGTGCGAGTGTGACTGAGTGTGAGTGAGTCACCTGATGCCCGACGCTGGCGGACGCAGTTGATTACCCACACATCCAATTCTATTAAAAGGACACGGTCATAATCTCTAATCTCTTCCAAGTCTGGCGGAATAAGAGAGCAGGTTAATCTGGATTACACGTCAGGACCGTGAGCTCACAGCCCAGGCAGCTGATGTGCCAACGAGCCAGGAACAGGAGAAAAATAATGAACACTAACATAAAGATAGCTATAAAATGAGTTTACGCTATATGATTCATACCTGAAGATAAAGACAGTAGAAATGACCAGTAAATTAATTTGCATATGGCGGCACTAGTGCAAAACTTCATCCCCCACCCCCCGAAAGTAGAGGGAATTTATTAGAGGGAATCCCAGCTGAGAAAAGACAAAGAACAACACAAGACATGCAGAAGAAGAACAACTTGTGATCTATGCCATATGGATATGTATGTAGGATATCATCTAGTAATAAGCTTATGATTTACAGAAGATTTGAATACGAGGAACACACAAAAAACATGTGCATTCTTCAAGGTGCATTAAGACACCTGCACTGTCCAGGCACTCATCTGAACCAGAGCAAACCTCCCACCCACCCGCCCGCCCAATTAAATGGAAGAACATAAGTTTAAACAAGCATGAATTGAGTGGAAATGTGAATTAAGAGGGGAGGTTTACGCATAAATCACAACTCTAATGAGCCTCTGGATGGCTGTGGTCTGGTGGCATGTGATCTGTATACCCTGCAGCTGTGATCGTGGCACAAAGGGACTGCCAAAGACTTTCAAAAGTAAAAGTATTAATCACCAGTCACAGTTGAGCAGGCTACAAGCAAAAACTTGGCAACTGGCAGGAATGTCGGATGTCCTGCACATTTCACTGCATAACCTACATACCTTCGAGAGGAATTGGAAGGGAGGGAGGGAGTTTGGGACCGACGATTTGGTGGACAAGCAAGGCTTTTCTTTACATGCACACATGGTTTCCAAGCAAGTGTTTTGCGCGCCCCCCGCAATTTCATGACTTTTATGAAAAACATCCTCTAGTTGACAACTTTTCATCCTCACCACTCAAAAGTGGTTAAAGCTCCCCTGCAGCAGCAGCAGCGGTTTTGCCTCAGCTGATACGCCTCGTGTGAGGAGAAGCAGCAGCAGCAGCGGTGCTGTGCTGTGCGAAGCTGCAAAGCCATCACATATACAAACCTGTTGACTGTGTCTGTCTGACGACCTGACGGCTATTTATCTTCACATCTACGGTCTTTTCCACCCTGTTTCCCCCGCAGTGAGTGAGAGTGACAGAGAGAGAGCCTGTGCTGTACTGGAACTTTCTCTCTGGGTATGCCTGCTCTACTCTATCAGCTGACTGAAAAACTATCCGGCTAAAATAACAGGTTAACACTGAGTGTGCTGTTTTTGGGGAGCCGAAACTCATTTTCAAACTGCATCCCGAGGCTTCTTTAGCCGAATAAAAACGGGGTCACACTTTACGGCTAAAAATACCTGTCTATAGCTATATTTGGCTTGGCTGGATCACAATCACAACGCTAAAATAGTCGGGCCCGCCCGACAATGAATAGGATGTCGGCTATCTCACTGTCTCCGTCGGCCAAGAGCTAAAATTAGCAACAAGGCTTGCGTCAATCACGAGCCTCAGTGCGTCAAGGCATTCCCCGCCCCCAGGGGCTGATCATTGGTCGGAATTAGCACGTTGACTGAAAAATGCGCGCCTTGTGATTGGCGGTTGAGAATTATTATTCCCGGCGTCTCCGGAGGCGTTTTTTAATTTTGAGGTTTGAGAGCGCGCAGAAGCGAAACTGATAGCTGCTTCTCACATCCCGTTCAGTGTCTGCTGCCTTCGCTGGCTGCTGACAGTATTTCCCTACTCAAGACCACATTAGCCTCTCCACAGTTTTAAATGTGAGTTTCAAAATTAGAGAGAGAGGGATTTAAGTCCACTCCAATGCCATCCTGGCTGAGCTTTTTATGTTTTATTGCTATACAGACATTAATAAATTATATATTTGACTTCCAGTTTCACAAATCAGGTCATTTCACCAGTCTTCAAAACTGTAATCAACAAATTTTTGCGCATATATTTATTTTAAAACATATTTTTTTTAAAAACAGCCTTAGCTCATCCAGCTCAACCCACTTAAAATATCCATGTATCAGGGCTTTTCTTGATGTTGTTATCTTTTACCAAAATAAGGCTGTGGGATATTACCTTTTTGTGGGATATTACCCGTTTTTAAAACATATTTATCTGCATTTCTCTTGGAAAAATAACCCAGTTATAGTCTGAGCTTTAGGTGGTGATTTTTCATTTAATGCCTTTGCCTGAAAATTGTTTTCAGACTATGGGCATGAAGCCTGGTGAGACATGCAGACACTAAAGAAATACAGAGTGAACCAAAGTCAAAATAATATGATTTTATTTGCAGCCAGAATAAACACAATTTTGCTAAAGGCTCTCCCTTTTGTGTTAATCGTTAATTCAAAAAACATAAAAGTATGGTTGTGTGGGTTGGCTCCTTCCCTGTTTCTGAGGGGTGTAAAAAGGGGTGTAAAAAGCCAGGAAAAGTTTGAAAACCACTACCTTAAACAAATGCTTGGAAATGAACCTTAGAGAAGCTGATTTATACTAACGGTGATGCTTGATGGTCAGTGCCCTGACCAGAAAACATATCACACATAGTATTATGGTCTTTTTCTGTGAGTTGTGTTTGCAATTGGGTTCTTGGAGATCTGGATTACAAATGATCACTCCTGTAAAGCACTTTGGGTCAACTGTTGTTTTGGTTTGTTGTTTTAAAATCTGCTCTGTACAACAAATAAATAAGCAAATGACTTTACCTAAGATTAAAAAAAAAAAAAAGTCCTTTCTGAGGCCCTTCATTTACAGGTTCATCTGCAATTTCAGGTAAAAATCTGTTCGGAGCACGTTAAAAAGGCACCAAAATTATGCAAGTGTGCTTTTATGGTGGTTTATAATGATATTATAATCTTCATACAATCCCTTCTGGAAACACACCTTAAAAGAGCTCCATTACACGGAGAAATGCTGCTTTTGACATGTTTGATTAAAGTTTACTTGTGGATAGATGTGTACAATGGGTTAAAACATGCTTCTGAAAAGTAATGGAGCACAAGTATCACCAGGTAGTTGATTGGAAATATTTAGATACATCCCAGCATGTGTTCTGTATGGGAAAACATGCTCATGACTAATATTATTGTTACCTTTATTAATATGCTGTGTTTGCAGAAAGAGAAATAGGATATTTTGATGATGAACCTAAATTTAAAATCTATTTTATTAATATTTGTTTGCATTTTTTAAGGTTTTGTGTTTACTTTATACTTTGTTGATTAAGTAATCTAGAAGAACAGCCTCTTTACAGTTCCTGCTAGTGGTGCAGGCTCGCCCGCCAGATCCCCCTCGGCTTCCTCTCCTGCAACCATCAAACCAACCGCCTCGCTCTCTGGCTCTCTCAGATTCTCTCTCCACCCCTCTCGCTCTCTCTTTCCTTGTCACGGCACACGGGGCTTATGTGTCTTGTACTGTACGGAGAGAGAGAGAGGGAGCTCTACACTGGGTGACGTCACCTCTCCCATGGCGTCACATTGACGTAGCGCATACCAAGAGCTCTGTGTGGAGGCAGAGCCCACATAAATGCACTATTTGACTTTCTCCCCTCAGACGGCGCACATAAACAAACGCGCGTTACAAGAGCACACTTTGCAAAGCACCCATCAGCACTGACACACTCAGCAGCACGGGGACGGACGCAGACTCGCTCCTTAGAGCCACTCGGGAGTTTGATGATTTCTTTTTTATTTCATTTTCTACTTTTTATACTTTAGAAAAAGTAAGTGGAAGGAACGGAACTTTTTTTCCTTTTCTTTTTCTAATGCCGACGAATCCAGCGCCTCTCCGAGATCACTAAGAGTGTTTTTATTATTATTTTTCTTTCCTGTCATTATTTTTATCTCTTTGCGGTTGTTCTGGATGGAAAACGGATACTTCACGCGAAGTTATTAGCCCACTACATGTAAAGACGGAACCGCTACAGCAAACAAGTAAGTAAACTGAATGAATGAATGAATCTGTAAAGCTCTGCCTCACATCTTGGCGGAAACACGCCGAAAGAAGATAACCCTCAGCTTTACGTATTTAATTTTTCGCCACCTATATCAAAAGCCATGATGGATTTACTACTCTAACATCATCTGTGCGCGTGCTGCCCAACTTTGTGTGCCTAACCTGTTGCTGCTCACGTCAGCCACCGGCACACGCGTGTTGCCGGTCATGTTTGTTGGTCTGTGCCTATGTGTGGGTTCTCCTACGGCGAATGAGGCTGAACTCTGAATTTAATTTGCGCTGGAGAAGGTATCGTATCCTTTCCGGTTGTCATGGAAATGAGATGCCTCTCACTCTCACAATGAATAGTGGAGTCGGACGCACAAATGGTCTGAGTGAAGAGCGGTGTAACCTACATTCAGGCAGGAGCTCGGAGAGGAGACTTAATGCTCTTTCATTTCAAGCCATGGTGTGTTTGGGTTTTGTGTGTGTGTGTGGGGGGGTGTCTTATCGGAGTTTTTTTTTTTTTCTTTTTTTAATTTTTAATTTTTTGAGGGGGTGGTGTCTTTTTATAAAATGTATTTATATACATAGATGTGTGTAAGTGCGTGTTTGTGAGGTTGTGGGTGTGTTTGAGTTTAGATATCGCTCGGCTGTCGGTGCCGGACTGCGCTATGATTTAACCTTCAGTAACATGGAGTGAGCGTACAGTTACCATTAACCCGTATATAATAAAACTGGCCCAAGATACACTGGTACTCAAATTGCCTCCGAATTTCATGAGCCATGTATCGCAGGAAAAACACCCTCAACCATAAAGCCACAACAACATTTCTGAAGCCCACCGTGAAGCATGCTCCAGCAGCTATCGTGCCTCTTGGCCAGTCACATAGTTTATAATAATAAGCTGACAACACCGGGTTGAGGTACTTAAGTAAGTTGCTGGTTTTACCTTCTTTCCCCCCCCCCTCAGTTCCCTCACACACACTCAGGTTTACGCATACACGCACGAACGCGCGCACGCAGGCTCCAGTGACAGGCTCCCACTCAGGGCTGATTTACAGTAGGCTAGGCTACTCGCATATTTCTCTGCTCTCTCCTTTATGTCCTTTCTTTTCTCTGTTTCTGTTTGCTGGAAGCCTCGCGCTGTCCGGGGTTATTGGTGCGAGGGGGCTACCGGGGGCTACCGGCGCTCCGGGGCGCGTGCTTTACAGCTCTTTTGTCGTTCTCTTGGTTACCGGTGCGCGCAGGGCCAGAGCCCCACCGGCCGGCTCGGTCTGAGAATAAAGTAGGGGGAGACCGCGGGTTCATTAAAAAAAAAGTTAGAAAAAGGCAGAATGTCTCACTTTGTACAAAAATAAGTTTGTTTGAAGTAAAAACACTTCATCTTCATCTCTTTAACTCCCCTCGGAGGCTCTGATTAGAGCGTATTTACGCAGTTACGGGTTTAGCTTCACAACTTTATGTAAGAATGAGATGACTTCAGCTTATTTCAAATTGACTCCCATTTGTGCTGTTACTGTAACAAAATCATTTTTCAGGCCTAAAGATGTCTCTTTTTTTCTCTCAGTGCTCAAATGGCTCCATACACAATTGAATAATGGCTTAACTGTTCCAAATCAGCCCTAATCAAATAAATGTTATACAGCTTGACTTGTCTGTTTACTCTGGTTTGTGCTTTTTTGTTTATTCCAACCTATTTGGGGGCTGTTGGGAGGGATTACATCTATATAAGAGCCATATTCCGACAAAAGAACCACCGACAGGGGGTTCGTGGGTGTCCAATAAATCCTTTGAGAAGTGGTTTAAAGTTTGGTGAAAAGTGGCTACTGACATGAAGCTGCAGGTGCTCCTAGTCTTGATCCGTATGAGGGTTGTGGGTTGTCACCAAGCTGTTTTGCGATACACACAGGGAGACTGCGTCGTCTTCTCAACTTGACCGTCTCATAGAGGGGGTCTATGTGTGGCGGAGAGAGAGCCACAGTGAGAGAGAGATAGAGTATATAGGAGTGTGTTACAGAAAGGGGGCGCTCTGGGCCTTGAAATCCTCCGGCCACGGTGCACCCTGCTGCAGTGAGAGGGAGTCGGAGGCGCACGGCGCACGGGAGCCCGCTGGTCTGGTTTCAGGTCCGACTCACAGTTTTCTAGATTTCTCTCTCCCCTCTGGATGAACCCTGAGCAGGCGAATGCGGCGGTGATCAGAGGCAAGAAAAGCGATGGCCCGGAGGCACTGGCGCAAGCTGCTTTTATAAAAGTTGTCACTTTTGTAGGTCTGTATTATGATTTTTTTTTTCCATTATTATTATTTTGTTTCAGAAGTCGTGCATAGTTTGTTGACTGGTGGAATTTCTGTTTTACGGTGCAAAATATCTATTAGGCAGTAATTATAATAATAATAATAATAATAACGGCGAAGACGTTAGTGCTAAAATGAAACCTGTCGCCCACGTAGGCAAAGTTTTGAAATGAACCCAAAGTCCTCAGTTGTGGTTCTCTTTGTAGGATGCACTCAGTGACATATTTATTGTCAGAATTGCCCTATGTTGGATGTAAAAGTCTAAATCTTATCCCTAATTTGCCTTCCAGCGTGTGCACTGGTAGTTATTTGAATTTGCGCCGTCTCAGCGCAGTGCTTTACATCCCCTGTTATCTCTTTCTACTGCTTTTAAACCCGATAAACTGACTGATTCTCTCAGATGAGATTTTTGTGCCAATAACGATTTGCTTTTGAGATGAAACGAAAGCTTTGCTGGTTGTCTTTAAATTGTACAAAAATGTTTCTCTGTCCGATTTTTTTCTAAAAGTGTGAGGAAATTTTGAACACCGAATTTGAATTTGCTGAAGTTTGTGGAAGCAATTTAAACAAAGGTCTCCATTCTTGAGGGAGAAAAAAAAAGAAATAAATTTTCGCTTCTCTTTGAGTAATCTTTTTTTTTTTTTAAGTCTTTACGAGCGTTTGAGGCACTTACCTGATTATTCAGCCTGCCACTGGCTTTAACACAGCCATGTCTCACCCAGGCACAGGTTCGGAAGAGCGCGCCCAGCCGAGCTCGGAGCCCCGGCGGTCGGACACTTCCTTAGCGACGCCCGCCGAGCCCTCCCCGCTCCAGGAGCCCTGCCCCGGCCGCAGCCACGCCACCCCTAAATCCCGGACACCCAGCACCATTCAGCGCGAGGCTCTTTCACCAGGTACAGAAACAAGCGCTCAGTCTGTCTTCACTTTCATCTTACCCTTTTTTCTTTCTTTCTTTTTTAATCTCTTTCTCATCTGATGCTTTTGTAACGAGTGCAGCGGCTCTGACACTTTCATTTCGTGTTGCTGTTGTGGAGTGCTTGGTGATATGAGTCGGGTGATTGTTTTATTGTGGGGGGAAAAGAAAAAAACAACATTCCCAAAAATTGAAAAAAAAATATTTAAATACATATATATAATTTTTATTTAGTAGTTTAAAACACAGGGGTTAGATCTGAATATCAGCTGGTAGGCAGTCGTTTTATTTATGTGTATATTTATGCTCTTTTACTCCTGTTAAAGGTCAAAATATGAGTTGAAGTTTCCTCAATGTTCTGGTGATCTTTTGTTTGTGCTGCAGTCGTGAGCCCATGTGTATGTGTGTGGGTTGATTTTGTCTGGCAAGTGAGCTGACATTTCAGTCATTAAGATAAGACAATTCTGAGGCCAGGCACACCTATATCCAAAACCTGGAGGCGAAATGTGAATCATATATATATTTATATATAATACAATCACACACACACAATTTTGTCCATTGTAATTCAATATAGAAACTACACTGTATACCCTGAAGTAACTGGTTGTGTAAGTGTGTCTCTGTGCTTTGTGTTTTGTTTTTTTGTTATTTTTGTGTGCACAGTGTAAAGGGAAAAAAGTAAAAATCACTCTACGCTGTGGGACGCTGACTCCCCGAAAATGTTTTATAGTTTACTGATATAAAGAAAATCTGTGTTTTTGTAATTTATGTCTGCACCTTCATGTTTTCATTTGTTAGATCTATGGCATTCTGACAATGAACAAGCGCACTCAGTTATTGGAACAGCTGCAGTTTGTCCAGTTGAAATGCACACCTCGAGGTTAGAGACTGTTTCCCTTTGCCTCACTATGCTGCACCACCTATGTCTGACTCTGCTTGGGTTGTCTGTCCTCTTGCTTGCACACACACACACACACACAAACAGACACATATGCACACAACTGCTTCAATGCAAGTGTCATAAAGGCGACCCGATGGTGGTATTGGACTTTTGAGAATCCCCTACACTGACTTGCTTTGGTGACATTAACAACTAAGAAGCTCCGGTGATGGATCTCTATTTGCACTTGTGGTGAGTGTGTAAAAGAGGATGCAAGTTTGTAAGCATGGGTGTGTGAGTGAAGGTTAGACACGCCAACAAAAGTCAAGTAACGAAGACGGTGAGACACTCGCAGAGACAAGTGGTTTTACAGGTTTTCAGGATAAGGGTGTATGCTTTTGGTAGAATGAACATATACAAGTCCATGTTGACATCGTGAACATTATAAGCAGATGAACACACGTGGTGGTGGTGGTGGTGTGTGTGTACCAGAAGGAATTTCTTTACTCACCCGACAGACAAACATCACACTACTTTGTAGCCTTCCTACCCTTTTCTCTCTCATTCTTTCATCTCTTCACAGAAAAACCAGAAATTTACCATATTTAAATATAAACATGTGCATGTGCCACGTGCAGTAAGTCTTGCACACATTTCTACACTGATGGCCCCTAATCTGAGGCTTGACCTACTGACACAACACAGAGAGCCGCAACCTTTACCACTGTACTCTCCTTTTTTCAGTTTGTTTTTTCTTTCTCTGGTTCTCTTCCTCCTCTGATGCATAATCAGTTTTTTAAAAAAAGGTCTTTAGGTATAGCCCAGAAAGGCCCCGTGACGCCCTTAATGCTGCATGTGTGTTTTTCCACGTGGGTTGAAGAGCTGGTCACTCGCAGAAGAAGAAAAAAAATCTTGATGACGTCAAGCACACGTATGCCTACAGCTTGACTCATATCCTCAATTAAAATAAAAAGAAGGAAAGAAATGTAGCGGCTTAATGAGCCTGCTGATACACTATGCTTGCATATTTAATGGTTAATATAAAAATTAATAAGAATTATTTCAAAGAAAAAATATTTATAGCAAAGAATTTTAAAAAAAATTATTTATCTCAATATATATATATATATATATATATATATATATATATATATATATATATATATATATATATATATATATATATATATATATATAAGATCAGGACTATTTTCCTTTTTTTTCTTGCTTTATAAATAGATAAAAGTTCAGGTGAGACCGCTTTGGCGGAGGTATTTGTGAACGCTTTAACAACTGCAGGACCGATATATCCCGTATTTGACTAGACAAACATGACGTACAGGGAAAGGGGGCGATTACGGCAGAGCGCGCGCATGCTGGGCGTCAATGGGAGCAGCGCAGTGTTGACAGTTCCCTGCTCGGGAGAGACGAGCAAACACCACAAAACCCTGCCTGCGCTGACACTCATGACTGATTATTATTATGCACACACACACACACACACGTGCAGACGCACGCAAACGCAGGCGTTGTATATTACGTAAGAGTTTTGATAAGACCATATAGTCCACACACAAACACACACACAGAGAAACGATGAGCTGGTGGCCTGTTGCTGTAGCAGAATTAAATCAAGGGGGGGAAAGTGAAGACATGTCGACTGGCGTCTGCAGCAGTTAGAGGAAATATCTGTGTCTGCGTGTCCGTCTTTATCTCAGTGTGCGTGTGCATGAGAGGGTGTGCGTGCACGCGTGTGTGTGAAGGGTCTGTGCAGCAAGCATCCAGCACCACCATGGGGTTCCATTATTATTTAATGTTATCTCATCTGCTTTTCCATCTGACTAACCAGAATACACACACATACAGATTCTTGTATTTGAGCTTCAGGATCATCAACTGCAGCTTCTCTAACTTGACTAACTAGGAAAATCAGCAATGTTCGAAGTTTTGTGTGTGTGTGTTTCAGTATTCAGGGTTTTTTTTCCCTTTTTTTGCTGTACTTACTCAGTGCAAGTGCAAGAAGTGTTAACAGCAGAAATGGGTGTAAATTGCATCAAATGGAAAGATTTGGTTAAAGCTTTTCACAGCCTCTTCATTGAAAGAAAAACTTTTATAACACTCTGCAAACTGCCTGTTCCAATAGAGCTGTGCAGATTGTTTTTGTTTCTTTCTTTTTTTTATTTTTTAATGGTTGACCCTGTTTAGTGTTACCACTGTGTGCATGTGCATCCAATAGAGTCTGCCTGTATCCTGCAGATTTACTGAACATGAAGCCCTGCTTCTCTGATTAAATCACTGTTTGTAAAATGTCATAAATTCTTCTTCTCTGCCCAGTGATTGTTGCTATATAGCTGTGCCCTACTAACATGGGAATGTGAAGCTTTTGGGATACATGTGGTCTGATGTGCCACGCAGCTCTAACCTGCGTGTGTGCTCTGTTTCCTCCGACAGATATGCCCTGTGTGCAGGCTCAGTACGGGCCGGCCCCTCCAGGCTCAGCCTACTCTGGCCAGTCCTTCAGCTACCAGACTGAAAGCTACAGCTCTGACCTCATGACCCCCGACTACACCAAGCTGGACCTGGGTGGGGGTGAGATCTCTGCAGCTGCCACCACGTCTCTCCCAAGCTTCAATGTCTTTGTGGACGGAAGCTACGAGCCTAAGTCCTCGTGCCTCTACCAGATGCCCACGCACAGGCCCACCATCAAAAAGGAGGAGGAGAGCTACCCAACTGCCCCACCCCTGGAGGCCATGTCCTCCTCCACCATGTACTTTAAACAGTCTCCCCCTTCCACTCCGACCACCCCGTCTCTGCCACCCCAGCCGGGCACCTCCTTCCTGTGGGGGGAGGAGCACCCCCTGGCTCCTTCTCACCCTCACTCTCTACCTTCCAGCCTGGAGACCGGCCCCCTCAAGTCCCCCCGTTTTCCGCACTTCTACCAGCATTCACCGCCCCACAGTGGAGGCAGCGTCGGCGGTTATGATAGCCTGGGAGGAGGGCTGGTTCGCACCTCTTCTTCCTCCTCTTCCTCCTCCTCATCAGTTTCCCATCCTCACGTCCCACCCCTGGAGCAGCCTCTGTACCAGCTGCACCGCGGAGCAGGGAGCAGCAGCCTCGCCTTTCGCTCCCTGGCACTTGGACCTTGTGGCCCTCTACTAGCAGACAGCTTGCCCTCTCCACCCCCGCGTGGCCCACAGGGAGAGGGAACCTGCGCGGTGTGTGGAGACAATGCGGCTTGCCAGCACTACGGCGTACGCACATGTGAGGGCTGCAAAGGCTTCTTCAAGGTAAAAAAAAACAACAACCCACAGCTATTATTAAAGTCTTCCTCTAGTTTCAACCGTTCTGGTCTTTGGTTTTCTTTTGTTTTCTTGTACTTCTGAGTCTTGTGGTTTCTAATAAGACATCACGCACCTGTCCCTCATTTGTACCCCTCTGCATCTTTTGAAGTATTCCTTCTTGTTTCTAACCTCTCACATTCATAACAGACTTTCCATCTTTAAAATCTCAGCCAGAATCTGTAAACTGGCTGCAAGCTGACTGACGTATTTAAGTCGGAGCAGTTTGCTAGCATTTGCCTTGCTCCCACTCTACACCCTTCTCTGTACTCTCTAAATCGTCTTTAGAGTCATTGCGAAAGCACAACACACCCACAGGGGTCGTTTCTCCCAGCAACCAAGTGGGCAAAGTGTGCATAAGCACTGGCTCTGTGTAAATGTGTGCGTGTGTGTTTGTGATTGCTTGCATGAGAACACAGGATGATAAAAACATATATTCTCTCCAAAATAACAGCTGTGTTCAGGAGCTCAGATACTCAGAAATAACGCGGTGTGCGAGCACGTAATGGTGAAGGAATCCTTCTTGAAATCAGTTTTCTGACGGCGTGTTTTTAGTCAATTGGCGGCCACGAATTTGACCACAATTCTCTTGCATAATGCTCAACCCGATATGAATCTGTTTGAAATTTGGTCCCTCAAGTGATTCAACCTAACACTTCTGAACCTGTTGTCTCACATCCCATGTTGCCGCACGTGCTAACGTGCTGACAACACAGTTTAACACAATCCAAGAGCCGGTTTTTAGTCAGACTCATTTTCCATTTTCCTCATGCTGCAAGTCATAAAATACAACAGACGTGACAAGCGAGATATTATATTGCTGTGCATGTGCGTGTATACATATATATTTGAGGCTTAGTGGCACATCACTTGGAATTACAGTGAACTCGCACTCGGTGACAGTGGAGTAATTCATTTGCACAGTTTTTGAATTAAAACATTTTCCGGCACACTTGTTAAGCATTCTATTGGCTGCACGAGATGAGAGTTAAAATTAAGAGACAGCAAGAAGGAGGGTGCACACACCGAGGTAATTGAATAATGCCTCTGGTAGGTGGAAATGAATTATCCTTCCTTTCAATTAGTTTCACAATTTGTTTTTATTTAGTAATTAATGAAAGCAGCGTCTGGTGGCAGCAGGCTGCGGGCTGTCTGCTCGCTGCAGTGTTCCCTCCGCAGCCACAAAGCCTGTCAAACCTCGCTATGTTTCCTTTACACTCCCTCTCACACACACACACACACATACACACACATATGCAGATGCAGCGAGACATCCCCGCCTCACGCAACATATGCAGGCAACCACACATATAGAAAAACATACTGTAACATGTGTTTTTTTCACACTGTTACCCCGTGAATCCAGGATGCAGCGGCAGCAGCAGAAACTAAATCATGTGTCTCACACACACCTGCTCCTTGTTCACATATTCTCAGGCAAATCACCTCCATTATCCTGATGGTTTTATTGTGCCCGAAAAATATTTTCCTGATTATATTTAATTATCCATGAATAGTTATTAGGCATTAAACCGTTGTAGAGGCTTGCTGTAAATTATTATTTCATTAGTGCAATTTGAAGCACATTTTCCCCGTGAATTAATTTTAGCTCTTAAACAAGTCAGGGTTGTTGTTTTTTTTTTTTTTTTGGGCATGTTTATTATTTTGAATAATGTGTTCCATTCACGGGTTTCCATTAATTTAGTGAACCTATTCAGTATTTCAATTTTTAAAATAAAATAAAAAACTATTCCAACTGTTAGTATAATACATTATGTTATCAAAAAAAAGAACATTAAAGTCCCCTGTTTCCATGCACCCACTGTACTAACCAACCGGTGAGCTGTTTTAGACCTGCTACACACTGTTTTAGTTTTCCAGGGCTTGCTTGGTATGTTAGTCCTAGAAATTATGGTAAGCATCCGTGTGCTGGTGAAGATAATTGGAAAAACAAGCTCGGAAACGTGTAAGCTGATCATATAAACCCAGTGTGTAGGATTTTAGAGTTATAAAAACAGTAAAGTCAGCTCACGGATACAGATGTCTACATGTGTTTTTGCACTTTTTTGACGGCAGAAACTGAGAATCAGCGGTCGGAAGCAACCAGAGGGGGGTTGGGATTTAAGATGGGTTGGAGAGGGCAAAGTCCCTCAAGGCTTTTAATTTAAGCCGAGGCTATTAGTACATGTTACATGTCAAGAATCTGTCTCTGCACGCCTCTGTCTGGCCCCTACAACAGCCATAGTATCTGCACTCCTGTCAGAATACTTTCAATTGTGAATGTGCTTTCAGTGCACACCACTCATTCCTCAATTCTGACTCAACATCTAACTGAAACTTTTTCACTTTAATCCAGTTCCTGCCCACAGAAACAATATGGCCTGGTGCGAAGTACATTTAAACTTGTTATTTTAATGAAATTTGGGGTAAACACAAGGAAAAATGACAGGGAAGATTAAATTAATTGAACTAGAACAAAGTGTACTACACACACACACATACGCACATCACATCAGAGACTAGTTATAGCTTTGAAGCTTTGATAGTGACTCCAGTCATCGTTTTTGCTGATTATTAGAAAGCAAAGTCACAAGAGCCCCAACCAACACACACACACAAACGCAGACACACAGATGATAACAGACAGACAGAGAAGAGAAAGGGCCAGCGCTCGCTCATGAGAGCTTAATTTATCGCGCCCTTAATTGATGATTGCAAACTCAGGCTTTTCTTGGAAACAGACATCTAAATTAAGCCTGAGGTCACTGAAGAATTTCCTCCTTGAACAAACAGCAGGGTTAACTTAGCTTATAGACTACTCCACTTTCACCTTTATGCGCACTGCCCAGCACACCGCCAGGGAAACCGGAGATTTTAAAGTTTCAGAGAGGAAAACACAAAAAAGAGTCACAGTTATCTTTAGAACACGCTCCGGGCGTGTTCGCGTGGGCTTTACTGTTGGTTAGTATCGGGGAAAATCGCGTAAATGACTCCGAACCTCTTTAAAAGTGTAAATAAAAGTTTGCGCACGGAAGACTTGTGCGTCATTCAGCCTTCCTCATGTTTAATTCGGACACCATCTAACTGGATGCATCCCCCACCCCCCTTTCTCGACCACATTAATGACCATAACTTACTTATCCTCGCGCGCACGGGTCGCCGACCATTGAAGGGATGAAAGGAGACATTCACAGCGATCTGCGGTGCCATGGCAACGACTCTCATCCGGCACTGGCGCCCATTACGCGTCGGTTCCGCACTCGCGCCGAAGCATATGGAATAATTGGTGTGTTATTGGTCTCCTGGGGGGGACGGGCATGTGCGGCGCGAGGGGTTCCTAATTGGATTTATTTGTTTTGATGTGTTTTAGAAGCGTTAAAGAAGCCGTGGCACTTCCGTTATGTGTAAATTACAGTTCAGTTATAGGCGCTGCCTGAGTGGAGTGCTGGAGTCACAGCGGGTAAACGCGGTGGTAAAGTGAGTATTTGTGGGGGTTTTACGGTGTTGTCATCGCAGGTTCACCCCCGAGTTTAATCTCCTGTCAGACACGGGCAGCGTGGAGCCTTCGGGCCTCATTGGAACTGTCGGTCTGCGGTCTGTTCGTGCTGCGAGTGAAGAACTTCGTGCTTTTACTGGGACGGTCCGTTCAAAGTATTGCCTTCAATACGCGGTCACGAGCGCGCAGGATTGGCCCCATAGATGCGCGCGCACTACAATCTCACTTATTGTCCTCCCTGTATTCGCTGAGCCCCCTCTCCACTCCCTCCCACGTGGCCCGTTTCTGATTTCATTTTAATAAGGTCAGTAATAATCGCGCGAGCCAGCGGAGGAGAAAACAGCTCCCGCGGGGCCCATTGAGAGAGGCGCGATGCGCGAGGCCCCGAAGGTGCCACGAGCTGACCCGCGAGCTTCACAAACAATCTGATCAGGCAGCTTTCGCGGCCGCTCGTCCCCCACCCCTCTCCACCTCACCCACCCAACTCTACCCCGTCTCAAGGGACCCGCCTCCGCACGCCACGCGCTGGATCTCTATTGTCAGCTGCGGCGCTAATAAAATTGTCCCTCCTGCAGGCGAGGCTTGTTGGGAAATTAATTTTATCTAATTATACTGATGTCACCGCCGCCTTTCAGCGCGTAATTAAAATCTGACCTGCGAGCTTCGCTTTCATTCTTTGACGGGCAAGGAAAGAGAGAGAGAGAGAGAGAGAGAAATTGAATTAAACAAATCAAATATTAGGTGTTGATTGTGTTTGGAGGCTGATTATCGGCATGCCTGTTTCTTCTTTCTCCAGCGCACCGTGCAGAAAAACGCCAAGTATGTCTGTCTGGCCAGTAAGAACTGTCCTGTGGACAAGAGGAGACGCAACCGCTGCCAGTACTGCCGCTTTCAGAAGTGTCTGAGCGTGGGGATGGTGAAGGAAGGTAGGAGATCACACACCTGAATCACACACACACAAACAAGCACATATGCACACAACTGCTTCAATGCAAGTGTCATAAAGGTGACCCGATGGTGGCATTGGACTCTTGAGAGTTAATCCTAATAATGCAACACTAATCAGACCTGCAGTCAGTGATCATAGCCCCCGTCTCTGCAGTCAGTGGTTAATAGGCCGGTAATGGCCCAGCCTGTGGTAGCATCACACAACTGTCTATGCAGAAACGCCTGTCTGTGGTTGGAAGAAAGTATGATACACATCATACCAATTAGTCCCTGCCACCTTTAAAGCCCCTGAGTTCAGTGTTGTTTAGCAGAGCCTCAAAGCTGACCATCTTATGCAAAGATTCTCCCATTATGTCATTGTGTTCACCACATCTGATGCGTTGACTGTTGCTGCATAGTGCACACACACAGACAGACACGTTTCGATGATGTGTAGAATCAGCGTGACACTCAAACTGCCCCCATTCCCATGAGGTTTGTCACCTGTCTCACACCCTGTAATACCCCCACCCACATATCCACATGCATAAACGCAAACAAACCCACACAAAATGCATACTGGATGTCTCTGTGTTGCATTAACACACGTCCGTCTGCAGCCTGCAGAACAGCTCCACTGCCATCTGCTGGCTCGTGGCCTCCTGTGTGTGGAGATCGTGGCAATGTTGGGAGCACTCCTGCAGAGACCTCTCCCAACCTTTTAGTCGTTATTTCGCTGTGATGAAAAGCTGATATCAAGCCGGTCCGCTGGAGGGTAGAACTTGACTGTGCATGCAGAGTTTATATTTCCACGTCCAACTCAAAAACCTCTTGCCTTCTGTGTTTCTCTGTTTTAGTGGTGCGTACTGACAGCTTGAAGGGGCGCAGAGGTCGTCTGCCTTCCAAACCAAAGAGCCCCCTGCAGACGGAGGCATCTCCTCCTTCTCCACCCCTCAGCCTCCTCTCTGCTCTGCTCAGGGCTTATTCTCACTGCACACCTCGTGACCTTGACTACAGCCAGGTAACCCATGCCCTTAACAATTCATTTCAACTGGAGAAATGCATTAGTTTATTTTCGAATACAGATAGTTTACAAGTTATTTCAGTAATTTCTCTTCTTTTCTTGATCTGCAGTTCAGCGCTGCCGACCCGCCATCCTCCTCCTCGGACGTCGAACACATCCACCTCTTCTACAGGCTACTCACCATCTCGATGGAGACCACAAGGTGCTGGGCGGAGAGGCTGCCCGGCTTCTCCGAGCTTCAGCGTGACGATCAGAACCTGCTCATAGACTCCGCCTTCCTGGAGCTGTTTGTGCTGCGATTGGCTCACAGGTAAGTAGGCAGAAATGGAGCCTCTTTTAACACCTGTTTTAAACTTGGATGTCCACTCCTATGCACACCTCTCAAGCTTTTGAACCACACCGACTTACACTTGTACGGGCAACTTTGTTTTGCTTAGCGTCTCAGAAACAAGAGGCACTTAAACCCTTTCCGATTAAAGTACAGTGCATAACTGTGCTGGCAAAGCTGTGTGCTGCTGTGTTGGTGTATCTCCAGAGTGGGAGGAGTGGAGCTGAGTAATCGCCATATGAACCAAATTATGAATGGAGTCTGTAGCTATGACAGCAGCTACACCCACAGAGTTCCGCTCTGCTCGTCTGATATCTGACGCACAGAGAGATCTGTGTGTGTGTTCTGCGGGCTAAAACTGTGCTAACATTGTGAACTGTGAATTGACAAGATCAATTTCCATCTCAAAGTTAGTCAGCTGAGTAACTGAAAAGAGCCGCTGTTATGGAAGGAAATACATATTCAGTTCAGCTGACCGACATAAAAACACAATGGGCTTCATTTACCTCATGCGCCCCCTGATGTATGTATGTGTGTGTGTGTGTGTTTGAGCAAGAGAGCACGTGTGTGTCTCACTGATGGATACCTGTGGTGCCATTGTGACTGCCCCGGCCCATCTTTGCCTCAGAATTACCCTGGGTTACCAGTTTGCTCTTGCAAGGCATGCGGCTGGTTAAATTTATGGGTAGAAGATGGTGGCGGTGGTGGGGGGCTACAAGCTCATCTCTTTGTCTGCGCTGTCGTCTAGGGCAGAAGACCAACACAGTGAGACACGCACACTTACTCACACTCGCTGATGATGTAGAATCCCAACTTTCTGTCCTCCTCCCAGCGTAGGTCCAGGTGCAGGGTGGGTAGAGGATGGGCGGTGCCATCACAGTCCCAGCAGGAGGGGTGATCAGGCTGGGACTCTGACTCACTCTAAAGGGTGGACTCATAGGGGCCTCTTTCAAACACACGTACACACACAGACACACACTGCTCATCTTCCAATCGGCCAAACTCCCACGGCAGAGAGGAAAATGCACACAAACACAGCGCTGTCTTATTTTCTCTGTCTTCCGTGGGAGCGATGGATGCAGCGCATCTCCTCGCTGACCCCGTGCTGAACCTAGATGCCCCGCAGACCCTCACTCAAGCGTGCGTCTGTGTGCTTGTGAGTGTGTGCTCAGAGTGCATAGAGTAAATTTGCTTCGTTCTTCTGGGCCGGCATTGCTGTAAGCACCCCGTTACCTAACAGTTTCTGTGGTTATTGGTCGATTACCGTGGTGACAGCGTAGTCAGGGGTGAGTGGAATGTGTGGCAGACATCCACCTGTGCTTGTGTGCGTGCGTGCATCTGCCTAGATACGCATCTACCAGCCTGTCTGTGTATTTTTGCTCCAGTGGCACTATCTCACACGGGTGAAATGGTCCTGTGAGATATTATTTGGTCAGCTCTGTGTTTACTTAAGCACAGAAATACAGCCGGTATGTTGTGGAAATAACAGGTACTAATATACATCACCAAACGTGCATCGACAAGGACTGTTCACGCTCATGTTCGCGAAATTCTCCAAAAATGACCCTGCTGACGCTAAACTTTTAATAAAGTTTTGAATTTTGACCGATCTCCCCTTCAAGAGGTGTTCTGGAGCAATGCTGTTGATTTTAGTCCCTCAAATCACATTGTGCTCCTGTGCCCCTGTGATACACGCTCGATCAAATCAGAAACACTTCAGCTTTAATTTTATTTCGGGGAAAAGTGAGCAATGACTGTGCTGGTCTGGTTGTCTGTGTTGAATATTCCTCCCTCAGATGCCTTCAGTGCATTACAGTCAAATCCTGCAAATTCACGAGGCACAACATGGGGAATGTGGAACGTAAACGACGATCATCCCTCCAGTCGTCTACTGCGGTACCTTTGGTCTTGAATGCTGCAGACCTTTCCACTAAAAACTGCTTTTTTGTTTATAAGAGAAGATCCAGCTTTCATCACCAGCGATGAGCCCCAACATGACCGTGGGGCCAGTTTGACACAGAAGTTAAGTGGTCTGTGTGCAAGTCTGAGGCCCCGGGTGTAATCGCAGGCGCACAGGTGCAGGAGTTCAGAGCAGAACTTCCAGGGAGTGATCTAAAAATATGAATTTTGCTGGCTTCAAGGGTGCTCAACTTTGATCAGCCAAGTACAAGTTTTGAGTTTCACATGCGGAACATTAAGGTCGCACCTCGTGCAGCAATGAAAAATTAGGTGAATCTGTTCTGTGAGAGATGTTTGACAAGAAGTCAGGACTTCAACCTCAGCCTAGAGGAGATGATACGAGGGATCGAAATCAAAAACAAATTTGCTGTTCTTCCCCAGCAATAGGTGAGAATAGGTGAGGGGCATCGTTTCTCAACCTCTTCCTGTTATTCACTTTCTTCTCTGTGCTCTCTTCTTGTGATTTCCTGGAAGTACAAAGAATATTTTGGTCCCGATCGCTGGTGCTAATTGTTTTTGATGTTAGTTGTTAATGCTTTCTCATGTATGTGCATGTGTCTGGCCTAACGGCGTGTCTCTTTTGAACTGAGTCTAATTAGACACAAATAGCGTTGCAGTTTATCCTCATAACTGCCAAACCAAAGTTTGTGCAGGGTGCAATTTGAGGCTTTCCTCCCTTTCCACACTAATTCCCCTCTTTGCTCTCTCTCTCTTTAATATCATCTGTTTTCCAAGTACACACTTTCTCCCCTAGATCTTCCATCTCTCATAGTTTATCCTTCTTCAACTAAACACAGTTGCAGCTCTCCAAAGAAGAGCGGGCTCCTATTTTAGAGACTAATAGAGACCAGTCATAGGTCTCCATCATCCTCTGCTTGCACTCTCTCTCTCTCTCTCCCTCCTTCTCTGCTTGATGTCAAAGAAGTGGGATGTTGTGTGTCGTGAGTAAGTGATGGTTAAATACATCTGAGAAGACTTTTCATTTCCTTATTAAAACCTTGTGTTTCCACTGCACACCACAGCCTGGGCACATTAAAGCCATAACAGTTTATCTATCTGCAAATATACACGCACACACAGAGCAACCCTCTGCCCTAACCCTTCACCCCACCCTGCCGCAAGGAAACGCAGGAATGTTTTAAAATGCTGTAATTTGGAAACACAACCTTAATCAGCTGCATGCTTGTGTTTGATGTGTGTCCCGTTTCTGCGTGAGTGCGCACACTGCCAGGTTTCTCATTGTTTTTTATTGTAATTGTTTCCTTGCCCCAGCATCTCAAGCTATATTTACAATACATGAGGGAAAATACAGTTTTCTCTGGAAAACGGCGATCTAATCAGTCCACCATTTCCTTCTTTTTTTTCCCCCTTCCTCTTTCTCTCGGTTCCTCAGATCGATGCTGTCGGAGGATAAACTAGTGTTCTGTAACGGCTTGGTGCTGCACAGGTTCCAGTGCCTTCGTGGGTTCGGAGAGTGGCTGGACTCCATCCAGGAATTCTCCGCTCACCTCCAGAACCTAAATCTGGATACCTCTGCCTTCGCCTGCCTGGCCGTCCTTGTGCTGCTCACAGGTAACCACAGATTTTCAATCACGAGCTTACTAGCGAGAGGAACAAGAATCAAGGGGTCCTAATTCTGTGGTTGCATATAGTCACCTGTGCTCAAAGTTATTAACATCGCCTCTCCACTCCTCATAAACACTGCGAATCATTTAAGCTGAACATGAATATACAGATAAAACGCGCGCGCGCACACACACACACACACACACACACAGCATCTTCCTGTTGTCCGGAGCTTTGCCTCCTGGTGATTCAGTGTGACAGTGATCAGGTGGACACATCCTCTAACGTCAGACACACGCTTAAAGACACACATGTGCATGCGTGTTCCCACACATCTCTGCCCCGAAACAAGAACCTGATACCCAGAAGCACCTGCTGCACCTGCCACACACCTGGCCCTCTAATCAGTGTTCATGTGTGAAAAATGAAAGGAGAATCGCAGCCTGCTCTGAGAGCACACACGCTGCAGGCGAGGCAGATTTCGTTTTTTAAGTAAAATGCATCAGGCGACAGAGACTAGTCTGCAGTTAAGTGTTTATATTCATCTTTTTAAAACAGTTTTAGGGTGTTGGATGCTGTAAAGTAATGTGCAGTAGCTAAAAAAAAAGAATTAAATTAAATAAAAAAATCCCCCTCCCCCTGCTTTTAGCTTCCTTATTTCACCCTGCCCCCGCCGCCTCCTCTTCCTCAACCTCTTTCTGTCTGAGCCCTCCAACCCCATCCTCACCCTCTGGGGGAGCACTTAACTCTGTTCCTGATCGACCAGCCCACCGTGGAGCGCGGCTCTGGAATGGCGTCTGCAGTGTTCTCAGTGGCGCTCTGCCACCTCGGCAAAGCACACAGCGCAAAGCCACAACAGAGCCACCAGAGCCACCAGGCGATCGACCGCTTCAGAGTGGCCTGTGCAGAAAGGCAGTCATCGATCTCTCCCCGGGAGCTCACGCTCATAGAGAAAGAAGGGGTAGGGAGAGCGGGAAGAAAGACAGGGAAGCGGAATTGTGTGGCGAGAGGTCTGAAAGCCGCGCTGAAAGGAGGGCCGGAGTGACTCTGCAGCGGCAAACACAACAAACAAAAGAGTCACATAAACAAACAGTAAATAAGCTTCGGATAATGGATACCTCAAAGTGAGACGGGTCTTAGTGGCAGCCTCCCTGCAGCACAGCTCGTAGTGTGCCTGTATGTGTGTGTTTGTGTTTGGGGGGCTGGACACCCTGTTCTCTGCAGAATGAGTTAGTGTCACATTAAGCCTTGTACGAGTGCCACTGGAGTTGCTATGGGCAGCAGTGTGTGCATTTCTAATTTCATTTTGCTGCTCACAGGGCCACATAATCAGCTAACTGTTGAGCACTTCTGTTCTGCTCTTTGTCTTAATTTCTGAAATTGCACTGACTTTTTTTTCTGTGCAAATGTTTAAAAAAATAAAATAAAAAATGTGCTCATATAGCCGTGCATGTGGACGTACACCAGTGAGAAGGGGGCTTATTAGATTAGACTGAGTATTGATCTGTAGTGAATGAGCCAGGTTAAGGCCTGTTAAGAACATGAGCCATACGGGCTAATGAGGTGGAATTCAATATAAAAGAAGATGTAGCTAATGCTCTTTCAGCTGAATGAGCTCTGATGTATGTATATGTGTGTGTATTTTTTTTCCCCACTGACTTTATTTTGGCCATTTAATGATTATTCTCCTAACATCTCTTTCTCCGTCTTTCTTTCTTGCGAATCTACAGAGCAAATCCCCGGTCTGAAGGACTCAAAGCGGGTTGAGGAGTTGCAGAATAAAGTGATTTGTTGTCTCAGAGACCACCTGGGCTGCAGTCCTTCATCCTCCTCGTCCAAAGCCGCTCCTTCTCTGAGTCGTATTTTGGGTATAAGGGAAGAGCTTCGTTCCCAGAGGACCCAAGGCCTTCAGCGAATCTTCTACCTGAAGCTGGAGGATCTGGTAGCGCCTCCGCCACTGATTGACAGGTTCCTGGACACTCTGCCCTACTGACGACTCGGGCTAACCATGCAGCAAAATGAACCCACGTCACGTCCTGTCAAGGCCTTTCCCCAAAGGAGCATGCAAACACACCCAGAAGAGAGAGAAGAGGCACTCTCTCTCTCTCTCAAGACTGATGCAGCGCACGGAGAGCCAATCTAATATTTTTGACTCGACGGGGACAACCAAACGAGAGCGCCTTTCACTCAAACGGACTACCAGCTAAATGCTTTTCACCTGTATAAAAGACAATTACTCAAACGCTTTACCACTTTTTATTTGGTCCTCCTGTTTCGCCCCACGCTGGGAGGAGGGGGGAGGATGATGAGGCTGAGATGGACAGGAGAAAAGTGACTTTTTTTTTTTTTTTTTTTTTGACTGTCCTCGCTCCATCTGGGTTGCAGCTTATTCGGCAAAAAAAACAAAAAACAAAAAAAAACAAAGAAAGAACCGACGTTTATGAGTACTGTTTATCTGTGTTTCGGCCTGGCTCTTTCTGTCTGAGGACTTCCATTTAGAAAGGAGGGCTGGGAGAGGTGGCGATGTAAAAGAGAGAGTGCGGGGAGGGGGAGGTGATCGTTCCGAAATGTGCCGACATGTCAGAGGTGGAGCGGCGTAGGCGTAGGTGGGCCAAAATGTTACGACGCAGGACACAGGTGTTTCATAAACACATGGAAGTGGCTGTTGAGGCGGGCTCTTAATTACAAGTGCAATTCCTTAAGTGCTATCGCGCCACAAGAGGAAGGGATGGAGGAGGAGGGGAAATCTAATTTCAAACTCTAAATTATTTTAATACAAAAACTTGTCCTGTACTGTCAGTAGCTAAAAAGAAAGACAGTCTCCCATCTTGCTTTAGACAGCAGAGGAGATACTGTGCACTAACGATCGATGACTGAGTCACCCAGACTTGAACTTTCTCTACTATGTGGTTTTTTGTTTTTTTTTGTTTGTTTGTTTTATTAACTCAGTTTGAAATCATAGGTCGAGTAGAAGTGTGGAGGAATGAACATGGACAGAAATTGGCTTTGGAAGCACTTACACCCTGAGAGGGGCTAGAAGCACAGACACACACCCTACCTGCTCGCCTGGGGGACAGGGAGAGGAGGGTGCTCGACAGACAGCTGTACGTCCAGGGGTGAAACATTCCACGTTCATGCTCTTTTTCTTTATCGTTTTATATATCGCGGCGGCTGTGTGAGTGTGGAGGACATGATCGCCTACCGTCTTTGTGTGTGCGCTTAGACAAGCCAGGATCATATGCATGGTGTGTTGTAAGCTGTCGAGAGCTGGCATAGCCTGTCAAAACAGCTCGACCTGTGTTTGTGTCTCAGACTGCAGCTCTATGGGAATCTCCCCAGGGCCTCCACCACCCACTCACACCCTCATGACGACGGTTTTAAAATAAATAAAAAAAATCAAATTCTATAGATATAAATATATATAAATATATATATATATATATATATATATATACAAAACTAATATTTTGAAGTGTTTTTAGCTTTTTCAAATATTGTGGTACGAGTTGTGCATTGTTTTTTGAAGAGAAACAAAAAAAGAGAAAAAAAGTTGCTGTTTTTTCAATGTCCTTCTTTGGTTAGAGTTTCCTGTTCGATATGTTGTTGTTTTTTCTTTCTCTTTGGTTCACTGGATTTTCTGTTCAGCACTTTGAAATCATAAACTAGTTCTGATTATTCTGACCCCGGCTGTGTCTTGTGTTTTGATTCTTTATAATTCATTGACAAAAAAAAAGAAAAAGCACAAACAAAATATTGTTTTCCATATAAGGTAACAAAACATCAAATTTCAGCCACATTTTTACATGTTTTTTTTAAGTGTGTGTGTGTGTGTGTGTGTGTGTGTGTGTGTGTGTGTGTGTGTGTGTGTGTGTGTGTGTGTGTGTGTGTGTGTGACTTGTCAGACACAAAAGCCTCTTGACAGGTAAAAGGCCTTGTCTCTCTCCTGGGGGACCCTCGGGCTCTCACAGAGAGTAGAGAGGGATTAGGAAAGTGAGGAGGGGGAGGAAGAGGGCGGGGAGAAGAGCTTCATGTTAGCATGAGGTCCAGATCAGCCTCCAGCCTCGTTAAACACCATCGATCGGCACGGTGACATTTCACAGCACATGCCGTCTATACTGTTACCGCCATCACTCACTTGCCGTCCTGCACAACAGCGTTACCGCTAACACAGACACACACTCTCTGTCTCTAACAGCCAGGTGATTGATAGCAACTGTTAGACAATTGTGAACAGCTCTACCTGTGCATGTGTGCGGGGAAAAAAGAAGAAGTGGGTAGAAGCAGAAGAAAGTGCACAAAAAAGTAAAGAGTGAGCACGCACCACCACCTCTTCTGTTTTATGATGTTTAAACTTTCCCCTTTGTGAATAAAATAACCATTTTAGAAAGATGAAGCGCAATGGCTTTCAGTGACACATACTAACCTGGAAATGCCCATAAACATTATCAGTTTATTACTTATAATTCTGTGTGTTTGTGAGTGCATGTGGCACATAACAACAAATATCTGTCCAACACTTCACCCTCCTTTGGTTTGGGGGAAGGTGCGTGGGGACTGTGATGTGTTTTTTAATGAGTATGCAGGAAAAAAACATTCACACTTTTGTCTTCTTTTTTTTTTTAAAAGTGGTGTGATTGTGTACATGCGAAAGAAAATGAATGAAGTGTTAATATTCCTCCTACAACTGTGTTACTTACATGTAAAATAACATGACATGAAGCAGAGAGCATGAAAAGCAAAATCTACGCACACACACAGACACACTCACACGCTGAGCTGTCACTCTCCAAGCCGATCGATCAGTGCTGACAGATAGCAGATACCCAGAGTCTTAATTAGAGGTCCCATTAGAACATATAGACACACACACACACTCACAGATTCAAAGAATGTATTCTTCTGGTTCTCAATTCATAAGTTCTTTTCATAAAGCCATGTATAAACAACAGCAAGCATGTTTTCATGTACACATCAAGAGGGCAGGGAAATTAAAATCATGACTATGTTTATGTAGCAGCTTCAGGTTCATGTCTGCTTTTTGTGGAAGCAGTGTCCTGGCTTATTGGACCACCTGCCATAGTTAATGTTATTAGAAACACCTGTGTTTTCCTACCATGACTTGTCACAAAGTCTACCATGACAAAAAAAACCAGGCCCATATCCACCGAGGCATCAGGATGTGCTAATCACACCTGCCACAACAAAAACCAGTAAAGATTCATGAGGTAAGACATGAACGGAGCTCCCTGCTTGCTTCCTCTCCTGCTGACAGACCTCCCGGATTAGACTGAAACAAATGGCACCTGAGTCCTCCTGGGACCCCAAACGACACATGTTTAAACACACACGGTGGTGTTTCATTCACGCCAAATCACTGATTCCGACTATTCACTTAAACCGGTGGTGTCAAACATAAGGCCCAGGGCCCAGAATTGGCCCATCAGAGACTCTAAACCGGCCCACTGGACAGCTTTGGAAAATGTGAAAGAGAAATTGTGTTTTACAATGGTTTTTTTTAAAAAGGAAAAATTCTTTGTTTTATACCTAAATCACAGTCTGAGCAACAAGCTAGCAGAACATTTCCTGTAATTTTACAGATTTATTTCTTACAGTTTAAGCCCAAAGAGTCATGCTGACACATTTCTTTCATTTCCTACAGCAGCCGTTCTTTATCGTGTAGAAAAACTGGGAACTGCTGATGAAATTTCATGTAATGTTCGTATATTATAACTGACAGAAAGGGCAGTTTTACTGGTCCAGCCCACTTGATGTAAATGAGTTTGACATCCCTGACATAAACATAACCTCACAGCAAGTCTTCACCTTAGACTTGAATGATTTACATAACGGGACATGCTTCTTCTTTGTAAGTACCCTTGATGTGCCCACATCAAGGGTACAACTTACACACGCTCAGACACCTCCTCCTCCTCCTTCTCTCTCTCTCTCTCTCTCTGTCTCCACAAACACAGAGACAGAAACATTTTTGATGATGATTTGCTATTTAGGCTGTCAGCTCTATTCCCTCCTCCCCCTCAGTCTGCAAGTCTGGGAGTCCCCTGAAAGTGGACAGACACACTGGCATAAACACAAGTAAACACACACACACACACACACACACACACACACACACACACACACACACACACACACACACACACACACACATTAACAACATGTGTACAGCACCAGGGGAAATCCCCTGGAGCTGGGGACTGTGTGCTGTGGCCCTTCGCATTGGAGCATCCGCTGAGGGAAGAGTGTGTGGGGGGTTGGCCTAAATGTCAAAGGTAAAAGGTGCTGAAGAATAGAAGTGGAAACATGCAATAGACCCACTCACGCTGGCTGATCTCACAGTAGAGGAGGGGGAACCCCAGTCTTTCTTCCAAACGCAACACAGACAAAAAATATCACATCTAATGTTTCCTTCCACAGGATTGATGCTGTTTCACGCACGGTAAAAAGCGGTGTGGAAGACGCGCAAGTGTGAACAATCTAGCATTTCTAACTTGTATTTATTTATTTGTAGCACATGTTCATTTTAGTTTAAATGTCTGGCTGGCAAAAAAAAAAAAGAAAAGAAAAAAAGAAAGGGCCATGACACATTTTTGAAATGTCATACATTTTCACTTTCACGGTGTATTTTAAAAAACAGTATGACCACATATCAGGGCTGAGGCCAGCAGCTTGGAAATGACTAAGCTGTGAAGTCCAAACGCCCGAACAAAACCCCAACCAGCTTAGAAATGTTAAGTAGCCACAAAAAGTTGATATCTGTGTTAATTTAACTGGTCAGTTTCGCTGTTATGTCATCGTTTATCTTTAACAAAGAACATCAAATATATTGTTTTAAATCTAATAACAATATTCAGATAAATAAGGCTTTTTGGAGGGCAGGGTGAAACTAGTGGCTACTGCATCCTAAATTTTTTAATGTAAGAAATTGAGTGTGCAAATCTTTTAATTTTTTTTAGATGAAGAACAGATGGTAAACAGTCATTTTCCTGAAGCAATAAAATGTGACAGATGGGGGAAATAAACACTACCGTCAGCGGGAGTATTATTTTAGAAACATGTCACTGATTCGCTATCAGAACAGGGATCACGGGGTAGTGATGAGGAACATTATGTTCTGCGGCTGCTGATTGTGGTCGGAAACTATTCGCGGACGTACTGGGAGCTGTTTATAAACAACACCTCTGTCCGAAGAGGCAGCGAGTTGTTGTCTGAACGTTTAAGTTTTTCTTCACAATATGGAGGCTCGCAGTAGTCATTAGCGAGTGTAAATGACTTTGTCGAGTTGTCTTTTTACTGGTAAGTGTCGATGTGCGCCCTGTGAGTTTATGTTTTCAGCAGCGGGCTGATAGCTCCCTGTATCCGGGTGAAGTTACTGAATTAGCTAGTAACTCCGTCTGGGAAGTTTTCTGCCGTTCACAAAGCTCTTGACGTCCTCAGCGGTTAGCTAGTGACACTAATGGATTAATTTAGCGTTACCTGCTGGGCCAGTCTGCTGTCATTAGCCAAACTGAGTGATTTCACTTTCTGTTCAGGGACAGTTCGTGCGACGTGGCCTCGAAATGTGGACTGAAGGGAACAGTAGAAGGCGTCATCAAACACTTTACGTCACTCCGAAGTTAATTGCCATTAACGCTGGAACAAACGAAACAACAAGTAAAATAACCTGGTGTTTTTGTTTTTGTTCTTGTTTTTGTTTGTTTGTTTTGGTATGAACTGCTAATAAGAGTTATATTGCTGTGCAAAAGTTTTGAGCCACTTGTATGTGGGCCTCTGGGGAGAAAATCCAGGACTGACTGTTCCATTGTGCTTTTTCTATTCAGGTATGCTTTTGGAGAATCTGACATTGTATTTGGGATTAATGTCATTGCTGAAAAATTAATTACCTATGGCTTTTTTTTTTAGGTTTTTTCTTTTTTTTTTTTTTTAAAGATATCCCAAGCCCCAAACCATGACAGAGCCTCCAGTGTGTTTTACAGATGAATGTAGACACTCATGATTGTCTCCCTTGAAATTTGTATTCATGAGTCCATTACACCTGTTGCAAATATACATGTTTTATTTTCCCAAATTGGTTTTTGTGTAATTTGCCCTTTTCACCATATTTCTATTCCGTATGAAAGGCTTCTTGACAGCAACCCTTCCACTGAGACCATTTCTAATGAGGCTTCAGTGAACAGTTGGTGACTCAACTAAAGGACCAATTTCATTTATTTCTTTCTCAGGATACACTGCTCACTATGCCGAAATATTCCAAGTTTTTACCTAATGGCTGTTGGGAATCACCATGTTGGTGCGAACACACTATTTTATGCCTGTCAAACTGTGTGAACATTGGATTTTTTATTTTTTCTCATGGATTCGACTAGGGCTGTGCGATATGACCAAAATCTCATATCCGGATATAAGAATTCTATCGTCCCGATAACGATATGTAACATTTTCTGTAAATTCTGTGAATCTCGTGCAGCTTGACTTGCGGGAAGTGTTAACAGCTGCGCGTCATGTAGCTGGAGTCGAGTGTTTTAACAGATGCATGAAACGATACATTTTTTAGCCATAAGTTGTAACAGCCGCCGTTTTCTTTGTGAGTATTTATTACACAGCGTGCTGCGGGGAAAAGGCTGTTCTAACGTTTGAGTCTAAGGTTTATTTTTTAGCACCTGGCGGCTCTTTTTTTTTTTTTTTTTACTTCTCATCCGTAAATAATCTGCTCTTTCACGTGATTCAGTTTATTTTGAAAATTCTCAACAGGATCTTGAGCTTTATTGTGAAAGGTTTGTGTGGAACATAAACAAGCGGACACGCGATGGTGTTACCGTCGTTGTTGCTAACCATAAAGCATAAAAACAGGCGCTTGTCCGTCTGTAGTGTGGTTATATTAAATATAAGAGAAAGAGAGAACTTTAAGAAATTAATATAGCCACTACAGTGACCATCAAAACGATGAAAAAAAATATTGCCGTAAACAGTTTATTTTGTGACACCACGAAATAAACAATAGCATAAAATGAAACGATAGACGTTTCGTCATCCGATATATATCGTTATATCGAACAGCCCTAGATTCGACTAAAACGAGAACAAATTGTGTATTTTTGGGACAGGCTGCCAGTAAAAATGTTTAACCAATTTTAAAATGTTTAATTTAAAATTGGTTATTTGCTAAGTTGTCTGTTTTCTGAAGGCATGCCATTGGTTCGTCACTTGATTTAGTGCCTTTGATATGCTTGAATTATACATATATCAGTTTTATTATAAACATCTACAGTACAGTGTGAATACAAAGCTGCAAGCTAGTTATCCTCACCAAAGCCCAAATACATGTCTTCAAATGATAGTTTAAACATTAATATACACGAAAAACTGGAGTTTTATCTAGTAACTGTCACTGTTTTTTGTTTGCTTTGTTTCTATCATTTATTTATTTTTTGCCATTTTTTTTTAATGACAGTATTTACTGTACTTAAAAACATTTTGACTGTGTAAACACTTCTGTTATGCAGTCCTGTGGAAAACTGAGTACACCATTTGATCCAGTAGCTTGTAGATCCAAGATTCCACCACAGAATTTCAATCAGGTTGAGGTTAACTTTGAGCTGTTGCCTCAGCTTGATTGTTGTCATTCTTAGCTGTTCTGTTGTGGATTTGCTGCTGTGCTTGGGGTCATTGTCTTGCTGCATGAACCAATTTGGGCCAGGCTTTATCTGTCAGACAGATGGCCTCACATTTGAATCTAGAATACTTTGATACACAGAGGGGAATGGCTTGTACATGTCTGTTTTCATAAACAAATGCAAAACGTTAATGACTTAAGCTTAACTATTTGGTGTACAACAGTTTGGCCTGTTTTTTTTTGTTTTGTTTTGTTTTGTTTTTTAAAAAAAGGATAGTTAAATATGATTTTCTGTCACACCCCAGTGTAAGTAATGGTCTGATCATGGCCACACTTGTGCAAACTGTCTGGTTATGCCGCCGGACGCTGGCCTTTTGAGGTGGCAGTTTTTTCAGACTTACATGTGCTGCTGAGTTTATTAATTTTGTATATTAAAATACTCTGCTGGTATTTACAGTATCTGTGGGCGCAGCGAGATAAAGCTGAGCAGGTGTCTTGTCAAAGTTACGCAGTAGTGTTGGCTGTGGGCAGTCAGCGGGACACATGGCAGAGGAAGGCAACAAGCTGACACTGAGGCGCCTGGAGGCACCGATCCACAAGTTCATTAAAGTGGCTCTGCCCACAGACCTGGAGAGACTGCAGAAACACCATAACAACATACTGAAGGTGACGGCTCAAATCTGGCTGCACACAGGATCACAACCTCACTTTCAAACTCTTACTTCCAGCCTTCAGATAAATAACTCCTAGTTTCTTTCACAGTACCAGCATACCCAGCAATGGGATCGCCTTCATCAGGAGCATATTAATGCCAGCAGAACTGTTCAGGTATGAAGTGATAACCTGTGAAGTAAATAGAAAAGCAGAGGCGTGTTTGTGTGTATGTGTTTGTTTAGTGAATGTGACAATTGTTTAGAGGATGACATGACTCACCGCCTATTGAAATTCCTGAACAAGCATGACTCTGCGTATTATATTTTTTTGTCTCCAAAATGTGCACCCCATGACCTCTTTAAATATCGGATCTTGATGTTTCTGATCTGTGCCTGTCATGTTGTTCCAGTTTGAAGATCGAAGTAAAGACAGAGTAAAAGGGCAGCAACCAGTGTCTTTATCCAGTGTTTAAACAGGCAGCATTTGTTGTGACGTCTGAATGAAGGAGAAATGTGTCAGTCATCGTTACCAAGCCTGTTTGAAATGATCTGTGACTCAAACAGATGCCTTTTGAAGCGTGCCAGTATATTAAAACGAATACTGATTTGTGTGAAATAAGTCACTGAGCAACAGAAAAACAGCAGCTTCGCAGAGACAAGTACTCAACATAAGGTCCAGCTACTTTCAGGCACACCTTTTGCTCTTCCTCAGCAGATAGGGTTGATGGAGTATTGTTATAACTCTGCTGGGCGGGCTGGCAGGCAGGCAGGCAACACAGACACCCAAGTTTATGAATGTGATAACTCGAGAGCGAAGCAATGTAGGACTTTTAAATTGATACCGTAGGTATCGATAAATCCCAGATGACTTTGAATCTCGGTGACCTTGATCTGAAGGTTGAAGGTGAGAGGTCAAGTTTTCTGAAAGTCTTGTGAATGCAATACCTTGAGAACGAGGGGACGTGGGGTTTTGGAATTCATACCTTCAGTGTACTAGGAGGCTGAGGGGTACCACTGGCCACTGCCAGTATTTTTTTTATTTTTTTGTTTTACAGTTGTGATGGAGGTGATTTGACAGTGAAGTATCCAACAGCAGAAACCACTTTTGAGACTGAAGTCTCCCTCTCTATGTCACCAGCTACGCTGCATGATGTTGATGACAAGAAAATTGCCTCCTGTTGAGCAAATCAATAGCAACAAAATCTGTTCAGCTGGAATTAACAGCATGTGTACATATACACAAACACGTACTTTTGGAAACAGCGTTATCTATATAAATTTACTAAATCAGGACAAGAAAAGAGCTGCTGCTAAACCTAGAATCCATCTTTCTTGTGTTGTGTCTGCATGTGTGTGAACTTGTTCACATAGTGAGTGTGAAATGCCTCAGGGGATGTTGTTGCCTAGAAGCCACCATGTCTCTGAAGGTGAAATAACTCCAAACAGGCACACATCTATCCTCTCACCATTACCCGGCGAACCCTCAGGGGTCCACACAGAGTGCTTTCCCATGTCTTCATGGTGTAAATCCAGAGTAGGAGTTTGTCTGCCCTGCTTTAGATGTTTGTCTGTGTGCTTAATGTTCAAACATAGGAAAATAGGTTGGTTTATGTCATTCAGAGTTCCTATTTTGATCATTGGCACTGCATGCTTATGTTGATTTATTTTATCTGTTTGGAAAAAAGCCTGTTTTCCCACCCATCACCATAACATACTCTCTAGCTAGCCTAGCACCAAGCTAACTCCCAAGAGAAGATTGCAGACAGACCTCAGTAGCCCCACTTTTGCCACACGAGCTACTGCAAACACTTTAACACAGGAGAGCAGAGTCTGTACTGTTTTTATTTGCGGCATTTGTGTTTGAACTACATACAGTCACAGTTAATTTGCAGGCTAAAAGGCACATGACCTTTAGTGTGTTGTTTTTTTTTTTTTGCTTCTGTGAACAAGGATATGCATATGCATATTCATGTCATGTAATTAGCAGAATGTGTTATTGGCACATCTCTGACAACAAAAGACAAAAACCTGTGAACCCAGGTCATGCTGCTGCCTGGAGGGATGATCGCTGCGATGTTCCTCAGCCTCATATCTAAAGCTTGCACCACTCTTCTTTTATATTCTGGTAGGAAAAAAAACAAAAACAATATGGGTGCAACAATGTATTGAAATACATGAAAGCGTACATAGAAATACAGAATCTGAGGCATATCAGAGTTTGTACAGTTCTAACAAGCTTGAACGTTAATACTTTGTATGACAACCTTTATTCTTCAACATAGCCTGAACTCTCTTAGCCAGATTTCTTCTCATTCAAAGCTCTTCTTTGGGTGTTGTCTGCCTTTTCTTCCATTCTCTGTCAAGGTGATCCCACACTGCTCCAATAAGGTTGAGGTGCGGGTTCTGGGGAGGCCAGTCCGTGACTGATAGTGATGTGATGTTTGCTTTTCTATCCAATTAAATTAACAGACAACTTAGTTAATTTATGTGTAAACACAACACTAGTTAATCTCTTGAGTTTGGGGCCTTGCTATGCTTGAATTACTCGGTGGTCAGTGCTAAGTGGTTTAAGAAACAAACATTTAATTCAGTTTTATTTATATAGCGCCAAATCACAACTACAGTTGCCTCAAGGTGCTTTTTATTGCAAGGTAGACCCTACAATAATACATAAAGTGAAAAACCCAACAATCATATGACATTCCTATGAGCAAGCACTTTGGTAACAGTGGGAAGGAAAAACTCCCTTTTAACAGGAAGAAACCTCCAGCAGAACCAGGCTCAGGGAGGGGCGGGGCCATCTGCCGCGACTGGTTGGGATGAGGGAGGAAGACGGGATAAAGGACATGCTGTGGAAGAGAGACAGAGATTAATAACAAATATGATTCAATGCAGAGAGGTCTATTAACACACTGAGTGGTAATCAGTGATAATCGACAGGTACAAGAACACGACTGAAACGGAGTAAAATCAGTCCAAAGACAACCTTTGAATGACCTTCACAAAGTCTGGTGAACTATTGTTCAAGATGACTTTAAAAAATAACAGGACAGTCTGATTGCTTGGAAGTAAAATATGAAGGCTCAAAACCTTTGCATAATACTCTAGTTCACATCATTTTGGCAATACAACACACTGAATATGTGTGTGTTGTATTGCCAAAGAAGTTCATTTAGCCAATTGCTAAATGAACAAGAACTTGTGTTTTCTCTTGAATTCAACTGATGTTATGTGTAAAGTAAAAATCATTTTGTTTCCTATTGTGTGAACGGTTATGTTATATGTTTTTGGGCAGAATTGGTTTCAGTGATGGAATATATGATTGTTTTAGCTGTGAGTTGAATATAGTGAACTGTAAGGCACCTGCTCAAAGCACCAAAGGAAAAAAAAAAGTTTAAAAATCTCATCAGAAGCATGTTTCTTCACAGAAATCATTGAATTCAATTCACTTTTAATTATATAATGTCAACTCACAACAACGGTTGCTTCAAGGTGCTTTATATTGTAAGGTAAAGACCCTACCATAATACAGAGAACTAACATATGACCCCTTATGAGCAGGTGCTGTGGCGACAGAGGGATGGCTCAGGCAGGGGCGGCCAGCTGTTGCCACTGGTTCAGGATAAGGGGAGGGGGACAGGACAAAGTAACCATAGTGGTGTGTAAACGCATAATGAGTGAAAAATGTGCGTCAACAAGAAACATTCATCGTGGGAAGCCCCCATCAATGTAATTAAGAGAGGATTCAGAGTCACATGATCCAGCCCTAACTATATGCTGTATCATCTTAAAAGTAGAGAGTTTGTCTGTCTCCCAAATCCAAACTGGAAGCTGGTTTCACAGAAAGGGGGCCTGAAAACTGAAGGCTCTGCCCCCCCTCTTTTAAATATTCTGGGAACCACAAGTAAACCTGCAGTCAGAGCAAAGTGCTCTTTTTGGGTGATATAAATCATGACCTGGTTGCTCAGAAAACTTAACATTGTGACCAAGAACCATTTTAATTGTTACTGAACTACACCCTGCAGACGTATCACAGTGCATCTACTGATGATGACGTGCTTGTGCTCTTGACAGGGTGACAGGATTTAATGTAAACGTTAAGGACTCCCCATCGGCTGAGCTATAATGTCAGGTAGCTGTGAGCTTCCTTTAGCTGGCGGATGTAGACAGCAGAAAGAAAGTAGTGTGTTTTATTTATTTATTTATTTATTTATTTATTTATTTATTTAAAAATGTCACCCGATCATGTTTTGTGCTTTGAACACAGAGTGAATGCCATCTAGTTCCATTAAATGAGGGAAGAAAGAAATTTCACAACTCTCATCCAAACAGTCTTTACAACTGGAGTGTCTGCATGCCAGAGGGAAAATGTATGTTTGATATTGAGATGATTTGAGATATTACTATTTCCAGATTGGAGATTTTGGATTTGTTATGCCACGTCTGCCTCGTCACATTTTCTATTTTTTTTTTTTTTTTTTTTTCTTGCATGTTTTTGTTTTGGCAGTGACGGCTGTATTTAACCACAGGTTTGCTTGTCCTTCTGGCCGTCCAAGTGTCCCTTCTCCCTCACATTCATACCACTCACTGTCATTCAAACTGAAAAATGTTCTCTTCTTCTGCGCCTCTGCAGCAGCTGAGAGCCAACATGAGAGAGATGGAGAAGCTGTGCACTCGGGTCCGTGCTGAAGACGCCGACGCTCTGGAAGCACTCATCAAGCCGGTCAGAGACAGGGCGTCAGCCGCCGCACAGGACTTCCTCCGTTTGCACTCTAACCCCGAGCCTCAGCCCGCTCCAGCGTCACCACCTGCCACTCATTCATCCAGCTGTGCATCCAGTAGCTGCCACACTGATGACAATACGAGCGACGTACCAGGATTTGGCAGGCAAAGCCAGGTCCAGCTCCCAGAAATCCCTCCTGATCAGAGAGCAGCGGAGTCCTGGGATAACCTGGAAGAGGTATGCACGTCTGGAACAAGCTTTAGTCTGCCAGTCATAGTCAGATATGTTCTAATTGTTAGGTAAGCTGTATGTATGTATGTATGTATGAAGGAAGTCCTTGGGAATATTCACAAATGTCGTGCTTTAAGCCTGTGTGTTGATTATAAATAAAAAAATCATTTGTCTGTTATGGTGGGGTGTTTTTATCCTACAAGTTTTGACTTATTTCTTTGCTGTGATCTCATAGCAAACAAAGAAGTCGATTTATTGTTTCAGGCATGCAATTTCAATCTCTCTTTTTTTTTTCTTCTTCTTTTTTAGGCCTAATAGGATAATAGCAAACCAACAAAACTATGCCTTACATTTGTTGCTGTATCCACAGTCGCTGCTACTGACTGGGTGGTGTTCTGTGGTCCTTTTTAGTGTGCTGATAGAGAAGCGAGGGTGAGGGGTTTCTCGTATGCATGAACTCTCACCTGGAAAAAGACTTTAAAAGCAACACAGCGGGCGTTTTTTTTCACAGGCGACATGTCATAGTTATCAGCATGGTACGAGAACCCTGAAACTCACACAGCTAAATTTAAATTCATGATTTATTTCACATGTATGCCATGATATCTGTTCCTGCAGACACATTTAGATCTATAGCACATCCTAATTAGTCAGTCTCGTTAATGCAGTTATGAATCCCATTCACTGACAGTCTGGACACTTTGTAGCTGTAGATTTGTACGATAAGCACCTCAAACAAATCAATACAGCATTTTAATTTATTTTTTTTTTCTCCCCCTTTCAGGATCTGAAGGAGCTGAGCGGTTTGGTGACAGAGTTTTCTATCCTCGTCCATGTGAGTACAAACACTCAGCTCTGCATTTCTTTGTCTACATGTGTGCACAGCCACCCCTGTGAACAAAAACAATGTGATAGAGGTCTGAGCACCTCCAGGAGGTGGGTGGTGTGTATTTGACCTGTGTGTGTCTGCGTGCGCGTGCTCGCTTGCGTTGCTTGGTAAGGCCCCACTGAGACAAGCTTACACAGAGCAGCTCCGGAGTAGTGCTGGGGCCCCAGAGGCCCTTCAGCGGAGGAGAGATTCAGAAGTAGATGAGTGAGAGTGAAGCAGGGAGAAAGGGGGGGGGGGGCAGGTTTTCACAGGGGGAGGAGAGAGGAGGGGAAACAAGGGATACATCGGAGCAGGTGGAGAACAGACGGCTCAGATTATCAGTCTTATCCTTAGGGATGGAGGGAGGCTGAGTGAAGGAGAGATTAACAGTGAAGAGGAGGGCGGGTAAAGATGTAGCTAGGCTGAAAAAACACAAAGAGGCACGGGGAGGGGGTGTGGCAAAAAGAGCATAGACATGTTGTGGTGTCTCAAGGGTGAAAGGAGCCGTTAGGGGAGTAATATTCCAGCACTCAGCCACAGTGGAAATACTGAGTGAGTGTGAGTGTGTGGTTGTGTCTGTACATGCGTCATGTTTGTGTCTGTTCCGATGTTGGGGCGCCTTCAGGCTTATCTGTATGTTTCTGTGTCTGTACTGAGGCAGAAACACGGCATGAAATTAATTCCCATTACAGTATTATAATAATAGAGCTGTCTGATTGTTTTGGAATTACTGGTGTTAAATGTTATAAACTAACAGCTACGAGGATCTTTTAAACATTCACCAAAACTCATGAACACAGTCAGAACATGGTTAACGTCAAATAACTATTCTAGTCAAGATTCTTTCTTTTGTGAGTGCTGTTATTATATCTGGTTATATTAGGATATTTTTCTTTTAAAATAAAAGTGAACAGTGGGTCATGATCACTTTTAATGGGAGAGTTACATTAACAGTTTTGGGCTTTGGCACTTTTGGTGGAGCTAAAAAAGGAGCTAAAGCTTTTTTTCCCACTTTTTTCTGACATTTTACTGGTTAAATTATTAGTAAAAGCCAAATCTGCAAATTTTTGATTAATCAGAGTAATTATAATAATTGGTTGTTGCCGCTCATTTTATCCCAATTCTCTGTGCCACTGCAGCTTTTAAGCTGGAAAGAAGAATGGTGCAGAAAATTAAAATGTGAAAAATCTAACACACGATCTCTAAGTCTAGGGTTACAGGTTTAAAATCTCCGAAAACCATCACAAAATAACAGGAAGCTTTCACGCGGGTATTCATAAGAGAAGCGGATTTTTAGTTCGCGAGAATGAAAGAAAGAGAAAGAAAGAAACCGTTTTGAGGAAGAAAAATGCTCCGGTTGTTATTTGGTCACTGTGTCCATCCAACCCTCACATGGAGAGAGACAGCTGCCACTCTGAATATTTCATGAGATCTACACAATGCCACACACGCGCACACACCATATGACCCCCACCCTCACTGAAATCTCCCTTGAATATACCTGCAGCCTCCAAACACACCCCTCTGTTGTTAACTTGTCCTGCGGAGCAGAATTTGGATGGGTAAAAAAATATCTGCACAACAATTGTGCTTACACGTGTGTCTGTGTGCGCGTGTTTGTAAGTGAATCTGCTTGCTAGCATATGAGTGTGTGTTAATACGTGTTGTGTGTGTCTAACCCCTGCGCATCAGTCCCAGCAGGAGAAGATTGACAGCATAGAGGACAACGTCAACACAGCCGCTGCCAACGTGGAGGAGGGGACCAAGAGCCTGGGGAAGGTGTGTATTAATGTGTGTGTGCTGATAATCTGATGTGTGTGCATGTGTTTGGGAGATGGGGAGATCGATGGCACTTTGCCTCCCAGCCATTCCACAGCGTTTGTCCCTATTGATCTGTTCGAATACGGAAGAAAGCTGCAATTAAGGAAATAGAGAGAGGAGAGGGATGGAGAGAGGCGGGATAAGAGGGGCGACAAGAGACAAGAAGAGAAGTTTGTTTGTATGTTTGCACGTGTGTGTGTGTGTGTAGCACTGAGAAGAGGTTTAAATGATTGTTTAATAGTTTTCCAGGAGCAGCACTGCCTTTAGCTTAGCACGCCCTTACACTGCTCTGCGCTGAGTGTAAGTCAGCAGACGACTCAGTGCCCTTCACACGTATCACACACTTGAAATGTCGAAAGGTTTGAGTGTAATACCCAGAATGAATCACCTGTTTTTGTCAAATGGCACACACATGCACACGCACGCGCACGATGAAAATGAACAATCGTGCTTTTCGGTACAGATTTTCCTGACTTTACATTTAGTTTGAGAAATCTAAGAAGCCGTCCATGTTTGTCTTTGTTTGAGCTCACTGTGGAGTAATTGGACTGTAATTACAAACACTCAGAGATGGTGATGACACACAGTCACACCTGTAAATGCTTACATAACTAAAAAAACAGCCCTCTGTCATCTGCTTTCCTCTTTTTGAGATCATGACGTAGAAAAAAAATGTATTATATCAGCCTCTCTAGCACAGCTAACACTACTCAGTAATCTGCAGAGTAGTTGAGTTTAAATAAAGGGTCAGAACAATATTGACAGGCATCTTGTTTTCATAATTTTATCATTTTTCAGTTAGCTAATGAGTCTGTGTATGAAATGTTTTAAAAATGTATGAAAATTGTCATTAAATTACCCAGACCAGGCTGATTGTACTGTTTTAGCAGTACAATCAGGGATATTCGATTAGCAGCAAAAGCATCTTTTGGAAGAAATCAGGCAAAATTTATTATTTTATTAAGATTTTCTACCTTAAAGTGGACTTTAAATTGTGAATCAACCAAGTAAAAAGCAAACAAAAACATCTCTGTAAATTATTTGAGCTCTACATCAGGGTCTGTGCATACAGACTGATTAAACAAAAACCCTGTGCTGTTAACAGTCAGGACACACTGACCTTTAAACTTTTTTTCAATAAAGCATTCTTTTTAAGCAGTTTCTTTAAAATTAAATTGACCCAAATAAACTAAACGAAAGCTGACCTCTCTGTAAGGTCACGGGTAGATGGAGTGGGCCGCACATTAGAGGAGGTTGTGGAGAAATAAGGCGGGTGCGAAGGACGTCAGATGTTTTAACGCATTTGAAAGCTTGTAATCTGTCATCAGGTCAAACGGCATTAGACACAGACTCATAGTCACACACGACACCCACGCTTCCTCCACCCTCCACACCTGCACCCAGAGTCCTTTTAACTCAGCTCAGATGAAATTAACATTCCCTCAACTGCCACAGGGGTGGGGACAAGCGATGCCAGCTTTTGAACTAGATTAATTTAATGGTGAAGTGTTAATCAAGTGAGTGTCCGCGCGTGTGTGCGTGTGTGTGCGTGTGTGAGGTTGGTCAGGGAATCAGTCATTAATTGCCATCAGCAAAGAGCACCTTCCACTCTGATGATAACAGCTGTAATAACACACACAGCCCACATCTCTCTGATTTTTTTTTTTTTCCTAAATGGAGATAATGAAAACGCTTTGATGCAGCCGTGGAAGTGACGGTTTACATTTACATACGCAAGGCTGTTTGTGTATTTATTTTCTAATTTCTCCCTTCTTCTGTGAGTTGATGTGTGATCATGAAAGACGCATCCAAACTCTTATCGCTGTCTTGAAGCCACAAAGTACTAATGCCACCAAAGAAAGGTGTGTGTGTGTGTGTGTGTGTGTGTGTGTTAAATTAAACTAGAACATATCTCTTTTTCCTGTCTCTCCAGGCAGTTGGCTACAAGTTGGCGGTGTTGCCGGTTGCTGGGGCGCTGCTGGGCGGTGTATTAGGAGGCCCACTTGGCCTGCTGGCTGGCTTTAAAGCTGCAGGGGTAGCTGCCGCCCTGGGAGGCGGCGCCCTGGGGTTTGCTGGTGGCAACCTGGTCCAGAAACACCGCCGAGCCAAAGTGGATCTACAGATGAAACAGCTGACGGCGACGCCATCACCGCCACCATCAACACCACCAACAGATGAACCAGAGGCGAGGAAGGACAAATGACCCATCAGCCCCTGGTGTTCCACTGACCTATCACTGACGGTCCTGTATTGACTGACCAATGAACACCTCTGGTGTTGTTGAGCTTCAGAGAGACTGAATGTCGGGTGCTCGCCTTAAACATCGCTGTTACCAAGCACTGTGTAAAACAATTATGTAATGACGGCCTTAATTAAGAGTCACCTGCTGATGTTCCAGGGTGAATGGTGTTTCTGTGGGGATGTTTGTTTTATACACCACTGATTTTATGTTCTGAACACAGCACCAGTTTATACTTCAGGGTTTTTTGTTTTTTTGTGCTTTTTGACTATTGAGCACAACTCTCTACTAAAAACAATGTTCAGCACTCAAATCAAATTACTTTAAGACGGTTTTATTAGACCCTACCAATAATGTGAGCAGTTAATCCATGTTGCTTAGGCTCATTTCCAGGGTGTTCAGGTTTACCGATGGCTATGCCTCAGTTTGATGCAGATAGTAATGTGAACAGCTTTGTGTAAATTTAAGTGATACTTGGTTTTTATAAATTATATTGATGCACAAAGTGCTACTGTCCATACCTTATCCTGCTGCTGCCAAATAAAACATTTCTTTTTAACACTGGCTCTTCATTGGATAAACAGAATGAACCGCAGAAATGACAAAGCTGTAGACAACATCCTGTAAAATGGTTTTTAATTTACTTTTTTTTTTTTTAACTCTTCTCCTCTGAGATGACAGGTTAAGAAATGGCATCACACTCCCCCCTGTTGGTCTGTATGTGGGCTGATATGTCATTATGCAGGTATCTGTTGGCCTCTGTGGGAAGGGCAGGATGCGCAGTACAAACTTAGCAATGGGTCCCCGTATTCAAGAGCTCCAACTGTGGATTCTCAAGGATCTAGTACCAAAAACTTGTAGACGTATAAAGACAGAAAAGCAATTTTAAGAGAACTCAATTTTAAGTGGCAGACTAAATTTCCACCGTTCATCATGTGGGTTTTCCCCTCATGTTTTGGCCTTTTTACTTTAGCATTGGGAAAGTCTCTTCTCCCCCAGCACGATGACACATTTATCAGATGACAGCAAAAAAAACAAAAAACAACAACAATCATCATGTTAAAGTACAGTATTTCAAAAAAGCTTCTTCTTTACTTTTGACTCCCAGGAACAGAACTCCAAGGTGTCACTGCCACAACAACCCCAATGAAAAGTACCCAGCCTGCCCTTTGACCTTTAGATTTCACCATATGTCTGTGGATTTAAAAGATTTCTAACAAAAGGATCCTGGCTAGAAATGTTCTGACTGCAGGATGTTTCTCAGCATCTTCAGATGCTTTAGAGGGTGGAGTGGACAGATCTGCCAAGCATTCGTATCCTTCATGACTTCGTTCTGAGTCAGCAGCAGTTCCAGCTTCTTGCGGATTGCTGCCTCAGGTCTGGACACTACAGCTTCCCACACTTTTTCTTTTTTGGTTGATCAAATTACAAAAGAAAATGTCACGTTCCTGTTAATTTGCCTGTGTGTTGCTTTTTCTTCTTCCTCTAAAAGAAATAACATAGCTGAAGGGTTTTCTGTAAAGTATTTCTCTTTGCGGCATGCATTTGACCTTCTGTAAGATCACACGGCTGCTGCAGAGAGGGCCTCCATGCAGCATGATGCTGCCACCACCAGGCTTCATGAAGAGGGATGATGGTGCATTTCTGGTGCAGATTTGTGCTACGTTTATACAAAACATTAAATCTGGTATGACATCCTTTTGATTGGTGGTGGAGGGAGGGAAAGAAAAACCTAACTACATCCACTGCGGCACAATACGGTAAGAAAAAATATAATGTAAGAAGACCCCAGGGATATTTTATAAGCACAGTAAGGGACATCATAATCAATGACCATGGTACCACTCGTACCAGGGAGAGAAGGGGTGCATCTCAATAGGCTGGAGTAGCTCAGTCTCTTTATCTTCAAGCCATGATTTAAAGTTATGCTACCCCTACCAAATATTCTTCTATTTCTTCTTTGTGTTTGTGTGTGTGTGTGTGTGTAGAAGATATGGAGATAAAGCTACTTCAAACAGGCATACAGTTATAACTTGTGCTATACAAATGAGTTACACTTGAGTTGGTCATATTGAGATGCAGCCATGAGGTCAGTGAGACTAAACGAGTATCTCCTGTCAGACAGGCTGAACTGGACTACCCACAGATAAGAACCGCACAACCGGAGTGAGTGAGGGATCTGTTCTGTTTTTCCTTTTAGTTTTTTCCCCTCAAAAAAAACAAAAAAAACAAAACACAAAATAAAATAAAAAATGCAGGGTGATGTAAAGGAATAAAATAAAGGAAAAAAACAACAACACTGCATTTAATTTAGACCAACATTGAGAGTCCAATGTAGCTCAAACATATTTACAACCTCCAAAGAATAAAAGTAAAAACACTTCTATTGATGTCCCAATGCCCCACACACACATTGTCCCTCTTTAGCCCACCCACGTTTTTGATTCAAAATAAAAATTGTGAAAGTGTTATGAAAATATAGGTTAGCCCAACATGGTTGTGTCATGGACTCCACTCTCCTCCTCCCGTTCTTCTTTCTCCTCGTCGTCTCTTTTTTTTTTTTTTTCTTCAGTAAGGGTGTTGGGTGTTGCTGTTCTGTCCCACTAGCCTGTCCCAACCCTAACCCCCTCCCTGACCCCGGGGCGTGGCATTGAGTCACAGGAAGGCCGTTAAGGTCACAGCTCGTCACGGTCTCGGCTGAGGATGGTGTAGCGTGTCTCGCTGGGTGCCAGCTTCTGGAACGAGCTCTCTGGAGGACTGCTGGCTGCTTCTCCGCCCGTCTCCTCCTGAGAGAAGAAATCGGATTTGAAACAAATGGTCAAATTTTGCCTGAACTCCCCCGAAAAAAAGCGACTCTACTGCCTCCGGTGACTAACCTGTCCAGGCGTGCTGTCCGTGGGGTCGGGCCCGTGGTGGAACTCTCGGTGAAGCTTACCAGAGTGAAGGTCCAAAACAAACTGTTTCAGTTTGCCAGGGACACTAAAAACACAGAAACACATGTTGGACATCAACCATCTTTTATCCAATTTGAGGTTTGTACAGTTGTTCCTAAAAAAACAAAAAAAAATAATCCCTAATACAGCTGAAACAAACCCCACTTATTTAGGAGGCTTGTTACCATAACCTTCAAGGGTTACTCCTAAAGGACTTTCAGGGGGTAAAGAGCTAAAGAGTAAAAGGAAAAATTTAATACGGTGGATCATTTATGCATTCCAACACACAATGTCCGACAATGGAAAAAGAACTGCTTCAACTACAGCGATGATCAGAATTAGACGTTAATATGAGACGCAGCAGCAGAGGACACCAGTCCCTGCGGACATGTCATCAAGCAGCATTAATCCATATCTACGCCGCCCTGTAAAGTCTCCCTATTAACGACAGGTCATGAGCTGCTGTCATGTCACACAGGCAGCGCTGGTCCCGAGTCACCAGTAACCCAGTGTGCACACGCACATATATGTATGTGTGTGTTTTTATATATATATATATATATATATATATATATATATATATATATATATATATATATATATATATATATATAAATAAATGTACACTGTGCTAATGCAATTACAAGCCATGTGCCACATGTAGTGGTGATGTGATGTAATTAGGCTGTGGAGGGCTAGTCAGTCCTCGGGGCTTCTGTCTATCTGATCAGACTCTGATTGGGGACGGAGTGGGGGTGCATAATGGTGGGGGCACAATAAATAAGATTAAATTAGATTAGACTGGATTAGTTTAGCACTTATTGCACGTGCCAAATCATGTCACATTAGCTCCAGTGTCCTGGCCCATTCATAAAGGACAGATTTGAGGAGGTGTGACATTTCTCTGGTGTCGAGCGGACAGAGGATTATGGTGTGTGTGTGTGTGTAACAAAATTTGTCTTATGAAGAGAAGGTCTCATTATGAAATTAACATTATAACAATACAGGTAAATTTTATATAATTTAGCTGATCAGTATCCAACAGTAATTCCTCAAAACATCCAAAAGAATGCTGGTTATGAAACTGATTGAACACGAGAATGATTCAATTGTAAATTACAAAGTAAAGTCCAGTCGTGGACAGGTTTCATTTGTAGCTGGCCATTTGCTTTTTCTTTCTTTTTTTATTATTGTATGAAACAATAATGAGCCTATATTCCTGTTTGTTAAATCTTGGATATACTTGAACAAAGATGAGGTGATATCGCAAACCAAATTAATTTATTAAAATTAAGACAGTTTTCTTATTTATCAACTTAAAACAAGATTGCCTCATATGGGAAGAGTAACGTCGTACTTACTTGAGGTCTTTGAAGTCGGGGAAGACATACATGTGTCTGAATGAGTCTATGGCGATAACGGGACAGTCAGCTGGCGTTTTTTGGATATGGAGCAGAGGATGGCGGAACTTATCGCAGTCCGCATGAAGGAAGTTTATTGACCCTGAGGGAGGAAAAACCAATAATACCACTTATTGTGAAATATCTAGGAGGGAAGGAATTTACTGACTTGTTGCAATGAATGCACCCTGTTGCAGTACCACGCTCAAATTCAGCAAGCTCTTTAGGAAGAGCCTTTCTTTCACAAATGGCTTTATAAACCCGAGGCAATGGAACTGGCCCGATTCTTGTCAATACAGTATAAAAAGAAAAATGACTTCCCTGACAGATACAAAGTGCACACACTCACCTTTCTCACCGATGAGCTGGCGAGCCACTTCATGCTGGAACTTCTCTAAGCTCTCTGTGTCTTCTTTAAGATGGAACAAGATGAGGAAAGGGATTCCTTCTTCAGTCAGCTCCTGGAAAACACACAGTCAAAAACAGATGGAGTCAGAACCTTTTAAGGCCTCAGCAGTTCCACACAGACTCCACAACAACCCTCCTGTTTTTTGAATGTAAATATATACTTACATCTAGAAGATAAAAACTAAGCAAAAGCAGGTAACAAACCTCTCCATTTTCAAAGGTGATCTCCCTAACCAGAGGCACACACTTGTCCTGGGCCCAGGCGTAGGTCAGGTCAAAGTTGGTGAGGGAGCCGAGGTAAACCATGTCAGGAATGCCCTCGCCCATAGGTTTGTAGACCACATTGTCTCCACTGAAGCGCTCGGACCTAGACACCTCACTAGGACAGTCAATTTAAGGATATAAACATGAAAGGAAGAATAACGCTGAAACCGTGGACCATCGGTGGATCTAGTTGGTGTCTGTGTCTCACCCGAAAGCGGCCAAGAATGTGCAGTCATCTCGAAGGATGTTGGCAACTTTCTGAAATGTTCGATAGTTGTCAGAGTCCTTGTTTTCAAAGAAACCAACGATGTTTCTCTTGCTCCTCTGTTAACCCCCCCACACACAAAAAAAAGTGTGTATAATTAAATGATATTCATTTTTAAAAGGGGAAACTTGCACATTAACAGAAACTTCCACCTACATCCACAGAATTAATCTCCTCCACTGAGGGCAGCTCTTTCACTGGGTCGACCTGCTGCTGGCGGATGAAGTCAGCGATGGCCGTCACTGACCTCTGACCCCTGTACTCCCTCTTCATCATCATCCCATTGCGGAACAGCTTCAGTGTTGGATACTTGGTGATGCGGTAGCGCTGAGCTATGTCCGCTGCGCTCAGGCAGAGGGGGAGAGGAAGTTAAGCAAAGAAAGAAATCAATTGATGAAGAGTGAGAAGAAGAGTAAAAACACATGGGGATGGGTGGATGGGGAGCGGCGCGGCGACGGAGACAGCAGTTAAACCTCAGTCTGAAAACAGTGCCTTCAGTCAGCTCTGAGCTCTGATCTCCCACATGAAAGCAGCCCCCCCACCAAGAGTAAATATTCTCTCTGCACACAGTGTGTGTGTGTGTGTGTGTGTGTGTGTGTGTGTGTGTGTCAGGTGTCAATCTCCCAGCAGGCGGTCTCTAAGCCTTCGGTCTTCACAGGAAGCAGCAGTTTTGTCATTAGCCTTCAAACAGTTTGCAGGTCATCAATAATTCCCTTTAATTTGCTTTATCTCAAAAGGCTGAGGCCGGTGGTTTATGTGGCTGTGCTTTGGTGTGTCGGGCATCTATGTGTACATATGTGCATCAAGTATAGTAAAAGTATAAGAGCGCGCGTGTGAGTGTGTGCGCGCCTTTTTGTTTCCTGTATACAGAATGATGCCGTTAAGAGTTTGAGGTATTAGATCACCAAAAACACGAACCAGTTGGCTCCATTTTCATAATACAGGTACAAACAAATCATCAGCAAATGTCAGTGTCAGAAAGGAAAATTATAAGTATTACTCACAATGCTGGTCACAGTCGACGCGAGCAAACACCACCTGCTTTGTATCAGGGAACTCCTCCCTCACTATGTTAGATGCCTCCTCAAAAATTGGATGGAGCATTTGACTGAATCTACACCTGTGGGATGATCAGGAAAGTGTTTTCTTTATTCCCACTTTAACTGTAGGAATTTCCTACATTACAACAGAAAGCAGTGCATAAAAACCCTTTACAAATGAATAAGGAAAATGTGGAACTTTAGCAAAACACTGGCATTATAATGAGGTGGTCCAATGACACAGAGAGAAACAACACACTTACCAGTCTGCGTAAAAATTCACTAATGCCACCCCAGCATTATCTGCAAGGAAACAAACAGGGAAGAAATGTAAGCCTCTATGTATTACTTGCTCTAATGAAAGTATGTGCAGCTAGTAAAATTAATTAAGAAACCAAATTAAATGTGAACCCCGTCATTTTTCTGTGACTGATGGAAGAAAACAAAACAAAACAAGAAAGCAGTTAGAGAACAATTTAGCCACAGGAAAATGAAATGCTGCTTAATGAAAAGTGGATGAGCCGAGGAATATCAAACAACGGCCATAACAGTGGCGAGCTGCTTATTTCCAGGTCATCTGAGTATTGTAGCAAACACATCTAGAGATTTTGGGAAAGACGTGACTGTGCGACACTACAAAACGTGTTGACAGTAAGATGACACAAAAAACAAAACACAGATTTAAGATGCAAAACCAACAATCAAGATCTTCCTTTGCTACCAATTTAATAAATAAAGAAATATACTTATTTACTTTATTGTCGACACTTAAATGACTAGAGACTGTTTGAACTTGTGTAGATTTGAGGATGTTATCATCGTTCTCTAAAATATTTTTCCCTTTTATATAATGTTTGCTTTAGGACAAATGTGAAGAATAAAGCGTGACGTCTTACTTAGGACGTCGTCAATGTTGTTCGAGTCCAGGCTGACGATTTCTGCCTGTCCGGGAGTAGAGAGGCCCATCACCTACAGACACACATGGAATGGACGGATTAGCAGTTACAACTTAAAACACACATGCCGAGTAAGACCGCTACATCTCCATCTGTGTTATGACTGGGGAAGGACATAGATCAGATTTTATTGATGTGATAGCTCAGTTTGCTTACTGATCAATTATCTGCATGAAAAATAAGCAGAAAAAAGGCTATGAAGTGACTCATGTGTGCAAGAGATCTGCAACCACATCAATAATAAAAAAAAATTTATTTATTTTATTGCTCCTATTCTGCCATTGTTTTACTAAGTGTTTTATCCTATTGTGAAGTGTCCTTGGGTGACTTGAAAGGCGCTCATAAATAAAATTTATTATTATTATTATTATTATTAATAATAATAATACAGCTTACGATAAAATGTGATTTAAAACAAAAAAATAAAATAAAATAAAAACCACAATGATAATTTTGGAGCTGTTTTCTGTGATCTGGAAGCGCAACTGGAATTGATTTTCAATTCTCATCCTTAATAAGGATGAGTTGAACACTCCTTCCTTAAAACGTAGCACACCACAGTGCTGCTTCACACAATTTTACACCTGAAATCGCCGACAACCAACAGGTTAAATTTAGGGCCACACACAGAAAACCTGGGTCGTTTTGGAGAGCGGTTGAGCCAAGCCAATCAGCTAAAATGTACTTTTGGCTCATGGCTGCCAAAGCAAATATGCATGGCACCATGTTGTTAAGTTCCCAGATGACTAAGTGACAGTGTTTTTTTTTATGACCCTGTAGTTGGAGAATTCACAGTAAGGTGTAACGTGTCCATTTGAAAATGAAGGGATGGTTGTGGATTTCAGAACTAAGACTAGAACCATCTCTCCTGTGGCGATAAATGATCAAGACTAATCAGCTTAAATATCTTCTTATAATAAAACACGAAAACAATACAGAGGGGAAGATCAGAGTCAGAATCAGTTTTATTGGCCAATTATGTGTAGACACACAAGGAACTGAGTGCTGGTTACTTCTCTGCTCTCAATGTACGTAACACAATTGCAATAAAATTGCAGGTATGACCTTGAATGACTTTCCTATGATTGCTGAAGAAGAACCAGCCAGTCCTTGATGACCATCCTCCGTCTATGATGTTCAAGGTGCTACTCACTCCAGATGCGATATGCCAACATGTGGGACAAAAATTAAAAACTCATCTCTCCCAGGTCTCTCTCTCGCCTAGTGTTGGATTTTTAAATCTTTGTGGCATTTTTATGTTGTGTTTATAGTTTATTAATAACTGTGTGTTTGGTGATTTCTGCTGACTGTACAACAAATTGTCTCCAGGTGGAAGTAAAGATAAAAGTAGAGCTTCATGACAGTGGATCCTTTACCAAAAACTTTCCCAGTGTGCCCCAAGAAAACTGAGCGTGAGTGTCATCTTTCCACTGTTTCTTGTTCCTGGGACTGCCCAGAATTCTTCCCTGCAATTCCTGGTACTGAGCTAAATATACAGTGCACACTCCTACTGTTGCCCTGCTTTGTTTGCAGAGCTCTCAAGATTTTTCCACATATGAAATCTGGAAAATGTCGGGTGAATTACGTGAGGATATCATCTGGAGTTGCCCATTCTCACAGGTAGCACATAATATGTACTTCATGTAATTCTCGTCCTTTTTACAGGAAATTTCTCTCCACTCAGTTTATGCTTGTGAGCTGCCCGGAGTAAAGCGCAGAAGACACATTACGACCACTCGTTAGCTGTGAATTACCTGGATTATCATTCTTGGCACAAATCAGCGCAACCAGACATCGCAGAGAGCATGCACTGGGGAGATCACATGTGTCGCTGTTGTGTAATGTCTAGGAAAATGGGAGGTATCAAGTGCAAGCTTCAAAGTGGCCTTGGATTTCTGAGTAAAATATTTATTTTCCCAGGATTTTTTGTTAATTCACTAAGGTTTATATGGAACACAGTATACAGGAAAAGCACTATTTTTCTTTTTTGTCCACACTGTCCAAAATGCACTATAATGGTGGAATGTAGACGTAATAAAGATCTTTGAACATTGAACCATTACACTGAGATGGGTTTTTATTGTGTTTATTTATTTTATACGAGTCGCTTCCGAGATTAAGCCTCAAAACACTCAGCCTTTTTAGGTTTTTTTTTATTTATTTTTTTATTTTATTTTTATGGTTCAAAGGTGTGAAAATAAGTGTCATAACTTTCTTTCTTTGCCTTGAGCCCTCAAAATATTAGCCAATTCTTAATGTTTTATTCATCACTCAAAGGTGTTCATTGCAAACAATTATTTTGTACATTTTTGTACAAACATCCTTTTGTCGTCAAATATTTGACAACGCTTAGAAGAAAACACGGGTTGGAACTACAACATGTGCATAACCGGATTACAGCGACATTCCAGGTCTCACATTCTGCAGGGTGCAGAACAGGTGAGACCAGGTTTCTGAGATACAAGTACAATCGAGGTTTCCTATTCACACCCTGCGGGTTTCTAGATTACTTTGTGATAAATGTCAAAGCATTTAAAATGTACAGGAGCACTGACACATGGGAAATTTTACTTTTACTTTGTGGAAAATGGCGAGAGGAACTACAAACACACAGATGCAAATATAAAAGGAAACTGTAGCTAGAATAAACTGTTACTAAATGAGCCTATTTTTAATCATGCAAATGTTACGACAGAAGACAAAACTTTCCTCTTTTACCAATTATTTCATCAAGGCTGTCAGATATTACTCGTGGATCTCCATGCCAGAGCCACTGTAGTCAAAACGTAACATTACAACACACCATCTAGTTATCTGTTGTTATCTTTGCTGACTTAAGATCCTCTTTAAACAGGATACGTGAAGGTCGGCCAGTTCTGAGGAAGTCGACAAACTTGTAAAGAGTGACACAGCTCAAGTGGCCTTAACGTTTGCTCGCACACAAGCCGTCACTGCCTTTTACTTTAAATAAATAATGATTAAAGAAACAAAACAAAACAAACAAAAAAAGACTATCCTACAAAATTAGGGCCGCAAACAACCAATTTCTTCTGTCATTAAATCACATGTTCATCAGGCCTAAATGAAAAAAAAAAATGCTAACACAATATAGTTTTAATTTGATAATTTTAAGTAAGGAAACAATTTCTCACATTTGAGAAGTTGTGACGTGCAATTTTTCAGTGTTTAACCTATTTTTGTTAATCGGCCCTTATTTATCACAGCAATTCCGCACACAGAGGCAGGCAGATCAGGTGAGGTACCATCCCTTCACGGACACCATCCATCTTGCTTCATATGTGTTAATTAAATTGATTTTAAACTACTTTAAACAACATGTAAATGTGGCACTGGTCTCACTTTTGGGGGGGGGGGGGGGGGGGGGGGGGGGGGGGGGGGGGAATCGGCCTTGGATGTTTCAGCCATGTCTCAAATAATATTAAGCTAAATACACCTCATGGACAAAAGTGCTGGGCCATACCTCTTAATCAGTCCCATTGCCACAGGTTTATAAAGCTCAGGTGCCTAGTCATGCACGCTTCCTTTAAACATTTGATAAGAGTGGGTTGTTCTAAAGAGATCACTGAAATTTCTTCCCTCCTGGAAATTCCAGATCACTTGTAAATGGTATTATTTCAAAGTGAAAGTGCTTATGAACCAAAGAAACTCAGCTACAACATTGTGCCAAGCTCCAGAGCAATGTCACAGAGTGTGCAAAAGTCACCAGTGTTTTGCTGAATCACTAACTGCAGAGCTCCAGACATCTTCTGGCATCATCATCAGCACAGAAACTAAGCACCATGAGCTTCATGGTACAGGTTTCCATAGCCAAACAGCTCCTGCAGGCTTAATATGATGTAGCCCAGTATTTTTTATATATAAGTGACACAAGTGTTAATGATGTTGACATTTCCTCAACAGGGTCAATAAACTTTCTTCACATGGACTAAAGTAAGTTCCGCCATCCTCTGCTCAGTATCCAGAAAACTCCAGCTGACTGTCCCGTCATGGCCATAGACTCATTCAGACACATTTATGTCTTCCCTGACTTCAAAGACCTCACGCTTTCATTTAAGCTGACCTTGCTTTAAACTGATAAATGTCAAAACTGTGTCTTCATGTCAGTAATTTACTTTGTGACATCATTATGTCATCATCTTTGTTGAAATATATTCCAGATTTTAAAAAATAATAATAAAAAAAAAATACAGGTTCGTTTTTGACTTTCTTGTGTATGTGACTAGTTTTCCATTACCTATGGCCCACCTCCCTTCCGCCTCCCAAAAGGAATCACTCACTATTAACACCAGTTTCCTTATATTTTATGGAGTTCTACTTAATTATGTTAATTTACCCAATATTTAGCTATATGTCTGGATCATAAAACTCGGCACCTCATCCGTTTGGTCTCCATCTATCTATTGCTTATATGTAACTAAGCTTTCATGCTACCCAGCTGTTTTCCTTTTTAATTCAAATTGTAATGTTTTTATTTATTTGAAATTAGCACAATGAATCCTTTTGTTGACCGATTAAACTACAGCAGCACCAAAGTATCAGCTCACATCATCAAAAACGGTAACGACTTCCTCAAAGAAGGCACCGCACCAGATTGATATTCGATATCACGGTGGTCTGAAGCTCGCACACAAGTTTTAAGTTTTCACTTCAGGGCACACTGCTCTCTGGCTAGTTCCGGGTTGTCAGCCAATGAGAATGAGCCACAACAGAGGAATTCACCAACCGGCGAGCTTCATTCAGAGACACATACAGAAACACGAATAGTCCCACATTAACTTCAGCATCAATACAGGAGCTAATATTAAAGAAGGTCAAACGCAGCAAACCTTCATAAATCTCTTAAATTAACAATGCTAGCAACTAGAAGTTATCTAACTGCTGTCAATGTGTGGTAGCGCCTAATGCTAGCTTGATGCACTCCTACACCTTAACAAAGTTACCTGCACTCAAACTCTAGCTTTTAACGATTATAGCTACTGCAACTCAAACACATACTGTAAATTACAGCTAGTTCTAACAGTGATGTTCAACACTACCGGCTACACTGCAGCCGGATAACTTGACTAGTTTTGAGGGTTGCAGGAGGAAACACAGCCAGAAGGCCTCCTCTGTGAACCTGCTAAACATCTGCAACACTAACAGCGTACATACTGGTCAACTCAGTCACTTCATAAGCCACGTCCCATGCCAGTAGAGGCTCGTCGCTTAGCTAGCAGCTAACTAACCAGCGGCAATTACTTAGCTAAGCTTAGCTATGGAAGCTACCAACAGCCTGCGGTTACCGTGCACAGTCCACGGCTTTCATTTGAATACATACCAGCAGTACAGCCGTGACAAAGCGGACATCCACAGAGGGAGGTAGTGCTAACAGTTTCATTGTATGGTGCATTTATTGGAGGTGGTGGTGTTAAGTCTTCCCAGTATGTCTCGACGCCGCTCTTCTCACTGCAGCAGGAAGCCGACGGCGAACCAATCTCACGGTGACCACGGAAGCGTGAGCGACACTTCCTGGTAGTTGCTAGGCTTTGTGGATACTGTAGTTTTTCTGGTACCTTCAAGCGGCTCACTTGAATGAAGAGAAAACTCAAATTATGGCGAGTTGTTGTTTTACGATACTAACGGGAGTTGTAGTATTTTGTCAACACAGACAGTGGCGATTCAACGGGACGTCTTGGAAGAAAACTTTTCAAAGATTTTCATCCTCGCCGAAAGAAAACCAAACGGTAAATATGACGACGACGAAGAGGAGTGAAGGGAGCACTTTGTTAAAATGCTATGGCACGAGTGTTTTACTGAACGGATCCATTGCCAAACACAGTTTTTTTCCTCTGGACTTTTTCAGTGCGATTATGAATAACTGATTTCTCTGAACACGATGGAGTTGCATCATTATGCTTGAGTTTTTTGCAATACTCCTTTGTTCACCGTCTAGCTATGTGCTTTATGTTTTCCAGCTAAAACAAACTTGGTTGCACAAATCTTTTTTAAATATTTAGATACCTACTTTGATTCACAACTCTCCAAAACCTCTGCAAATGTTCTCCATAAAGAACAAGAAGGAGGAAAAAAGACCGTTTGTGGTTAATTGCTGGTTTTTAAATCACTGTTTAACAACTCAGAGCTATAACTATTATAAACAATCTGTTACTCTGAGACATGTCTCCCCTGCCTGTAATCAGTACAGTGTTATGCTGGCAGTTATTTGTTTGAACAGGTGGGCTGATCTCAGTATGTGAGCGAGCCTCTTTCTCTGCCCTGGCAGGAGTCAGGATCAGGACAGGTAGGGGACCTGGATGCACATTCACACCCACTGAGGATGCTCTGAACTGGGAAACATCTGCTGAAGTGTCCCCCTTAACGCAGATATGGTAAGACTCCGGTGCACTTAGTGCAGTTAACCAGGTCTAATTTGATGTATAAATCCCTGAAGTTTATTTTTCTATTGGTAATGTCTTTAGTGTCTCAGCTGAACTCCCGGTCTTTAAATCTCTCTCTAGAGTCAAGACCGTGTGTAACAAAGCTAATTGTGTGTGTGTGCAGCAGCAACCTAATTGTTAAGGAGATTAAGCTGGAATGTTGAATTGAATCCCAGCATTAATATTTTATGGGCTAAAGCTGTCCATAGGGGGCTCACAGTGTGCGAGCAACTCGCAGATGGAGTGGGGAGGATTTCTCAGTGATAAAGAGAGGGAGGAGCTCCATATCCTTTGGGTGTCAGTGCACATTTTATGTATATATATGTAGTTATGAGGTATGAAAAATCCTTTGATAAACTGTCTTTACTGTGTTTGCTCATAGATGATTAATAATGTGAATTAAAGTTGGATCAAAGTTTTGAAGAGCAAACAACTTTTACTGTTATTTTAATTTAGCAAAAATATTATATGTTATTTATATAAAATTACTCATTGAGAAGAGGTAATGATGTAAAAGTTGAATATTGGTCAATTAACTAAATACTACTGAACAGAAGGACATAGGAAAAATGAATATATTGTGGAGGTATGTATGGTGGTCCGCCACAATATATAAATAATTTGGGTGTTGCAACTACTTATTTTTGTGAAAAACTTTGCTGTTGAACTTTAATTATGTTTTGCATACAGTCACAAAAAAGAAAGTATACCCTCTCTCATTTCTAGAGTTGTACATATCAGAACATAAAAAAATCATAATCAACACCAGATATGTTAAACTGTCATTATTTATTTAACAAAAACTAAGCCAAAAAGCAGAATCTGTGTGTGGAGAAGTAAGTACACAGTAAGTAAAGTATTGTTTCCATAGGAGTTAAGAGGTTGATTAGCATCCAGGTGCTGCTAATCAAATCCACTTGTTTTACTCATCATCGGTAATGGTGAGCACCTTTATAAAAGCAGATGTTTTGGCGGCTTGCTGGGAAGGCTTATAAAGCCATTTCAAAACATTTTCAAGTTCCTCATTCTACCATGAGGAAGATTATTCACAAGTGGAAAGCATTCAAGGTAGTTGCCAATCTTTCCAGGATTGGACGTCCCAGGAAATTCACCCAAGGTCAGACTGTGCAATGCTCAATGAAACTGCAAAAGACCCAAGAGGTGCATCTGAGAATCTCCAGGCCTCAGTTTGCATGTTAAATGTTAACGTTCATGACAGAAAGACTGAAGAAAAAACTGAGCTACTACACAGCTTAGGTTTACAAAGCTGCATCTGAACAGACCACAAGACTTCTGGAACAATGTGCTTGACATACAGCAAGACCAAAGTGGAGATGTTTGACCATAATGTACAATGAAAACCAAATACAGCACATCAGCACAAACACCTCATACCAACTGTCAAGCTCGGTGGTGAAAAGGTGATGATTTGGTTTTGTTTTGCAGCCACAGGACCTGGGGACTTTGCACTCATTGAGTTGACCGTGAACTCCTCTGTATATAGGCCATCCTTTTGACAAAACTGGGTCATGCAACAGAAAATTAATCCCAATCACACCGAATCTACAACAGAATGACTGAAAAGAAAAAGAATGAGGTGTTGCAATAACCAAGTTTAAGTCCAGGCTTCAGCCTGATTCAAATGCTGTGATGAGATATTAAATGAGCTGTACATAAACAAATGCCTACGAACCTCAATGAACTGAAGCAACACTGTAAAGAAGAGTAGGTCGAAATTCATCGACAACGATGTGAGAGACAGATGAAGTCACACAGAAAATGACTGCTTCAGGTTGGTTTTAACGGGGGTTCAGTAAGCTATTGAATGACTGTGTGTACTTCACACATTGCTTCTGTGTTTTGGCTTAGTTTTTGTTAAATAATGTCATGGTGTCATGTGCTGTTGTTCATCTCAGCTTGCTGTGATGTTGTGAGGCATGGAAAATAAGGGTACGAGATGACTAATAACATACAGCGTGTCAGGGTGTTTCCAGGCTCAAAGTGGGAATGCTCCACATTGTCTTAACAGAAGTCTGCATTTCTTAAAAATATATATATGTATATATATAGCTTTGTAAATGATCTCACCGTTTTTTCCTCTTTTTAAAAAAAAAAAAAAAGGTTCAATCTTAAGTATTTTTATAACAGTTCTGGTGAATGTCCTTTGGTGGAAAGACCTAACCCTCATTTTCTGGGTGCCAAAATTTTTTTACATGCAGGGAAACCCCAGTGAACATGTTAACCCTTTTCAGCGTCCTCATCTGACAATGTAATTTGTCGTCACACTAGCTGCAGAGTAATGCAGTACACTCTCACACCGATCTGATTTCCTCTGTCCATCTGCTTTCTGTTTTGCCCTCGCCTCCCTTTTCTGCTTTCTCCATCTTTTTTCCATTTCGCATTGCTCCCATTGATTTTTTTGTTTGTTTTTCCAGCTGATTATGTCCCTCTACTCTGATTCGCCGGTGGGCACATTGCTCTCTGCACTTTAATTGGACATTTAATTAGATCACAGTTTTAGTCCAATTAGACTCAGAGGTGTGGGGAAAAGAGGATGGTGGGGAGAAGAGGAAAAAGTCCCCAAGCTGGTGTCTCTGCCCTCCCTACACTGCCTTCTCATTCTCTCCTCTATCTTTTTTCTTCATCTCTCTATTTCTGTCTGCCTTGCTGTCTCTCTGCCCTCCCTCCTGAGGGTGGCTCATTAGTGATATAATGGGATGACACAAAACACACAGCTCCTCTAACTCTCAGAGTGTCTCAAGCAGTGGCTGAACTACAGAGACAAGGTTATGGGGACTCTGCTGGTAGTGTTAGAGAACTTGTCTGTTGTTGTTTTTTTTGTTATTGTTGTTGTTTCATCCCTTCTTCTTCTTCTTCTTCTCTTTGAAGCTAAAAAGAGGCTAAGTGAAAATGTTGACAGTCTGCCACTCAAGACAGAATTGATCAGCCCACAAATGTGCACACACACACACACACAACAAACCAATCACAAGCTGGGCAGAACCCTATCGACTTAGTGTGATATCACAACACCTAATGACACTAAGATAAGCTTCACTAGCAGCAGTCAAATTCAGGGCTGCACCAGTTCCCGCCCTCTTTCTCCCCCTTTTGTTGTCGTAGTCTTTGCACGGAGCATAACAACACTGTTTCCCAGTGGATGAAAACACATGGGCGAATGTAAACACGCACAAAAATACACCCTGATGTATGCAGATATGCACGCACTTAGGCTCAGGTGTAAGTTCTCAGAGGGCACAAGCCAATCTCTGTGTCCCTTAAGCAGTTGTGCGCACACACACACACACATTCTGTGCTTTCTGAGTATCTCAGGAGGAAGATAGAGAGCCAGGCTCTAATGTGCCTCTGCCCACACACACGCCTTTCCATCCTACACTTCATATCTGCATCACTAATCTCTATACATATACCATATGTGTGTGTGTGTGTGTGTGTGTGTGTGTGTATCGGTGGTGTGTGTCTGAGTGAACGGCAGTCAGGCAGGGGTGTTTTAGCCACAGGCGTCACTACCTGACCCCCGTGGCTGTGAGATTGACAGCTGTGGTCCCACCTAATTGCATTACTCTCCCAGGTGATTGGCTCACACCCTAGGGGCTCATTTGTCAGGATGCACTGTGGTAATGATGTAAATTAGCAGATCTATGTGTCACTCAGCCTGCTTCCCTCCTGCTGATTGGCCCCGCTGTGCCCAAGGGCTCGGCCCCCAGCTGAGGGAGCCAGCTCATTGGTCCTTAGGGAAACAGGAAGTCCCCAAGAAATAGGGCTTTACAGATTGGGGATCCTTAAGGGCTGATATTATCCTTCCTCCAACATCTATACCTGTCAGTCAAAAAAAATCGAGGAACCGACCCCTGAAGCTTCTCTCTTCTATCAGATACATGCATGTAGGAACCCATAATAACCCCGTGATGGCTAAGAAGCTAAGGGCTCTCTGCTCTAACTGTATAAACGGTAATAAAAATGTTTGCGTGTGTGTGTGCGTGCTCTAGAAATGAAATAAAGGCCACAGGCTCAGGCTCTGTCCCCCATTGCTAACCCAGCATGCCCTAGTCATGTCGCCTATCAAAAGCAGACACCTTCACAGTGACAGACAAGTAGAGAAGCACACACACACACTTTTTTACCTGTTTGTCTCAACGGCATCAATTGAAGCGTTACTTTCAGTGAGTGTGTGTCTGTCAGGAGGCAGCAGCGCGTATGTTTGCAGCACTCCTGTCGTGTTTCTGAAAGGTTTCGTCGGAGTGTCTAGATTCTTTGTTAAAATCTCTGCAGTTATATGAGGCAGAATATGAATAAAGACTAAATAATGTCAGCATCAGCATGAATCAATACTCATACAGATGCACAATCACTTGGTCTGGACCTCAGTCCATGATCAATGGTTTACTCTGAGTTATTGTCTTCATATTAACAAGCGGAGTGCTCCCTGAGGAACGCGTATGAATGGCTAAATGAGACCACTCCAAACCTCTCAACAGGACCTTGTGTTGTGTTTACACCCTCCTTTGTCTAGTTTCAGACGCTGCATTGCAAAAGCCTTTTTAGCCAAATTTGGATGCACTGTAGGTGTTTCCAAAACACTCAGGTCCTCATAAAACTCTAATTGCCCACTCTTGGTGATATGAATGTCCCTCGCATAGATTCAGATATTGACTCGTGTCCCTCATGTTGCTGTTTGGCCAAATTATAACTTTTGTTTATTTATTTATTTATTTTCCTGCATCTAATATTATTCATAAATCAATTCATATTTTAGTCTGACTGCTGGGGGCTTTCAAATAGACTTGAGAAGTGTAGAAAAGGATAAAAATTAATGGACAGAAGGAAAGAAGTTTGGCTTGAGTGCACGACTTAAAGGAGGTCTTGTGATCATCTCTTTTTTTTGTATAAAAGAAATCATAATAATAAAATTGTATTACTTGTTTGTGCAGCTCTGGAATATCTGCTGTTTGTGCGTGCATTAAGTTAAATATTTGCAGACTCTGTGAGTGTCTGAGTGAGCATTTCCATCTGCATTACTGACTGGGGTAATGACTTTAAATTAGAGACGTTTGTGGTTGATTTTGGTAAAGCTCGTGTATAAACTCTCTCTCACGGAAAATCACTTCCCATGACATGGCACATGTGCCAAACACACACGCTGACACACTAACACACACCTTCAAGGTGCCGCTCCCCCACTACTACCACCACCACCCGCTTGATCTCACACATAGCCTTACCTCGCAGTAAATGTTGTAACGAACTTGTATTAAGTCTCTGCCACTACTTGGCAGTGCGTGAGAAAGCAGGAGCATGATGGGTAATTGCCGTGCTGCACGCAGTGTCTACGGGAGCTCTCTTTACGAGGTAACTAGGGGGAGGAAGAGGGGGATGAGAAACGATGGATGGAAGACACCGCAGTGTTCCCTCACCTCCCCGACCAAAAGTTTAGAAGTGTTTTTAAAGCTGCGAATGCTTAACACTTATCAATAACTCCCCTCTGCTGTATCGGCATGAAGTCGCTTTAGATGGTCAGTTTTGGGTAGCATCAGATCTGGGAGTTAATGAAAACGTCTCGGAGAAAACTCTGATTGTGGCATCAGTTTGTGCCTCCAGCATTTATGTGTTTAAGGGCAATAATTGATTTCTGTGCTGCGCTCCGCAGGGCTTGTCCCACATCTCCAAACCGAACACACAAACTCACACATGCATGCGCGCTCACACACACACACAGATATAAACACGGCAAGGCATGCTGCAGTATTAATGAGACATGAATAAGACATGAAGAGAGACCCCCCTCTTACACGCTCACACAGGGTCTCCCCCTCCCCAGCTGCTTCCTGTCTGCACGTTACCCAGCTTTCACTGCGCTCTGGTTAAGTGGGGCCAGGAAGAGATTTAACCCCCTCAGCGGGAGCACACACACACACACACACACACACACACACACACACACACACACACACACACACACACACACACACACACACACACACACACACACTCGCAGTCCCTACTGCCAGCTCACATTAGCTCCCTGATTTTGTTATCGGCTGTACGCATTTTGCTGTACGATCGACTGCTTGTGGAGCTTCAGGTGTTTATTATCTGCCCGCAAGACGATCCGTGTGTAACATAGTAATGGCCTCCTGAATGGCTCAATCACTGTTTGCTTAGTATACAGAAAAACTGTGTCTATATTCTCTGATCTCGAGAAACGCAGTTTTATTTAGAATATATTTATTTGTCACACAATATGATATTATACTGAACATGAAGCACTTAATTGTGAGTGTGTCCAGTAATGAGGGTGTGCTTTGAGTCAAGTGAATGCAAAGGAAACTGTCTAGACTCAGTTTAATGTCACTTTGTTAAACTGTGTGTGTGTATATGTGTTGCTGCAGCTCCAGTTGTGACCTTCCATCTGTTTGTGTTGCAGGCCTCAGCGACGTCCAGCCCGGGACCTGCCTCTCTGGGCTCGCAGGTTCATGCAGCAGCTGTCAACGGAGACAGAAGCGCTCTCCTCAAACTCATCACCGGTAAGCAGCACATCTTAGGTTCATGAAGTCACACGAGTCATGGCATGTGGCATAAATTAGAAATGTGCAGTAAAAGAATATAAGAGGCCAAATATGAGGATGCAGGTTATGAGTGCTAAAGTGCTTCCTTGTGACTCTTAGCAGCTCCAAATAAATAGTTTTTTCTCTTTAAGTACAAGAACTTACAAGAATGAATTCTGTGGATTTTCACCAAAATCGTGGTCTCTGTTGGGGTCTTAACCTCTGACTTAAACCTTCTGTTGTGCTTCATGTGTGTCCACATGTAGCAGAGCCCTTGCTGAAGGACCGTGAGGACCAGTTCGGCCGGACCCCTTTGATGTACTGCGTGCTGGCTGACCGTCTGGACTGCGCAGAGATTCTGCTGAAAGCCGGAGCATCGGTCAACAAGACCGACCTCAGCCAGCGAACCGCTTTGCACCTTGCTGCACAGAAGGTACGGGCATTCGCAGATGTGCAGGTGAACACTGGAGCACACACATAAAGCACACTAATGTCATCAGTTACGTATGTCGGCCCTTTTTATGTCATTATCCTGACAAAATTCATTCGCAAAGGCCATAATTGGATAGATTTATTAAAGTGAAATGAATATGAACCCAAGGTGTGATCTCATAGAAGTTAAATAACAGAGAAATTTTGACAGTCTGTCAGCTCCAATGGGAAGCCAGTGCCCCCTAGTGGCTGTAATTATGGCCTTAGGGCAGGGGTGCCCAATCCCGGTCCTCGAGAGCTACTATCCTGCAGCTTTTAGATGCATCCCTACTCCAACACAGCTGAATCAAATGGTTTGATCTCTTCAGCATGCCATCATGTTTGGCAAAGGCCTGATAACAAGCCATTCATTTGATTCAGGTGTGTGGGAACAAGGATGCATCTAAAAGCTGCAGGACGGTAGCTCTCGAGGACCGGGATTGGGCACCCCTGCCTTAGGGCTTATTGAAGATAATATGACCTGATTTATGGGCCTCAGACACAAGCAGTGTAGCTATGAGCTTCCTATGCACATGCTTGTACATGAAGAATTATTCTGCATGGAGTATTTCTGCTGTTTCACAGCATTTTAGACACACAAACGTGTGAAAGAGGAGGGGCTTGATGTTCTTTTGAGTTCAATCTACACACTTAGGGACAATGAAGACAAAGAGTTAATGACAAAACCTCCAGAGTGATGAGAACAACGGGGATGTGGTGCTAATAATATCTCTTTACCTCTCTGTTATTTATTGGCAGCTTCTTTTATTAGAGTGTACTGATACAGGATCATCATATCACTGAAGGGAGAGGGAAGGTAATAGGTTACTAGGATCTGTCTCGTAGATGGGGAGTGTGTGTATGTTGGGGGATGCTAGTGATGGGAAGCCCTGTCTCTTTGACATCTGATCAATAAGTGGCTGAGACAGCGAGAGAGGCAAGGGATTACTGATCTAATTGGACTGAGAATAGGAGGACAGGAACACACACACACTCTCTTAGAGTCTAGATGCATGCTCACACACGAGATAGATCTGTCAGTCTGTGGCTTTGTGGTCACAGAACGATACTAAACACCCTCACACATGTTCACCCTCGCACTGCTGCTGTGTGGCCACTGTTGCACCCAGTGGCCTGCTGGTGAAAGACCAAAAAAGTGAGTATAAAGATGATGACGATGATGAGGAGGGGATGGCAGGCAGAGTGCTGCTGTTTACTGTTTAACAGCTCATCACACACACTGAGGAGTGACGCAGGAGGAGGGAACGAAGATGGATGACCTGTGGATTGAACCAGACGCGGCTAAAAGCCCGGGGAGTGTGTGTGTGTGTGTGTGTGGGAGTGTGTGTGTCATTGTTGCTGGTTCATGACTAATGTTGAGGAGAATTGGCGATTTCTGAGCTTCTTATCAGCACAGTTTGTCCCTCTTGGTTGCTGCAGGGGAACGTGCGTTTCCTGAAGCTGCTGCTGTCCAGGCGTGCTAACTGGCTGCAGAAAGATTTAGAGGAAATGACCCCACTCCACCTGGCCACCAGACACCCCTCACCTAAAGCGCTCGCCCTGCTCCTCAAACATATTGGACCTGGAGAGGTTGACACACAGGACAAGAATAAGGTAGTGGAGTAGAGTGCGTAAATATCCATCTGTCTTTATAACTGTTCTCAGTCACAAAACAGCCAGCCAGGGCGTCAAGCCATTAACCTTCAAACAGACTCACTCAAAGCCATTTGGTAGATGCAGCGGCGGTTTTAAGTCATACACACATTAAGTCATACATACATAAACACGTTCAGTGAAAAGCTTAACAAGCTGTAGCTTTGTCCTGTGTTCTTGCTGATAAAACCACAAACACACAGTGTTCTCTGTCTGCTCAACCTGATGTGTATCTGACATCAGTAGTTAGTTTTGTAATAATCCAATATGCATCATCGTGTCAGATGACAGTGGTTTCAGCAAATCTCAGAATAGCTCAGTTGTCGGCATCTAGGTTTAAATCTCAGCTCACTGGTGGATCTTCAATATGAGCTTTGTGTAGCACGTTCCCTCATATTTCCTGGCTGTATCATAGTGTAGTGATTTTTTTTTTGAAGTGGAAACCTCAAACCCAGTCTTACGACTGCCCATTTTAATTTTATCACCATTGACAAATCTTTGTGTCATCTTTTATCGTCATTCTGTCGACAGCAAACTGCTCTTCACTGGTCGGCTTTTTATAACCGACCAGAACACGTTCGCCTTCTGATCAAGCACGACTCCAACATCGGCATCCCAGACAGTGAAGGCAAGATCCCCCTGCACTGGGCTGCACACAGTCAGGAGCCCAGTGCCACAGAAACTGTCCGCTGTATACTGGTACACGCCATATCCACACACACGATCACAAATTCATTTGTCTTCATTTCCCATCCTCACACATCAAACCTGCATGTTTGCATCTTTTCTTGTTACTGTCTGTGTTTGTGTAAAGGAAGCAGCACCCACTGAGTCCCTGCTGAACTGGCAGGACTATGAGGGTCGGACGCCCCTTCACTTTGCCGTTGCTGATGGCAACGAGGCAGTAGTGGAGGTGCTGACGTCTTATGAGGGCTGTAATGTAACAGCTTATGATAACCTCTTCAGAACACCGCTGCACTGGGCTGCTTTGCTGGGTGAGTTGACACACATCTTATATGCAGTTTATTATTACAAGAACCTGCAAGAATTTCAGGCTTTTTAGAAATTATATCCTTAAAAGCTAAACTACCAGTCGAATTTAGAATCCACATTTTTTCCTTTCTAGCAGCTTAGGTTTCAGTCTCTCAGCCACTTTGGTGATGGGCAGGTTTGCAAATGAGGTTAGGCAGAAGTGTCCATTTACTCCATTTCAGTGTTTGCAGATGACACTGTAGTGAGAACAGGGAGCAGGTGAAAAATAGGTAAAAGGGTGGAGGTATGCTCTGGAGAGAAGAGGAATGAAAGATGCTTGAAGCGAGACAGAATACATGTGTGTGAATGAGAGGGAGACAGGTGGAAAGGTAAAGATACAGGAGTAGAGGTAGTGGAGATGGATGAGGTGAAATACCTGGGGTCAATCCGAATCCAAAGCAAAAGACAGTGCACAAGAGAGGTAAAGAAGAGTGTAGGGATAGGGTGGAGTGGGTGTTATGAGTATGAGGGGTGATTTTTGACAGAAGGACAGCAACAAGAGTGCAGATGGTAGTGAGACCTGCAATGATGTATGGTTTGGAGATGGTGGCACTGACACAAAGCCGAGCTGCAGGTGGCAGAATTTAAGATTTTCATTGGGAGTTGCAAGGATGGACAAGATTAGAAATGAGAACATCAGAGGGACAGCTGGGGTCACATGTTTAGGAGACAAAGTTAGAGAGGCAAGGCTAAGATGATTTGGACATATGCAGTGGAGGGATAGTCGGTATACTGGACAGAGGTTGTTGACGCTGGAGCTCACAGACAGGAGGAAGAGGAGGAAGTACTCATAGGAGGTCCATGGATGTAGGAAAGGTAGGACCTGTAGAGGGTTGGTGTGACAGAGACATGGTCAGATTTCATGACTACTAGTGAGAGCAGCCAAAAGAAGAAGAATGGATCAGATAAAATGGCATTAAAATGTGTGGTGTGAAGGCAACACCCTGACTTTTTCTCTGGTTCCTCCAGCAGTTCTATTTATTTAGTCCTATTGTGTGAACACTTCCAGTTATCTTACACTTTCACTCAAAAGTTTGAAGTGCTTTTTAGATCAGAAAAGTTATAAGTGACCATCAAAGATTAATACTGTCATTAATCATAAGTCATTTTTAACTGAATGTCTGTGGAAGGAATACAGACGCACATTTCAGCAACCACCCTGTTCCAGTGAGACTTGAATCGATTAAGTTAACACAGCAGATAGCAAATGTGCTGTTTTTAAAAAAAGGAAAAAATGTGCCTATTTGGGCGTGTGGCAAATCATCCTAAATGGGTTTGATCATAGTCACACAGAAAATAAAATAAAATTCCTTCAGAAACTTCACAATATACAAGTTCTGAGAAACTGAGTCTTGTACTTAAAAACCAGTTAAAGCAAACAAACAAATGATTTCATAGAAAAGTGGGAACTACTCAGTAGTCTCAAAAGTGTGCAAAATTGGCTTTAACCAGAACAGAAAGAGAAGTGGGAGGCCGAGGTGCAAAACCACGTCTGTGGTTTAAAATAAGACATCTCACAGGGGCACAACTGAAAACATCATTAAACAGTCGTCATACAAGCAATTTTTTGCTGGTTTGTGACGTATTTTCATATATTTGTCGCTCAGAATAGCCTTTATTTACATCAAAAATGACTCCAAACTTCTGGGTGACAGCATGTGTGATAGCGACCTGTTTATTTCTTTAGTGTCACGTTAACTGTACAAACAAAAACACACGCTGCATCTGTAAGATGGTGTGGTTGAGCTGTCGTCCTGGCGCTTCACATCCTTGTTTCCCAGCATGTCCCTCTGATGAAAAACGTGTCTTTTTCAGGCCATGCGAAAATTGTCCACCTGCTGCTGGAGAGGAACACATCAGGCACTATTCCCTCAGACAGCCAAGGGGCAACACCTCTGCACTATGGGGCACAAAGCAACAATGCTGTGAGTCACTGACTCCCATATTGTTACCTCCGCCAAGGAGGTTGTGTTTTGGTAGTGTTTTCCTGTCGTGCTGTCTGTAAACACGATGTCTCAAAAAGTTTTGAAATAATTCCAATAAAACTTTGTAGGGGTGTAGAGTGGGCTTATGTTAACAATCCATTGAAATCTGGCTTATATCCACCAAGGTCTTCAAGGTCCCCTTAATGGAAAATTGACAAAAAGTCTTATAAATGAGAAACTATTTAACTTAGACTCTTACAAGTGTTACTGATATTTGAAAGTCCTACACCAGACAGTTTAAACGCTTGATTATTCAAACGCCTGTTTTAAATTACAGCAGAATAATAAACCAGATCTTCATCTTGTTAGTTTGTTGTAATTATGTTTCAGTATCTTCACCTTGGTCCAAAAAACAACACAAATAACCTGCGTTTTTCTTTCTGTGTGCATGAAGGAGACAGTTGGCGTATTCCTGTCCCATCCGTCGGTGAAAGACGAGCCCGATCTAGAGGGGAGAACAGCGTTCATGTGGGCTGCTGGGAAGGGCAGTGACGATGTCATTCGCACCATGCTGGCCCTCACCCCAAACATTGACATCAACATGGCAGACAAGTACGGTGGCACTGGTGAGGACTTGACAAACCAGAGGAGGAACTAAAGCTCCTCCGAACTGCTTTGGCCCACTTCCCCTGTCCTCTGTGTGCTTCGAGGGAATGATGACATAATTTCCCTGGTCTTAATGCTCTATGTACACATACATACATACCTTTGTCCTTACTGGTTGCTTGTTTTAAAGTTGGGATGATGATGTCACAGGGGATTCCCCCAAAAGTGCAAAAGAGGCAGTGAGATCACAGGAGAGAGGGAAGTGATACTGTGAGCAAAATTAATGTGAGCTCGTCACAGACACGCACTACTGCCAGCACTGTCCTTTGACAAACACACATACATGCAGGCGCACATGACTTCCCGCCACGCTTTGACCCCCCGGGGCTATTTGAACCTATAATCTCCATGGCGATAGCCCCTCTGCTCGACGGTCATTGTTTATGCATGAATTACATGCAACGGTTGAATCATGCTAATTAGACAGTGTGAAGGGCAGTGTAAATGACCGAATCACTTCCATGCACTTGACTCCAGTCTGTACTGTCTGGGGACTGGAGTGAGGGCAAGGTGGGATTTCCACAAGGAGGATTAAGTGCACCACTCCTCATTAAATGTCTCCCCCTGTTTAACCCTTCACTGACCAGGCTTTAGCCACAGCCCAAACAGGAGCATCAGTCAAAGGAGTGATGTGGAGAAAAAGAAGGGACAGACCTGAGGAGTGATTCAGGACATCATGTTTTATCATGTGCATGTGTGTGTGTTTAAACAGCGCTCCATGCGGCCTCCCTGTCAGGCCATGAGAGCACAGTGAAGCTGCTTTTGGAGAAGGGCGCAATGGTTGACTCTCTGGATGTCATGAAACACACACCACTGTTTCGTGCCTGTGAGATGGGACACAGAGATGTCATACTAACACTGATCAAAGGTGAGTGTTCATTAACATATGTTAGTTACACTTTCTCAGTAATTTCGGGAAAGTCTTATTTCCTTTTTCAGTTTTCCTGTGGTCTTTGTAGTCATGCGAATGTTTTGAATAAAGGTTCTGCACGTGTTGACCTGGTGGACGTAGATGGTCACACTGCTCTACACTGGGCAGCTCTAGGAGGGAACGCTGAAGTCTGTCAGATACTGATGGAGAATGGGATAAGTCCCAATGTACAGGTATGCATAAACATATTTCACTAAGGGAGTAGTTGTTTTTAATACTTGGATTAAAATCATTTGCAGGCAACGGGCGTCTAAAGTATAGAAGCCTAGCTAAGCTAAGCTGTCTTATTTATAAAGAGATTTGAAACAGCAAGTGCTGACTAAAGTGCTTAAGAACAGAATAAATATACAAAACCATTTATACAAAAACAATTAAAACAATGAAAATCACCTCTCACACTGTGGAAAGTGACAAGAGGTAGGTTTTAAGAAGTGACTTAAAATGGGCAGTGCAGAAGCCTGTCTAATATGCAGTGGCAGCGAATTCCACAACTTAGGTGCTGCCACAGCAAAAGATCTGTTCCCTCTGAGCTTTTGCTGTGCCCTCGCATTATCTAGGAGCAGCTGATCAGCTGACCTGAGCAACCAGCATGGTGAGTGCACATGTAAGAGCTTAGTTAGGGTGGGGTAAGACTATTTAAAGGCTTAAAAACAAACAAAAGAAGCCATAGACATGTTGTGTTTCCTCTCCTATGATGATCCACCAGATGTGCTGCTTGTTTGTCAGTCTCTCCATTAAATAACTTGGTCATTATCCATTTGCAGTGTGAAGTGTGTCTGATCTGTTGACAGCATTTGGCTGAATCTAAGCAAAGAGTACACTCTACTGTTCATCCTGCAACTTCTATCAGCAGCCAGATCATCAATGAACACTAGTGACCCAGTTCCTCTGGATCATACATGCCCATACCATAACATTGCCTCTGCCATGTTTGACAGATGATGTGGTATGCTTTAGATCATGAGTTGTTTCTCTCTTTTTCCAGGCTTTTCTCTTCACATCATTCTAGTACAAGTTCATCTTGCTTTCATCCATCCTAGAATTCTTCCAGACCTGTTTTGGCTCTTTTAGATAGTTTTCTTGCAAAGTGTAATCGGACCTTCTTGTTCGTGAGTGTAACCAATGGTTTGCACCTTGTTGTACACCCTCTGTCTTCATATTCATAAAGGGTGTCTTTCAATTGTGGACTTGGAAAGTGATACTCCTACCTCGTCAAGTGTGTTCTTGATTCAGATAGGTGGTGTAAAGTTGTTTTTCTTAATCCTGGAAATAATCCTCATCACACACTCTAGTTTTAGTTTTTAGTCCTTTTGGTGTTTCACAACATGGCAGCCATGCCAAAATGGGTATCTCTGCAAGTTTGATTTGGTAGAGTGGAACACCAGATGCCCTTCCTGACACAACCCCAAAAGGGATTTTTGTCTCCGACTGCAATCTAACCAGCGACCCTTCAGGTGTCTAATTTATATGTTAACCACTACACCATTCTTTTTAAGAATGTACCAGGTTTCTGATTTGGCTTCTACTAAAGTTTTTGCTATCTGTCTGATAGGTTCATTTTGTTTCAGCCTACTGATAGCCTCCTTCACACACTAGATAACTATAACTGATAAAGTAACCATTAGGATTAAATCGTCCAAATTCAGTTTAAAATTACAGGTTAATAAAAGGTTACAGTGAACATACTAGAGCAGGAGAGGGGATGAAAGGATGTTTTTTTCTTTAATATGAAGCGTGACCACTCACCCTCTACCTCAGCCCTGCAGCAAAATGCAATAAAGTTTAACCAAAGCCAACGTGCTGCTGCAGTAGTGTGTCATATTAAATTGTCATGGTCAATTGGAAACATTTAGTCATAAATTTTTGTTACAGTTACTTCTATTTCATTTAAACTGCTTTCATTTGGTAGTGTTTCACCTGTGTGTTCCGTTCTTTAGAGCAACAGAAACTATCTCTGGTTAATAATCATAAAACAACATTGTTATGGATAATCTAATACAGCACCGAGTGACTTCCTAGTTACATACTGAACATGAATTTTGGATTTTGTCCTCATTAACGACCAAAAACAGTTTGGATTCTCGTGTCCAGCGTAAAGCATATGGCTGATCATTGTGAACTTCAAAGCTGTCTATGTCGTAGCTCCAAAACTTCTGATCTGCTGTGTAAACTTTTTGCAGGATCATGCAGGAAGGACTCCACTGCAGTGCGCAGCTTACGGTGGTTACATCACCTGCATGGCTGTTCTCATGGAGAACCACGCTGATCCTAATATACAGGACAAGGAGGTAAGAAATTGCCTGTATTTGCTTGAATACACTTTCATGTCTGACTTTTTTTTGTAAGGTTTAAACATACAACGTTAATGCTGTTTTTTTCTTTATGGGGGTCCAGGGCCGGACCGCTCTCCACTGGTCATGTAACAATGGCTACCTTGACGCTGTGAAACTGCTGCTGGGCTACAATGCCTTTCCCAATCAAATGGAGCACAGTGAGGAGAGGTGAGAACTGAGACCACAATGAAAGCAGCCGAGGTGAAGCTTAAAAAGTAGGAAAATAGATGTATGAATCACACTGTTTATGCTGTGCAGGTACACCCCTCTGGACTATGCTCTGCTGGGGGGGCACAGTGAGGTGACTCAGTTCATGCTGGAGCATGGTGCTCTGTCCATAGCAGCTATCCAGGACATCGCTGCCGCCTCAATCCAGGCGGTCTACAAGGGCTACACTGTCCGCAAGGCCTTCAGGGAGAGAAAGCAGCTCCTCATGCGACACGAGCAACTGCGCAAGGATGCAGCCAAGTGAGAGACACATATAGGGTCATGCCAGAGTTATAGGTATAATGGTAAAGTGAAGGAATTGGCATAACTAGCTTTTATTAACCAGCGTTAACAGAGCCTAGCAGTGATCTCCTTATGGCATCTGACAGTGGACTCATGTCTGTGCTTGTTCTGCTAGGTTTCAGTGCAGCATTTGACACTGTTGACCACAATATTGTATACATGGGTTAGAATACACAGTATTAAAGAAATACACTGCAGGGGTTTCAATCATATCTGTCTGACGGACTCAAATTTGTTCATGTAGATGGGGAGTCTTCTTCAAACGCAAAGGTTATTGAGGGAGTTCCACAGGGTCCTGTGCTGGGACCAATACTGTTTATATTATTTCCCTTAGAAAGCATTATGAGAAAACATTACATATATTTTCATTGCTATGCAGATGATACCCAGCTATATTTGTCTATGAAGCCAGGTGACACACAGCAACTAGTTAAACTACAAGCATGTCTTAAAGACATAAAGATCTGACCTCTTCACTGGATGGTATAATCTTGCCTTGCAATAACACTTTGAGGAATCTTGGAGTTATTTTTGACCAAGATATGTCCTTCAGTGCGCATATTAAACATACAGGCTTTACTATTGGAATGTATTATTATCGGGCTGTCCTAAAACACCCTGAAAGGATGATCCAGAATGCTGCAGTGAGTGTACTTACATATTTTTCCCATGTTAGCTTCTTGAATCTTTCTACTCATATAATCAATCTGAAATATCAAGCCCCATAGGTATATGTTAAGGATACATGGAGCATGCATCTGCATACCTCTGTTGCATTTCTGTGAAAAGCTGAGGGACACCCAAGTTTATGAATATGATAAATCGAGAATGAGGTGACATAAGATTTTCAAATTGACATCATAGGTCGATCTCCTAAAACTCTTGGATGAGTTAAAATCCGAGTGAGCTTCACCTCAAACTCAGAGGAAAGGAAGTTTTTCCTCCCCTCCGTCGCCGAGTCCTTACTCATAGGGGCTCATCAGACTTCTCTCTCTAACATTGTAGGGTCTTTACCCTACAATATAAACAGGTGTCTGACTGAATTGAATTGAAAATATTATTATTTAGTGAACATTAACACATTTGGTTTGGTTAACATTTGGTTGCCCAGACAAACCCAGAACCACCACACACTTAAGCTGTAATCACTGATTACATGGCTTCATGGTGTTTATATTCATTAGAAGTTACTCACTGACATCCCTCTGTTTGTCTCACACTGTGTCTCGCAAATTACATTTACTTTGCCTTTGAAGCAGTCACACTCTCTCCATATCTATCTTTCTTTCTGTCAGCCCAGCACACACATACGTCTCCTCTCTGTCTGCCTCTTCCGACTCGTTCTTCTTCTGCCATTTGCTCACCAGTCTCATCTTTATTCTCTTAAACAACACTTTTGACAAGTAAATTTGTTTTCAGAGGGCACATTGACTTCAGGTTTTTATGGTAATCCAAGCAGGCAGTTTTATTTAGACATGCCTTTTAAGCAAAGCTTTTTTTCCACATATTACTAATGATAAGCTAATATCCTTATCAGATTATATTCAAGCTGTATAGAAGACGTCCAGGAATGTTCTTAAAAAAAGGTCCAGAGTTAGAAAATAACCAGAAACCTACAATACTGCCTGTACCAAATGACGAGGTTTCTTTTGCATTTTTTGCCTGGTTTTCTTTGTGTTTAGAAAGCGAGAAGAGGAACAGCGGAAGAGAGAAGCCGTGCAGCAAGTTTCAGGGGCCACAGCAGAGAAACGGAGGGTTTCACCCGTGAAAGCAGAGCAAGAAAAGCTGTCCTTAGTGAGCATTATAGAGGACTTATCCTTGAATGATTCGTCTGTGGAAACAAAGAAATCATCCAAAGCTGAACGCACTAAGAGCAAAGAGGAGAGACACAGAGGTACAAAAATACAGAAATCCTCAAATTTAGTCTGAAGTGTAAGTGTTAATGCGCTTACAAGTGAGGACACGCCTGTGCAATATCGCTTTAATAACTAACCATAATCACATCCCTTGTCTTTATTTTACCCTGTTAAAAAAAAAAAACAAGGTGTGAATGTGGGAGTGAATGTGAGTGCGAATGGTTGTCTCTGTCTATGTGTTAGCCCTGCGACGGACTGGCAACCTGTCCAGGGTGTACTCTGCCTCTCACCCTAGGACAGCTGGGATAGGCTCCAGCACCCCCCGCGACCCTAAAAAAGGATAAGCGTCAGTGGATGGATGGATGGATAGATAGATAAAAATATAAACCACACTGCAACAGAAGTCAGTAAAAGTGTTTTATCAGTACTTTGTAAGTCTGCCTTTCTTTTTGATGAGACACTGAATCCTCTTCAGAATGATGGATGTCACTGTTGCATACTTATTTGAGGATATATTCTGCCATTCTCCTGGGACGGTTTTTTCAGCTGGTCTTTGCGGAAAGGATTGTGCTCCTCTGCTTTTCACCTTCATACCTCAAATGTGTTCTGTTAGATTCAAGCCATGCAACACATTTGGCCAGTTTTTACTTTACTTTACACCGATTCTGCCAGTGTGCTTTGGATCTTTGTGATGCAGGAATATTTGGCTCATTTGTTTTGATAATTTTCTGTAATACTTGTTGCCATCATGGAGTCTGATATCATCAAACCACTGCCTTTGAGTTTCCCGCTCAGGTTTGCAGTGAACTTGCTGGACTCCATCGTAGACAGTCCTTTACACTGTCCAAGCTGTCAACAAAGCTTTGACTCCCTTGTGTCTGAATTACTTTCAAAGCTGTGCAGTAGCACGCTGTCTGTGGACAACCACTACACCACACTTCTGATTAGTGATCTTGTGGCTCGTTCTGTTCTTTTCTGCAGCTGCAGCTCAGTCTTTGCTGATTTTTAGTGGCTCACTTATCTTCCCGTGTCCTTTACCATCTTTTTGATGACAATCAGATTTTTTAATTTCACTAAAAAAATTATTTTGTATAATCATGATGCAAATATACAGATATGCACAGCACATCAGATCCAAAATGAGAGAAGTTCCAGTCTTCAAAGCTAATTTCATAAACTCATTCATGCAATTAACTAACTAGAAATCAGAGGTGGACTCAATTTAGTTGGTCAGCAGCCTGTATAGTCAGTTTAGTCTGGAGTATTTAACTCTGTGAAATAATGCATTTTGAATCATTGACTTTAAATTGATATTGCACAGAGGTGTACTTTTAAACACTAATTTTAAACACTTTTTAGGTGTTTAAAATGAACTTTTAATTGAGCAAATGCATTCATCTTGACTAAACAGTACAGACAGTGGTGTTTTATTCATTTACATGATCTTTATTTTTTAATTTCAACTCCACTCCAACCAGTTCACAAAAGCAGGTCCTCTAGAAGAGGTAAAGAAGCTGAACCGCATGATTGTCCTGAAGCTTTGGGCTGCAGTCATGTGAGCAGTGATGCTTCCCCCGATGCTCTGCAGACCACAAGGCTGACAGAACTTCTCTCCCCTTCCGGCTTCAGACCCACACCTCCCTCCATGCCCAAATTCAGGGAACGACTTTTGTCAAACTCACCCAGTCCTTCCACAGCGGTTTCCTCTGTGGACCAAACTGAGGCCGGTAGAAGAGACTGCATGCCTCTAAAAAAGAGTAATGCTCACATGAGCGTGCAGACTGCCCGGGCAATTACCAATGCCCACACCTCTCCACAAAAACACAGACGACATAAGGCGCGTACTTCAGAGAAGGCCACAACCAAAGACCAAACTCGCTCAGCCTCATTAAGAAGGAGTTCATCTGTAGATCACAAAAGCCCCCCAAGAAAGGCTCAATCTGCCGCACACGCACCAATGTCAACACGTGCACACAGGGAGTACAACAAGGAGCATCGCAGGAGGAGGAACGAGGCTGCACGCATCATCCAGCGTGCCTGGAGAAGGCGAGTTTACATTTTTCTCCTTGATCGTGTTTGTGTTTGTACCAGGAGGGTTGGGGGAGATTGGCAGCGCAGTATGATATCATAAGGCACACTTTATTGTCACCTTTGGGAAATTTTTTGTGGACTCAAGTGCCGTCACAGAAGCTGCCTTCACTAAGAGTCAGTAAACATTAAAAGAAAAGAGAAATTAATAAATAGATTTTAAAAAGGGGCCTATCACAACATTCAATACACACATTGCAGATAATCTTAAAAACTGTTATTTAAATGCTTGATCGATGCTGGGACAAATGAATTTTTTTGAAGCGATTCAGACCGCATTTAGCATTCAAAATTTTGGGGCAGTGCCATGTGGCACCCACATGTGCCCCCTTGTGAATACTTTCCCGCCCCCGTCTTTAGTCTGGATGCCATGAACAGTGGAGCAGTGGGGGGGAGAGCGTGGGAGAGGGTTGAGACAAGAAGACGTGGGACATAAAGGCTGTAATCTAGAAGTTTCATAGTATTTTAACAAGAGGCTAAAAGTTCAGCCGGGCTGCTCTAATAGCTACCAGAAGCCTCTCGTTGCTTTTCTCTCTGTCTTGCACACACTGCGTTT